>NC_091984.1:1568356-1914989 GCF_044704955.1 Pristiophorus japonicus | reverse complement strand
CTCTCACACTCTCCATCCTTCTCTCTCTCACACTCTCCATCCTTCTCTCACACTCTCCATCCTTCTCTCTCCACTCTCCATCCTCTCTCACTCACACTCTCCATCCTTCTCTCTCTCACACTCTCCATCCTTCTCTCTCTCACACTCTCCATCCTTCTCTCTCTCACACTCTCCATCCTTCTCTCTCTCACACTCTCCATCCTTCTCTCTCTCACACTCTCCATCCTTCTCTCTCACACTCTCCATCCTTCTCTCACACTCTCCATCCTTCTCTCTCTCACACTCTCCAACCTCTCTCCTCTCACTCTCTCATCCTTCTCTCTCTCACACTCTCCATCCTTCTCTCTCACTCTCTCCATCCTTCTCTCTCACTCTCCATCCTTCTCTCTCTCACACTCTCCATCCTTCTCTCTCACTCTCTCCATCCTTCTCTCTCTCACTCTCTCCATCCTTCTCTCTCTCACTCTCTCCATCCTTCTCTCTCACTCTCTCCATCCTTCTCTCTCACACTCTCCATCCTTCTCTCTCACACTCTCCATCCTCTCTCACACTCTCCATCCTTCTCTCACTCTCTCCATCCTTCTCTCTCACACACTCTCCATCCTTCTCTCTCTCACACTCCCATCCTTCTCTCACGCTCTCTCCATCCTTCTCTCTCACACTCTTTCCATCCTTCTCTCTCTCACACTCTCCATCCTTCTCTCACACTCTCTCCATCCTTCTCTCTCACACTCTCTCCATCCTTCTCTCTCACTCTCTCCATCCTTCTCTCTCACACTCTCTCCATCCTTGTCTCACACACTCTCCATCCTTGTCTCACACACTCTCCATCCTTGTCTCACACACTCTCCATCCTTGTCTCACACAATCTCCATCCTTGTCTCACACTCTCCATCCTTCTCTCTCTCACACTCTCCATCCTTCTCTCTCTCACACTCTCCATCCTCCTCTCTCACACTCTCTCCATCCTTCTCTCTCACACTCTCTCCATCCTTCTCTCTCTCACTCTCTCCATCCTTCTCTCTCACACTCTCTCCATCCTTGTCTCACACACTCTCCATCCTTGTCTCACACACTCTCCATCCTTGTCTCACACACTCTCCATCCTTGTCTCACACACTCTCCATCCTTGTCTCACACACTCTCCATCCTTGTCTCACACACTCTCCATCCTTGTCTCACACACTCTCCATCCTTGTCTCACACACACTCTCCATCCTTCTCTCACACACACTCTCCATCCTTCTCTCACTCACACTCTCCATCCTCTCTCACACTCTCTCCATCCTTCTCTCTCACGCTCTCCCCATCCTTCTCTCTCTCACGCTCTCTCCATCCTTCTCTCTCTCACGCTCTCTCCATCCTTCTCTCTCTCACGCTCTCTCCATCCTTCTCTCTCTCACGCTCTCTCCATCCTTCTCTCTCTCACGCTCTCTCCATCCTTCTCTCTCTCACGCTCTCTCAATCCTTCTCTCTCTCACGCTCTCTCAATCCTTCTCTCTCTCACGCTCTCTCCATCCTTCTCTCTCTCACGCTCTCCACTCCCCCCGTGCGCACTCTCCAACCCCCCCCCCCTCCCCCATCAGAGAGGTCCCCGCGCAAACTGCATTTCTCCATCCCTTTAACTGTCTGTAACCCCTCTCTATCAGAGCGGTACCCACGCTTTGCCATCCCGTCATCTCTCCATCCCGTCATCCCTGTCACACACACACACACACCTTCCGTCTCTCCCTTCATCCCTCCATCCCTGTAACACACCTCCATCTCTCCATCAAATCTCTAACACACTCTCCTTCCATCTCTGTCTTACTACATCCTCCATCTCTCCATCGCTGTAACACTCTCCCTCTATTTCTATCAGAGGTACCCGTGCTTCCTACATCTCTTTATCCCCCTGAAACTTTCCATCCATCCCTTTAAATCTCTATCCTCCCATCTTTCCATCCTTCATCTCAATCCTATATTCCCTGTAACACCTGTATCCTCTCTCTGCCTTATCGTCTCTCCCTCAAGCACTCTCCCTCTATCCATTCAGGCATCTTACCATCCTCCATCTCTCTATCCTCTATCGCTTCGTCGCCTCGTTCCCCCCCCCCCTCCCTTGTCCCCCGGCCTCCGTCGTCACACCAAACCCCCCCCCCCCCCGCCATCGGTTACCCTCTGCCCTCTGTCACTCACTCCCGACAAGTTACAGAATATTGATCACGTATCAACTCAAAGATGTACCTGACAAAATAACCCTCCTTTTCCCAGAGGCTAGTGAAAATGACGACATCTTAGGAAGCAAATTCAATGTTTGCGTTTCCCCCCTTCCATATTGCACTTTGACCTTTAGCTTGTCAATAATCTATTGAAAGCTGGTTAATGATTTTCTTCAGTGTAGTCCGTGCTTCTGACCATTAACACTGTATTGCTATCAAGTATACTTACTGATGCAGTGTGTATGTCAATTAACTTTAGATATTTCTGAACCATTGGCTGGTTTGAAATTTAAAATGTGAAAGAATGTACCTGCTAATATAAAGCACCTTTTTCAATTATTTTTATTTCAGAGATGTAATGTGCATAGTAGTTACCAGAAGTGAGTTGCTATGATAAACGACTTGAGCAAGATGGCAATTTCACCAACTCTCATTGCAAGCCCTGTGTCCTTGTTGTTGCGCTGCCGCAAATGGTGTTCCTTTTTTCCCTGTTGGCTCATATCATTGGACATTCAGTGGAACCTGTATGGATTAAAACACCAAATGCTTGGCTCTGCACTCCAGTGTCATAGGCAGTTCCTCGAAGTGAGGATGACTTGCTTCCACGCCAAAAAGGAATGAGTTCACAGGTGTTTCAATGAAAAACCTAATATTCCAAATCCCAAACTACATGTTGAAGGGTGGAAAATGCCTGTGCTTGGATTTTTTTAACGTGTGATGGTCGTTGCACAGCAGCCACCACACTGCCTTGACAGAGCTAGATCCAGTGGCAAGGGTTAACCAAGACGACTGGAGACCAGCTCTGTTGCACGGACCTAGTGCGCGCACACATCACAGTGTGGGATGGCCCTTGCTGCCCCTGGGCCCCTCTCCTCTCCTGGGCCCCGGTCACTTCCTTCTACAAACGCTTGCCGCTCCTTCGCCCCTCCTGCTGTGCCTGCCCGTACTGCAATCAGCGACCTAAGTTTGCAGCCGTCTCCCTCCTGCAGTGGTATGCCGCTGCACGCTGCTCCCTCTGATAGCCCCGGCCTGCTGATGGTCTTGCAGGCTGGGACCGCACCGATTTCCGGGCCGGGCCGCCGCACGCTGTTCCCTGTAATGCAGCCTTTCAATCACAGTAAATCCAGTGTATAGAGCAGCTTGTGAGTATTAAACTGCATTGGCTTCCAGTGAATGAGAAATTTAAATACAGAATGGCCATTCGACCCATCGTGCCTGAGCGGGCTGAAAAAGAGCTATCCAGCTCTTGGTCTGAAGCCTTATAGGTTATGGCACTTCAAGTAGTGTTTTAATGTGATGAGGATTTCTGCCTCTACCACCCTTTCAGGCAGTGAGGTCTGGACTCCCACTGCCTCCTGGGTGGGAAAAAAAGTTCTCCTCAACTCCCTTCTAATCCTTCTACCAATTACTTTAAATCTATGCCCCATGGTTATTGACCCCTCTGCTAAGGGAAATAGGTCCTTCCTATGCACTCTAGTTCGGAACTTCGTGAAAACATTTTATTTAAACCAGGTTCAACGAACATTACTTTTCAAATTAATCAAACCAAGGGTGTTTCAAATTGCACAGTCCTGGTTAATGCAATGTAGCAATTTTTAAATATTAATTGCTCTCAGAAGTAACTAATTTTCTTTATCTAATGTATGGTGTCTACAAGCCTGAGCTATGTTGGAAAGATGAAGCCATTCATGTCATCGAACAAACCCCCCGCCCCCCCATCTTTGGGATATATCTGTGTGGGATTATGTTCGCAATTACATTATAGTCACTGCCTCAAAATGACACATTCCTGTTGCGGGTTTATTTATTTTAATTCACCAATTGTATCTATCCCAGTAATTAATAAGAAAATACACTTGGGTTAATAGTTTGCAGCTATAGATATCGTGCGCACACATTTGGAGATTCATAATACCTTGTAGCAGCTTAAGTGCTTTGTTCTAATTTAACTGTTAACCGTTCAGTATTAAATAACCTCTTTAAAATCTGCCCTCGTGTTAAGACCAGGTGTTGCCTTATCACAACCTGGTGTTTCATAAGGATTATAGGTATTTACAACGACATATCTGTTTCAGCTATTGATGAAATCTGATTTAGCGGAACAATGATGTCTCTCTTTGGGGAAATAGTGCAACATTTAATTTCACTATGAGATACGTGGCTGTACAATACCACAAGCAAATGCGGTATGTGGAACATTGCAACAAGAACATGTTGAGTAATTATACTTCTTTCTTTTTTTTTAAACTATTGGGTTATGGGATGCAAGATCTGTCATTTAGGAACAGGAGTTGGCCATTCAGCCCCTCAAGCCTGGTCTGTCAAATTCGCCAGTTAACATTTGTTGGACAAACACAGATCTTTTCTATTCGCCCTAAGCATTTATCGTCATTGTATTGATTGGAAGAACTGTAACGGGTAATTTGTAAAATGCAAACAAATTAGGCTTCAGGTGAAGTATTGTGAATAGGTCTGGGCAAACTGTTATAAGATAGTTATTAGGGAGAGAGTAAGTGAACATTCCCCAGGATACCAGTTATAGTTAGGAAGAACGGCTGGCAGAATGAGCTTTTTTTCATTAGGACAGAGAAGATTAATTGCGGGGTGGGTCTAAGAGATTTTCAGTGATGACAGACCATGAGAGGGAAAATGAAAGAAAAGAAAGACTTGCATTTATATAGCGCCTTTCACAACCACCGGACACCTAAAAGTGTTTCAAACAGTTAATGTAGTCACTGTTGTAATGTAGGAAACACGGCAGCCAATTTGTGCACAGCAAGCTCCCACAAACAGCAATGTGATAATGACCAGATAATCTATTTTAATGATGTTGATTGAGGGATAACTATCCCTGGAAGGAGCACTTCAAGCATCTCCTCAACTGAGATTTTGTCTTTGATGTAAGTGTCCTCGACTCCATCGCACAGCATGTCACCTGCCACCATCTCAGCACAACCCCAGCTGGCACGAGGTTGAAAAGGCCATCCGAAACTGAAGAACAAGTCATCAGGAGCAGATAGAATCCCTGCCGAAGCACTAACATATGGTGGAGAAGCATTGCTGGCTCGGATCCATGACCTCATCTCTCTTATCTGGAAGGAGATCTCAAATACTGTAATCGTGACCATCTTCAAGAAAGGTGACAAGTCCGACTGCGGTAATGACAGAGGAATCTCCCTGCTGTCAGCCACAGGGAAAGTCATCGTAAGAATCCTCCTGAATCGCCGCCTTCCTGTGGCTGAAGAACTCCTCCCAGAGTCGCAATGTGGATTCCGCCCACTAAGGGGCACAATGGACATGACCTGCACCGCGCAGCAGATACAAGAGAAATGCAGGGAACAGCACCAACCCTTGTACATGGCCTTCGACACCTCAAAAGCCTTCGACACTGTCAACCATGAGGGATTATGGAACGTCCTCCTCAGATTCTGCTGCCCTCAAAATTTTGTCACCATTCTCCGCCTGCTCCACGATGACATGCAAGCAGTGATCCTGACCAGCGGATCCACCACAGACCCATTCCACATTCAGACTGGAGTCAAGCAAGGCTGTGTCATCACACCAATGCTCTTCTCGATCTTCCTTGCTGCAATGCTCCATCTCACCCTCTGCAAGCTCCCCGCTGGAGTGGTGCTAAATTACAGGACAAATGGGAAACTGTTCACCCTCTGCCACCTCCAGGCCAGATCCAAGGTTGTCCCATGCTCCGTCATCGAACTGCAGTACGCAGACGACGCCTGCGTCTGTGCACACTGAGACCGAACTCCAAGGCTTCGTCAACACCTTCACCGAGAGCATGGGCCTTACACTAAATGTCCATAAGACAGAGGTCCTCTACCAACCTGCCCCTGCCACACAGCACTGCCCCCTGGTTATCAAAATCCACGACGAGGCATTGGACAACATGGACCATTTTCTGTACCTCGGGAATCTACTCTCAACAAGGGCAGACATCGACGACGAGGTCCAACATCGCCTTCAGTGTGCCAGTGCAGCTTGAGGAAGAGTGTTTGAAGACCAGGACCTCAAACCCGGCACCAAGCTCATGATCTACAGAGCAGTGGTGATACCCGCCCTCCTATATGGCTCAGAAACATGGACAGCAGGCATCTCAAAACACTGGAGAAATACCACCAATGCTGCCTCCACAAGATCCTGTAAATCCATTGGCAGGACGTCAGTGTCCTCGCTCAGGCCAATATCCCCAGCATCGAAGCACTGACCACGCACGGTCAGCTCTGCCGGATGGGCCACAAAACCTACATGCCTGACACGAGACTCTCAAAACAGATGCTCTACTTGGAGCTCCGACACGGCAAGCGAGCCCCAGGTGGGTAGAGGAAACGCTTCATAGACACCCTCAAAGCCTCCGTGAAAAAATGTAACTTCCCCACCGACACCTGGGAATCCCTGGTCCAAGACCGCCCAAATGGCGCTGAACACCTCGAGTATCTTTGCCGAGAGCAAGCTGAAGCCAAGCATCGACAGCGGAAGGAGCGCGTGGCAACCCAGACTCCCCATACACCTGTTCCTTCAACTGCCGTCTGCCCCACCTGTGACAGAGACTGTAGGTCCCACATTGGACTCTTCAATCATCTGAACACATTCCTAGTGTGGAAGCAAGTCATCCTCGACTCCAAGTGACTGCTTATGATGATTGGTCAGGACACCGGGGATAACTCCCCTGCTCTTCTTTGAAATAGCGCCTTGGGATCTTTTACGTCCACCTGAGGCGGCAAACAGGGCCCTATTTTAATGTCTCATCCGAAAGACGGCACCTCCAACAGTGCAGCGCTCCCTCAGCACTCAAATCTCTGGAATGGGACTGGAACCCACAACCTTCTGACTCGGAGGTGAGAGTGCTACCCACTGAGTCACAGCTGACACTTGCATAGTGAAAGATTGTTGAGTTGGTAAATCAGGAATAAAATATGGAAAGTTAGAAGCATTTATGTTTGAACGGAGTGGCTTTGCGGTGAGTGGCTATTGAGGCAGAGCCTATGGTATAATTTAAAATTGAATTGGGGAACTATTTGTAAAAGGGAATTACACAGCAAAAAAAAATCCTCTTCAGTAATGAAAAGTTGCACCTTTTCCCCAAAGAAACGCTCCCAATTCTGGTAAATTGGGTTGCATCAATAACTGCCATGGACACAGATGCTGAGATATCTAATCCTTCCAAAGGAGCAGGAAGTGTTGACAGTGGATAGTTGAAGAACTGGCACAGGAGAGCTAGGTGATTTCCTTCACTGCTGTTGTTTCTAGGATTTTATTACATTTAATACTGATCCAATATTTGGTTTCACCATGATTTCTATGTAAAAGAATTTGGGTTCCATCTTTTTCATGTTGGCTTACATTATTGGACATTAATTGCAACATCAAATGCTTGGCTCCCATGTTCTGTGCAGTTTACAGCTGTAGACACCACACACAATTGGAGGTTCGAAATAACTTTTAGCAGCTTAAGTGCTCTGTTCTAACTTAACTGTTAACACTTCAGTGTTAAATAACCTTTTGATAAATCTGCCCTCCTGTTGATCACAACCTGGTGTTTCATAAGGATTATAGGTATTTACAACAACATATCTGTTTCAGGTATTGATGCAATCTGATTTAGCAGAACAATGATGTCTCTCTTTGTGAAATCAAATGTTGCACTATTTCCCCAATGAGATATGTGGCTGTGCAATACCCCAAGCAACTGCGGTATGTGGAACATTGCAACAGGAATGCGTTGAGTAATTATGCTTCATTATTTTTTTCTTTTTTTTTTAAACTATTGGGTTATGGGATGCAAGATCTGTCATTTAGGAACAGGAGTTGGCCATTCAGCCCCTCAAGCCTGGTCTGTCAAATTCGCCAGTTAACATTTGTTGAACAAACACAGATCTTTTCTATTAGCCCTAAGCATTTATTGTCATTGTATTGATTGGAAGAACTGTAACGGATAATTTGTAAAATGCAAACAAATTAGGCTTCAGGTGAAGTATTGTGAATAGGTCTGGGCAAACTGTTATAAGATAGATATTAGGGAGAGAGTAAGTGAACATTCCCCAGGATACCAATTATAGTTAGGAAGAACGGCTGGCAGAATGAGCTTTTTTTCATTATGACAGAAGATTAATTGCGGGGTGGGTCTAATAGAGATTTTCAGTGATGACAGACCATGAGAGGGAAAATGAAAGAAAAGAAAGACTTGCATTTATATAGCGCCTTTCACCGGACATCTCAAAATGCTGTACAGCCAATGTTGTCACTATTGTAATGTAGAAAATGCAGTAGCCAATTTCTGCATAGCAAGCTCCCACAAACAGCAATGTGATAATGACCAGTTAATCTGTTTTAGTGATGTTGATTGAGGATAAGTATTGGTCAGGACATCGGGGAGAACTCCCCTGCTCTTCTTTGAAATAGAGCCATGGGATCTTTTACATCCACCTGAGAGGGCAGACAGGGCCCCATTTTAATGTCCCATTTGAAAGATGGCACCTCTGTCAGTGCAGCGCTCCCTCAGCACTGCACTGTGCTCAAATCTCTGGAATGGGACTGGAACCCACAACCTTCTGACTCGGAGGTGAGCGTGCTACCCACTGAGCCACAGCTGACACTTGCATAGTGAAAGATTGTTAAGTTGGTAAATCAGGAATAAAATGTAGAAAGTTAGAAGCATTTATGTTTGAACGGAGTGGCTTTGCGGTGAGTGGCTATTGAAGCAGAACCTATGGTATAATTTAAAATTGAAAAAGGGAATTACACAGCAAAAAAAAATCCCCTTGCCTAATGAAAAGTTGCACCTTTTCCCCAAAGAAACGCACCCAATTCTGGTAAATTGGGTTGCATCAATAACTGCCATGGACACACAGATGCTGAGATGTCAAATCCTTCCAAAGGAGCAGGAAGTGTTGACAGTGGATAGTTGAAGCAACTGCGGTATGTGGAACATTGCAACAGCCCCTCGAGCTTGTTCTACAAATTCTCCACTTAACATTTGTTGAACAAACACAGATCTTTTCTACTAGCACTAAGCTTTTATCCTCGTCGTATTGAGTAGAGCAGGTGTATCAGGGATAATTTCTAAAATGCAAACAAATTAGGCTTCAGATGAAGTATCATCAGTCGGGACTCAGTGGGTACAACCCTCGCCTCTGTCAGCAGGCTGTGGGTTCAAGTCCAACTCCAGAGACTTTAGCACAAAATCTAGGCTGACACACCAGTGTAGTGCTGAACAAGTGCTGCGGTGTCTGAGATGCCATCTTTCGGAAAAGACCTCAAACTGTTCTCTCAGGTGGACATAAAAGATCCCACAGCACTATATCAAAGAAGAGCAGGGGAGTTATCTCCGGTGTCCTGATCAATATTTATCCCTCAATCAACATCACTAAAAAACAGATTATTTGGTCATTATCACATTGCTGTTTGTGGGAGCTTGCTATGCACAGATTGGCTGCTGCGTTTCCTACATTACAACAGTGACTGCACTCCAAAAGTACTTCATTAACTGTAAAGCGCTTTGGGACGTCCGGTGGTCGTGAAAGGTGCTATATAAATTAAATACTTTTTTTCTTTTTATTGCATGTAGCTCCGAGCAAACAGTTATAAGAAAGATATTAGGGAAAGGGAAAGTGAGGATTTCCTAGGATACTAATTATAGTTAGGAAGAGTGGCTGGCAGAATGAGCTAGTACCATTGAAATAAAGATTAATGGAGGGACTAAGAGGTTTTCAATTCTGACAAACTTTGAGATGGTAGATAGTGAAAGATACTAGCCACTAATTGTTGAGTTGATAAATCGGGATTAGCATTCGAAACACGTGGGAAGTTAGAAGCATTTATATATTAACAGATGGTTATTAGAAAATGGAATGTTTTGCGATGAGTGGCTATTGAGGAAGAGCCTATATTATAATTTTATAAAAAGAATATAAATATTTGCATTTATATATCCTCTTACATGACATAAGAACCTAACACAAAAATAGGAACAGGAGTAGGCCATACGGCCCCTTGAGCCTGCTCCGCCATTCAATAAGATCATGGCTCCACTTCCCCGCCCGCTCCCCATAACCCCTTATCGTTTAAGAAAGTGTCTATTTCTGTCTTAAATTTATTCAATGTTCCAGCTTCCACAGCTCTCTGAGGCAGCGAATTCCACAGATTTACAACCCTCAGAAGAAATTTCTCCTCATCTCAGTTTTAAATGGGAGGCCCCTTATTCTAAGATTATGCCCTCTAGTTCTAGTCTCCCCCATCAGTGAAAACATCCTCTTTGCATCCACCTTGTCAAGCCCCCTCATAATCTTACACGTTTCGATAAGATCACCCCTCATTCTTCTGAATTCCAATGAGTAGAAGCCCAACCTACTCAACCTTTCCTCATAAGTCAACCCCCTCTTCTCTGGAACCAACCTGGTGAACCTTCTCTGAACTGCCTCCAAAGCAAGTATATCCTTTCATAGAAACATAGAAACATAGAAAATAGGTGCAGGAGTAGGCCATTCGGCCCTTCTAGCCTGCACCGCCATTCAATGAGTTCATGGCTGAACATTCAACTTCAGTACGCCATTCCTGCTTTCTCACCATACCCCTTGATCCCCCTAGCAGTAAGGACTTCATCTAACTCCTTTTTGAATATATTTAGTGAATTGGCCTCAACAACTTTCTGTGGTAGAGAATTCCACAGGTTCACCACTCTCTGGGTGAAGAAGTTCCTCCGCATCTCGGTCCTAAATGGCTTACCCCTTATCCTTAGACTGTGACCCCTGGTTCTGGACTTCCCCAACATTGGGAACATTCTTCCTGCATCGAACCTGTCTAACCCCGTCAGAATTTTATATGTTTCTATGAGGTCCCCTCTCATTCTTCTGAACTCCAGTGAATACAAGCCCAGTTGATCCAGTCTTTCTTGATAGGTCAGTCCCGCCATCCCGAGAATCAGTCTGGTGAACCTTCGCTGCACTCCCTCAATAGCAAGAATGTCCTTCCTCAGGTTAGGAGACCAAAACTGTACACAATACTCCAGGTGTGGCCTCACCAATGCCCTGTACAACTGTAGCAACACCTCCCTGCCCCTGTACTCAAATCCCCTTGCTATGAAGGCCAACATGCCATTTGCTTTCTTAACCGCCTGCTGCACCTGCATGCCAACCTTCAATGACTGATGTACCATGACACCCAGGTCTCTTTGCACCTCCCCTTTTCCTAATCTGTCACCATTCAGATAATAGTCTGTCTCTCTGTTTTTACCACCAAAGTGGATAACCTCACATTTATCCACATTATACTTCATCATTTATCCACATTATACTTCATAAATATGGAAACCAAAATTGCACGCAGTACTCCAGGTGTGGCCTCACCAATACCCTGTACAGCTGTAGCAAAACTTCCCTGCTTTTATACTCCAACCCGTTTGCAATAAAGGCCAAGATTCCATTTGCCTTTCAGATCACTTGCTGTATCTGCATACTAACCTTTTGTGTTTAATGCAGAAGTACCCCCAGGTCCCGCTGTACTGCAGCACTTTGCAATCTTTCTCCATTTAAATAATAACTTGCGCTTTGATTTTTTTCTGCCAAAGTGCATGACCTCACACGTTCCAGCATTATACTCCATCTGCCAAATTTTTGTCCACTCACTTAGCCTGTCTGTTCTTTTGCAGATTATTTGTGTCCTCATTTGTGTCTTTTGAGACAGCAGGATGTCTCAAAGTGCTTATCAGCCAAGGAAGTACTTTTGAAGTGGTCAATGTTGTAATGTAGAAAACGCTGCAGCCAATTGCACACAGCAAGGTCCCACAAAGAGAAATTTGATAATGACCAGATAATCTGTTAAAATTATTTGTTCCTGGGATGTGTGCCTCGCTGGCAAGACCAACATTTATTGCCCATTCCTAATCACCCTTGAGAAGGTGGCGGTGAGCCGCCGCCTTGAACCGCTACAGTCTCTGGTTCCAGGATTTTGACCCAGCGACGATAAAGGAACTGCGACATACTTCCAAGTCAGGATGGTGTGTGACTCGGAGGGGAACTTGCAGGTGATGATATTCTCATGCACCTGCTGCCCTTGTCCTTCTAGGCGGTAGAGGTCGCAGGCTGCCAAAGAAGCCTTGGCGAGTTGCTGCAGTGCATCTTGTAGATGGTACACACTGCAGCCACGGTGCGCCGGTGGTGGAGGAAGTGAATGTTGAAGGTGATAGAAGAGGTGCCAATCAAGTGGGCTACTTTGTCCTGGATGGTGTCGAGCTTCTTAAATGTTGTTGGAGCTGCACTCATCCAGGAAAGTGGAGAGTATTCCATCACACTCCTGACTTGTGCCTTGTAGGTGGGAGAATGGCTTTGGGGAGTCAAGTGGTGAGACATTCGCCACAGAATACCCAGGGGCCGAAATTGCCCTCTGCTCCAAACAGGGCGGATAATTCAAATTAAATGAATATTCTCTGCCCGAATTCATGGGGCAGAGAATAGAGGGAAATTGGCCACTTTAACTTTTTTAATTTGTTGGGGCGGCTGAGGGGCGGAAGGCGGGCGGTGTCATCAGCGCTGAGCACGTCACTGCGCTGCGGATGTGCTGCGTCACGCTGACGAATAGCAACGTCCCTCCCCTTCAGTTAAAGGGGAGGGCCACTGTCGGCTCTGCAGCCACTTTAGTGGCACCCACTGGGCCACCAGGAAGGGCTTCGGCCGGGCCTGTGGCCCGGTACCCAAGAGGGGGTGCCAAACTCGTGGTCGCCATTGTTTTCGAGATGATAATGGACCTTAAAGAAGAGGGCAATTTCGGCCCCCAGTCTCTGATGTTGGTTGAGGGATAAATATTGGCCCCAGGGCACCAACGAGAACTCTGTTGCTCTTCTTCAAAATAGTGCCATGGTATCTTTTGTGTCCAACTGAGGGGTCAGACGGGGCCTCAGTTTAACATCCCATCCGTTAGGTAGCATCTCCAACAGTGTAGCATTGTCAGCCATGTCACAGTGGGTAGCACTCTCACCTGAGTCAGAAGGTCATAGGTTCATGTCACTCCAGGCACTTGAATATAAAATCTAGGATGACACTTCAGTGTAGTACTGAGGGAGTGCTACACTGTCGGAGGTGCCATGTTTCGGTGGACTTAAACGATCCTATGGCACTATTTCGAAGAAGAGCAGTGGAGTCCTGGCCGATATTTATCCCTCAACCAACATCACTAAAACAGGTTATCATGTCATTGTCATATTGCCATTTGTGGGAGCTTGCTGTGCACAAATTGGCTGCCACGTTTCCTACATTACAACAGTGACTACATTTCAAAAGTACTTCATTGGCTGTAAATCACTTTGGGGATATCCTAAGGCCGTGAGAGGCGTAAGATAAAAGCTAGTCTTTGCTTTTTGTCCCCTCAGTACAGCACTGTATTGTCAGCCTAGATTTATGGGTTCAAAATCCTGGAGTGAAGCTGGAATCCACGACTTTCTGACGCCGAGAGTGCCACCACCAAGGCAGGGTGGACACCTTAAAAGGGATTTGGAGGACTATTTGAAAAGGGTATTGCGCAGCTAATATTCTCGTTGAAAAATCAAGTTTCACCTTCTCCCGAAAGGAAGACATTTTGTTCTGCTAAATTAGAATGGCCACTATCTGAAATGGACACATTGATGCCAGGATGCATAATCTTATGAAAGAGCAGGAAATGTTTCGAGGGGATAGTTGAAGATCCAGCACAGGAAGGCTGCCTGGTTTTCTTCACTTGTGCAATTTCCAGGACTTTCCGAAATTTACTATTAATCCACTGTTTGATTTCACCATCATTTCTATGAAGATAAGTTCAAATATGGAAAAAAAACCTTGCAAAGCATTTGAAAGATTCTGGCATTCAGCTTTTTTTACTTTTGATTTCAAAGAATATGGGATATAAAGTTCTGCAAGCTTATTTGAACAGTGGGGTTCCTGATTTCCTTGGTACACGTTTGTTATCTCAGGCACCAGGTTTTCGAGTCCCTTTGCTGCTATTTCTACCTTCGTAATATTCCCCATCTCCGCCCCTGCCTCAGCCCATCTTGCATGCTTTTACTGAAATCCCCATCCATGCCTTTGTTACCTCCAGACTCAACTATTCCCACACTCTCCTGACCGGCCTCCCATCTTCTACCCTCCCTAAAACTAAGCTCATCCAAAGCTCTGCTGCCCGTATCCTAACTCGCACCAAGTCCCGTTCACTCATCACCCCCTGTGCTCACTGACCCAGTCCACTAATGTCTCAATTTTAAAATTCTCATCTTTGTGTTTATATCACTCCATGGTCTCGGCCTTCCTTATCTCTCTAATCTCCTCCAGCCCTACAATCCTCTGTGATCTCTGCGTTCCCCCAATTCAGGCCTCTTGTCCATCTCACCCCCCCTCCCACTTCGCTCCATTCTTGGCCGTGCCTTCAGCTGCCTAGACCCTAAGCTGTGGAAACCCATCCCAAAACCTTTCCTACCTCTCCCTCTCCTCCTTTAAGATGCTGCTTAAAACTGACCTCTGTGACCAAGTCCTCTCCTAATATCTCCTTCTGTGGCTCGGTGTTAATTTTCTGTCTGATAATTGGTTGTGTGAAGCACCTTGACGTTTTACTACGTTAAAGGTGCTATATAAATGCAAATTGTTGGTGTAATTATCAAAGCACGAGACTACATAGCTGACTTACACTGCTAGTGGTGGGGGAATACTACAAGCTCCACAAATCATAGTAAAGTTGATAGGCTGGTGAAGTGACGGCTAATACTTATTTTTATCCCACAACATTTCTTACCATATTTACTCACGTAAGAAGTGGGTGACTGGTCATGTAAAGGTCAGAGTTTAATTTTTTTCTCCCATTTGATTAAGTGTCCGCTGTGGCTCAGTTGGTAGCACTCTCGCCTCGGAGTCAGATGGTTGTCATTCTCCAGAGACTTGAGCTCAAAAATCTAGGCTGACGCTGACACTCCAGTGCCCTATTGAGGGAGCGCTGCACTGTCGGAGGTGTCGTCTTTTGGATGAGACGTTTCAGGTCGATGACTCTTCGTCAGAAATGAAAAAGAGAGTTGTAACACGTTTCAAGGAAGTGCAGGGGCAGGGAAAGGGGGCGGGACGGGATTGGGGTGTTTGGGGGGAGATAGAGAAGAAAAGCACAAAAGGGAAAGTCTGTGATAGGGTGGAAGGCAGGAGAGCTTCAATGGTAAAAGGGATGTTTCTCTGCCCACAGATGCTGCCTGACCACCTGAGTTTTTCCAGCATTTTCTGTTTTTATTAAGAGAGAACTTGTATTTCTATAGCGCTTGTCATAACCTCAGAACGCCCCAAAGCGCTTTATAGCCAATGTAGTACTGTTAAAGTGTAGTCGCTGTAGTAATGCAGGAACTGTAACGGTGTCGTACCTCTGCCCCTGAACACCCCGAATTCCACCGGTGTGACACTTCTTTCCTACACCAGTCTCTTGGCCTCTCGAGTGAGATTGCTAGCTAGTGCCAAATAATAATGTTTTTCTACCAATGTTAGAAACATAGAAAATAGATGCAGGAGTAGGCCAATCGGCCCTTCGAGCCTTCACCACCATTCAATAAGATCATGGCTGATCATTCCCTCAGTACCCATTTCCTGCTTTCTCTCCATACCCCTTGATCCCTTTATCCGTAAGGGCCATATCTAACTCCCTCTTGAATATATCCAATGAACTGGCATCAACAGCTCTCTGCGGCAGGGAATTTCAAAGGTTAACAATTCTGAGCGAAGAAGTTTCTCCTCATCTCGGTCCTAAATGGCCTACCCCTTATCCTTAGACTGTGTCCCCTGGTTCTGGACTTCCCCAAAATCGGGAACATTCTTCCCGCATCTAACCTCTCCAGTCCTGTCAAAATCTTATATGTTTCTACGAAATCCCCTCTCATCCTTCTAAACTCCAGTGTATAAAAACCCAGTTGATCCAGTCTCTCCTCATGATAGTCCAGCCATCCCGGGAAACAGTCTGGTGAACCTTCGCTGCACTCCATCAATAGCAAGAACGTCCTTCCTCAGATTAGGAGACCAAAACTGAACAGAATATTCCAGGTGAGGCCTCGCCAAGGCCCTGTACAGCTGCAGTAAGACCTCCCTGCTCCTATACTCAAATCCCCTAGCAATGAAGGCCAACATGCCATTTGCCGCCTTCACCGTCTGCTGTACCTGCATGCTAACTTTTAATAACTGATGTACCATGACACCCAGGTCTCGATGCACCTCCCCTTTTCCTAATCGACCGCCATTCAGATAATATTCTGCCTTCGTGTTTTTGCCCCCAAAATGGATAACCTCACATTTATCCACATTATACTTCATCTGCCATGCATTTGCCCACTTACCCAACCTGTCCAAGTCACCCTACAGCCTCTTAGCGTCCCCCTCACAGCTCACACTGCCACCCAGTTTAGTGTCATCTGCAAACTTGGAGATATTACACTCAATTCCTTCATCTAAAATCATTAATGTATATTGTAAAGAGCTGGGGTCCCAGCACTGAGCCCTGCGGCACTCCACTAGTCACTGCCTGCCATTCTAAAAAGGACCCGTTTATCCCGACTCTCTGCTTCCTGTCTGCCAACCAGTTCTCTATCCACGTCAGTACATTACCCCCAATACCATGTGCTTTGATTTTGCACACCAATCTCTTGTGTGGGGCCTTGTCAAAAGCCTTTTGAAAGTCCAAATGCACCACATCCACTGGTTCTCCCTTGTCCACTCTACTAGTTACATTCTCAATAAATTTCAGAAGATTTGTCAAGCATGATTTCCCTTTCATAAATCCATGCTGACTTGGAACGATCCTGTAACTGCTTTCCAAATGTGCTGCTATTTCATCTTTAGTAATTGATTCCAACATTTTACCCACTACTGATGTCAGGCTAACCAGTCTATAATTCCCTGTTTTCTCCCTCCCTCCTTTTTTAAAAAGTGGTGTTACATTAGCTACCCTCCAGTCCATTGGAACTGATCCAGAGTTGATAGACTGTTGGAAAATGATCACCAATGCATCCACTATTTCTAGGGCCACTTCCTTAAGTACTCTGGGATGCAGACTATCAGGCCCTGGGGATTTATCGGCCTTCAATCCCATCAATTTCCCTAACAATTTCCTGCCTAATAAGGATATCCTTCAGTTCCTCCTTCTCACTAGACCCTCGGTCCCCTAGTACTTCCGGAAGGTTATTTGTGTCTTCCTTTGTGAAGACAGAACCAAAGTATTTGTTCAACTGGTCTGCCATTTCTTTGTCAATGTTTATGATTTGTCAGTTCTCTCCCACTTGGCATTTTGGGGAAGTTTCATAGAATGTTACAGCACAGAAGGAGGCCATTCGGCCCACCGTGCCTGTGCCGGCTCTTTGAAAGAGTGATCCAATTAGTCCCACTGCCCCCCACTCTTTCCCCAATGTTTTCCTTTTCAAGTATTTATCCAATTCCCTCTTGAAGATTACTATTGAATCTGCTTCCACCGCCCTTTCAGGCAGCGCATTCCAGATCATTGTAACTCGCTGTGTAAAAATTAATTGCAGAATCTATTTGGATAAGGTTGCTGATCAAATGTGGTTGGGGGTGGGGTGCTCTATGTTAGAGGGAGCCAAAATGCTGCAAGTGTTTATTAACTGGAAATGGTGATTGAGAAGCACCATAATGTTGTCTCCAGTTTTGGGTGAATGCTGCTGTTTATACATTACAGTACTAACTATTGCATCTGGTCATACTTATAAATTCTGCAGAGTAGTCCAAGACTTTACGATGCATTGAGCTGCAGTAGCATAAGTGAAGCTAAAGGCAGCTATAGACGCCTATGTGGAAGGATGCACAGTTTATAAAGGTATAATGGTGTATAGAAACTGGACGATTATATATTCTCCTATCAGCCCGTGTCATCTACCATGTCGACTATCACCACACGGTCTGCAGCGGTTCAAGAAGGCGGCCCATCACCGCCTTCTCAAGTGCAAATTAGGGATGGGCAATAAATGCTGGTCTTGCCAGCAACGCTCACATCCCATGAATGAATATTTTTTTTTAAACCTGCTTTGGTATCGTGTCTCTTGTTGCACATTGTAAAAAAATGCCTCAATGATAAATGGATATGTTTATTATGGGGGTCAAAAAAGTAAAACGGTGTCGATGATATTTACCAAATGAGGCAGACCCGGGCTGAGACAGATCAAATGAATGAGAAGGAAAATATTACTGACTGAAAGACTCTTCCTTGTTCACAGATGATGCTTTGTAAAATTGAAATGTTAAATGCTTTACTAAAGAAACATTGCTGCCTGTTTTGATTCGAGTAAGTGGTTTTGAGGATGTTCAGCGAGCCATTCTGATGGAGGACAGGCAATCGGGAAAATAAAAAGACTTCATTTGTTTTATTTTACTTTTAATGAAAAAACAAAACTGCTTGTGGATTACACAAAGTCTTGTGGGGTCTTTGGAAGCGTTTAACAAAACTAATCTTGCAGGTGAGGTGTAGCCAGATTAACTGTAGAATACCATGACCCCAGTTCCGGAAAAGCACCTCCAGCGGTCCTAGTGCAACATTATTCCATTTCCCACTGCGACCTCTCCAGTAAGATGGACCATTTAGTGCCCATTCTGTCCTCACAGCCCATGCTCACGAGGAACTGGATGGAGATTGTCCAGGCTCGTTCACGTTGGAACTCTTGTACCCAGCAGAGACGGGAAGCGTTCGTCTCCATCAGAAGTGAAAGCCGTGGTCTAATTTACAGTTATCACCCAGCCCCCTCTCTAATCACAAAACTTACAGTGCAGGAGGCGGCCATTCGGCTTGTTGTACCTGTGAAAGAGCAGTGGTGCTTCACCCCTACACCATCGCATTTGTCCGTAACCCTGTAAGTTCCTCATCCTCCAGTACCTGTCCAACTCCCTTTTAAAATGATGGAATCGGCTTTCACCACCTTTTCAGGGTAGTGCGTTCCACATCCCCACAATCCTGAGTGATAAATGTCTCCTCATCTCCCCATTCGATCTTTTGCCAATGAGTTTTAGTCTAAGACCGCTGATTATTGACTCACTCGCCAGAGGGAATAGTTTGTATCTATCTACTCTATCCATAAACTCATCATCTTGAAAACCACCTAGGGCAAGAGGACAAGACCTTAAAATCTGAGCCAGGCCATTTGGGAGAGAAGTTAGGAAATGTTCTTCAAGAAAAGGGTGGTAGAAAATGATTAATTGAGATAACATGGACTGCTTTTTGTGGGCGAGAGTTCCACACTTCGACCTCCCTTTGTCTTATTCTGCAAAGACTGCAGTGAAAGTTGCATTACCTGATTGAGCTTGGCTCATTTCCTTTGATTTGGATTTATGATGATTTAAAAGCTTTGCCAATTTATCCATTGACTTAGATTATAGATTCCTTTGCTCTGCCAGTACAGTAACAGTAAATTGGAAAAAAAATCTTTTTTGCAAACAAATCAAAGATTGTCCAAAATATTTGTGAAGGATGATACCAGAGCTGCAAGGTTATACTTATCAGGAAAGGGTGGACAGGCTGGGTCTCTTTTCTCTTGAAAGGAGAAGGCTAAGGGGTGAGCTAATACAGGTTTTTAAGATTATGAAAGGTTTTGATAGAGTAGACACAGAGAGAGTGGTGGCGATTTTAACCCAATTCACTCAGCAAAAACCTGGCAGGTGGGGAGTTAAAATTGCCCTGGCTCTTGTAGGGGAATTCAGGAGAAACCTCTTTACCCAGAGAGCGTTGCGAATGTGGAACTCGTTGCCACAGGGAGTAGTTCAGGCGAATAGTATCGATGTGTTTAAGGGGAGGTTGGATAAACATATGAGGGAGAAGGGTTATGCTAAAAGAGTTAGATGAGGAAGGATGGGAGGAGGCTCGAGTGGAGCATAAACGCCGGCATGGACTGGTTGGGCCGAATAGCCTGTTTCTGTGCTGTATATCCTACGTAATCCTGTGTAAGATTTTCTGCTGCCAAAACTGAACAATGTATAAATAAGAACTGCTAATGGCAGAACAACATAGGCACAGGAGGAGACCATTCAGCCCCTCGAGCCTGTTCCCCCATTTAATCAGATCATGGCTGATCTGTATCTTCACTCCATCCACCCGCTTTGACTCCATATCCTTTTACACCCTAGTCTGGCAAAAATCTATCGATCTTAGATTTAAACTTTTTAATCAACATAGAAAATAGGTGCGAGAGTGGGCCATTCAACCTTTCGAGCCTGCACCACCATTCAATAAGATCATGGCTGATCATTCCCTCAGTACCCCTTTCCTGCTTTCTCTCCATACCCCTTGATTCCCTTAGTCGTAAGGGCCATATCTAACTCCCTCTTGAATATATCCAATGAACTGGCATCAACAACTCTCTGCGGCAGGGAATTCCATAGGTTAACAACTCTTGAGTGAAGAAGTTTCTCCTCATCTCACTCCTAAATAGCCTACCCCTTATCCTAAGACTATGTCCCCTGGTTCTGGACTTCCCCAACATCGGGAACATTCTTCCCGCATCTAACCTGTCCAGTCCCATCAGAATCTTATGTTTCTATGAGATCTCCTTTCATCCATCTAAACTCCAGTGAATAAAGGCCCAGTTGATCCAGTCTCTCCTCCTATTACAGTCCAGCCATCCCTGGAATCAGTCTGGTGAACCTTCGCTGCACTCCCTCAATAGCAAGAACGTCCTTCCTCAGATTAGGAGACCAAAACTGTACACAATATTCCAGATGAGGCCTCACTAAGGCCCTGTACAACTGCAGTAAGACCTCCCTGCTCCTATACTCAAATCCCCTAGCTATGAAGGCCAACATACCATTTGTCTTCTTCACCGCCTGCTGTACCTGCATGCCCACTTTCAGTGACTGATGAACCATGATACCCAGGTCTCGTTGCATCTCCCCTTTTCCTAATCTGCCGCCATCCAGATAATATTCTGCCTTCGTGTTTTTGCTCCCAAAATGAATAACTTCACATTTATCCACACTATACTGCATCTACCATGCATTTTCCCACTCACTGTCCAAGTCATCCTGCAGCCTCTTAGCGTCCTCCTCACAGCTCACACCGCCACCCAGTTTAGTGTCATCCGCAAACTTGGACATATTACACTCAATTCCTTCATCTAAATCGTTAATGTATATTGTAAAGAGCTGGGGTCCCAGCACTGAGCGCTGCGGCACTCCACTAGTCACTGCCTGCCATTCTGAAAAGGACCCATTTATCCCGACTCTCTGCTTCCTGTCTGCCAACCAGTTCTCTATCCACGTCAGTACATTACCTCCAATACCATGCGCTTTGATTTTGCAGACTAATCTCTTGTGCGGGACCTTGTCAAAAGCCTTTTGAAAGTCCAAATACACCACATCCACTGGTTCTCCCTTGTCCACTCTGCTAGTTACATCCTCAAAAAATTCCAGAAGATTCGTCAAGCATGATTTCCCTTTCACAAATCCATGCTGACTTGGAACGATCCTGTCACTGCTTTCCAAATGCGCTGCTATTTCATCCTTAATGATTGATTCCAACATTTTCCTCACTACTGATGTCAGGCTAGCCGGTCTATAATTACCGGTTTTCTCTCCCTCCTTTTTTAAAAAGTGGTGTTACATTAGCTACCCTCCAGTCCATAGGAACCAATCCGGAGTCGATAGACTGTTGGATAATGATCACCAATACATCCACTATTTCTAGGGCCACTTCCTTAAATACTCTGGGATGCAGACTATCAGGCCCCGGGGATTTATCGGCTTTCAATCCCATCAATTTCCCTAACACAATTTCCCGCCTAATAAGGATGTCCTTCAGTTCCTCCTTCTCACTAGACCTACTGTCCCCTAGTACAATCGGAAGGTTATTTGTGTCTTCCTTCGTGAAGACAGAACTTGAAGTATTTGTTCAATTGGTCTGCCATTTCTTTGTTCTCCATTATAAATTCACCTGAATCTGACTACAAGGGACCTACATTTGTCTTCACTAATCTTTTTCTCTTCACATATTTATAGAAGCTTTTGCAGTCAGTTTTTATGTTCCCAGCAAGCTTCCTCTCATACTCTATTTTCCCCTTCTTAATTAAACCCTTAGTCTTCCTCTGTTGAATTCTAAATTTCTCCCAGTCATCAGGTTTGTTGCTTTTTCTAACCAAATTATATGCCTCTTCCTTGGCTTTAACACTATCCTTAATTTCCCTTGTTAGCCACGGTCGAGCCACCTTCCCCATTTTATTTTTACTCCAGACAGGGGTGTACAATTGCTGAAGTTCATCCATGTGATCTTTAAATGTTTGCCATTGCTTATCCACCATCAACCCTTTAAGTATAATTTGCCAGTCTATTCTAGCCAATTCACGCCTCATACCATCGAAGTTACCTTTCCTTAAGTTCAGGGTCCTAGTTTCCGAATTAACTGTGTCACTCTCCATCTTAATAAAGAATTCTACCATATTATGGTCACTCTTCCCCAAGGTGCCTCGCACAACAAGATTGCTAATTAGTCCCATCTCATTACACATCACCTAGTCTAGGATGCCCAGCTCGCTAGTTGGTTCCTCGACATATTGGTCTAGAAAACCATCCCTAATACACTCCAGGAAATCCTCCTCCACCGCATTGCTACCAGTTTGGTTAGTCCAATCAATGTGTAGATTGATAACTGCTGTACCTTTTATTGCATAATATGTCCTTACTATACAGTACAAATGCACACGAGGCCCATACTAGAGAGAAGGTCACTCTGTGACCAGCAACCTTTATTCCAGCACTGAAGTGGAAAAGATGAGTGGAGCTTCCCCTTTTATACCTGAAAGTCCAGGTTAGGAGTGTCTCCCACAAGTTCACCACCTAGTGGTCAGTGTTCTCACATTGTACAACTTAGGTCAGTTTATACATGGATTACAATGACAGTTGAATACATGACAGCATACATCCCTTATTTCTTGTTTGATGCTGTCCCCAACCTCACTACTACTGTTTGGTGGTCTGTACACAACTCCCACTAGCGTTTTCTGCCCTTTGGAATTCCGCAGCTCCACCCATACCGATTCCTCATCATCCAGGCTAATGTCCCTCCTTACTATTGCATTAATTTCCTCTTTAACCAGCAACGCCACCCCGCCTCCTTTTCCTTTCTGTCTATCCTTCCTAAATGCTGAATACCCTTGGATGTTGAGTTCCCAGTCTTGGTCAGTCTTGGAGCCATATCCCCGTGATGCCAATTACATCATACCTGTTAACTGCTACCTGCGCAGTTAATTCATCCACCTTATTCCTAATACTCCTCACATTGAGGCACAGAGCCTTCAGGCTTGTCTTTTTAACACACTTTGCCCCTTTAGAATTTTGCTATAATGTGGCCCTTTTTGTTTTTTGCCTTGGGTTTCTCTGCCCTCCACTTTTACTATTCTCCTTTCTATCTTTTGCTTCTGACTCCATTTTCTTTCCCTCTGTCTCCCTGCATAGGTTCCCAAGCTTGCATTTACATTTTGTGGGACAAGTTCCACACTTGTAGCATCCTTTGTGTGAAGAAGTGTTTCCCAACTTCCCTCCTGAATGGACTGGTTCCCCTTGTCCTAGATTCCGACCCCCCCAACCAGTATCAATTCCTTTCAAAATCCTAAAAACCTCAATCATATCACCCTTTAACCTTCTATATTCCAGGAAATAGTTTCTGTAATCTCTCATATTCTAACCCTGGTAACATTCTGGTGAATCTACGCTGCACTCATTCCAAGGCCAATATATCCTTTCTAAGGTGCGGTGCCCAGAGCTGTACACAGTGCTCCCGATGTGCTCTAGCCAGGGTTTGTATAGCTGTAGCAGAATGTGCTCCCTATTATATTTCTAGCCCTCTAGTTACAAAAGCTAACATTCCATTAGTCTTTTTGGTTATTTTTTGTAGCTGACTATATTTTAGTGATCTGTGTACTCTGACCCCTAAATCTCTTTGGACCACTAGCTTTTCACCATTTACCCTCAAGGCTTGTTATGTGGCATCAATCAAAAATACCTCATTTATAGACCCAACTAGCTATCCGCCCCTCTTGA
Source organism: Pristiophorus japonicus (assembly GCF_044704955.1). Lineage (NCBI taxonomy): Eukaryota > Metazoa > Chordata > Chondrichthyes > Pristiophoridae > Pristiophorus > Pristiophorus japonicus. The sequence continues at coordinate 1,890,769 of NC_091984.1, read as the reverse complement.
AGGCAGTGACTTGTGTTTGGTAGAATTTCCATGGACCTCAATAGCTTTCAGATACCCTCATTCTCCTGTATGATCCAGGACATCAGATATTGGCGGGTTGATTTGTCATGGGTTGGGGGGCTGGGGGGGCGGTGGGGGGGAGGAATATTTCCTCGCAGGTTAAAATATAAGAATTGGAGCAGGAGTCGGTTATGCGGCCCCTCGAGCATTTAATAAGCTCATGGCTGATCTGCAATCTCAAATCCACTTTCCTGCCCAATCCCCATATCCCTTGATTCCCCTCGAGTCCAAAAATCTATCACTCTCAGGTTCGAGATATTTAGAATCTTTGTTTAATAGCCTTATCGGGCGAGAAAGACAATCCATTAACTTTAAGTACTCTGCCCCTGAAGAATTTATTTGCTTTTTTATATTTCTGCAAAATGCTCTGTTTTTTAAAAAGCAACATTTTGAATTGATTTTCTTTGTGCGAGTCACTGCTTTGCAGGATTTCCTTTTCCCAGACATTGATATTTGACCAAAAATATGACCAATTACCAGTTAGCAACTCTTAGCTCTTGGCCGGTTTGCGGGTCATAAGCACAAATCACGGCCATACCACTATCCTATGATAGTATTTGGCTCTTCAGCACTACCTATGTTAATGTACTGAATAATGTTAAGTGCTTAATTGGCTTTGTTTCAAACTTACAGAACTATTAGGTGCATTGTCCCATCAATAGAGTATATAGTAATTATAATACACCGTGTAACCTATCCACAGTGCACCTGTAGAACACTTGCAAAATAATAGTTCTAAAAAAAATACTGCACTCAGTAACCTTTTTAGGGTCTAGCTATCTAAGATTTCCGTAAGGCAAAGTCCACAATATGACAAACTAAAAGACTTGCGTTTATATAAGCTCTTTTCAGAGTCACAATGCGCTTTACAGCTAACAAAGTACTTTTTGAAGTGTTGCAATGCAAGAAACACTGTGGCCAATTTGCGTACAGCAAGCTCCCACAAACAGTTAATGTGGTAATGACCAGATAATCTGTTTTTAGTTGTTGGTTGAGGGATAATTGTTGGCCAGGACACACGGCGATAAAACCCCTGCTCTTCTTCGAAATAGTGGCAGTGGGATCTTTTACATCCAGCTGAGAGAACAGGCGGGTACCTCAGTTTAACATTTCATCTGAAAGACTGCCCCCTCCGACAGTGCGGCGCTCCCTCAGTCCTGCCCCCTCCGACAGTGCGGCGCTCCCTCAGTCCTGCCCCCTCCGACAGTGCGGCGCTCCCTCAGTCCTGCCCCCTCCGACAGTGCGGCGCTCCCTCAGTCCTGCCCCCTCCGACAGTGCGGCGCTCCCTCAGTCCTGCCCCCTCCGACAGTGCGGCGCTCCCTCAGTCCTGCCCCCTCCGACAGGGCGGCGCTCCCTCAGTCCTGCCCCCTCCGACAGTGCGGCGCTCCCTCAGTCCTGCCCCCTCCGACAGTGCGGCGCTCCCTCAGTCCTGCCCCCTCCGACAGTGCGGCGCTCCCTCAGTCCTGCCCCCTCCGACAGTGCGGCGCTCCCTCAGTCCTGCCCCCTCCGACAGTGCGGCGCTCCCTCAGTCCTGCCCCCTCCGACAGTGCGGCGCTCCCTCAGTCCTGCCCCCTCCGACAGTGCGGCGCTCCCTCAGTCCTGCCCCCTCCGACAGTGCGGCGCTCCCTCAGTACTGCCCCCTCCGACAGTGCGGCGCTCCCTCAGTACTGCCCCCTCCGACAGTGCGGCGCTCCCTCAGTACTGCCCCCTCCGACAGTGCGGCGCTCCCTCAGTACTGCCCCCTCCGACAGTGCGGCGCTCCCTCAGTACTGCCCCCTCCGACAGTGCGGCGCTCCCTCAGTACTGCCCCCTCCGACAGTGCGGCGCTCCCTCAGTACTGCCCCCTCCGACAGTGCGGCGCTCCCTCAGTACTGTCCCCTCCGACAGTGCGGCGCTCCCTCAGTACTGCTCCCTCCGACAGTGCGGCGCTCCCTCAGTCCTGCCCCCTCCGACAGTGCGGCGCTCCCTCAGTCCTGCCCCCTCCGACATGGCGGCGCTCCCTCAGTACTGCCCCCTCCGACAGTGCGGCGCTCCCTCAGTACTGCCCCCTCCGACAGTGCGGCGCTCCCTCAGTACTGCCCCCTCCGACAGTGCGGCGCTCCCTCAGTACTGCCCCCTCCGACAGTGCGGCGCTCCCTCAGTACTGCCCCCTCCGACAGTGCGGCGTTCCCTCAGTACTGCCCCCTCCGACTGTGCGGCGCTCCCTCAGTACTGCCCCCTCCGACAGTGCGGCGCTCCCTCAGTACTGCCCCCTCCGACATTGCGGCGCTCCCTCAGTCCTGCCCCCTCCGACATTGCGGCGCTCCCTCAGTCCTGCCCCCTCCGACAGTGCGGCGCTCCCTCAGTCCTGCCCCCTCCGACAGTGCGGCGCTCCCTCAGTCCTGCCCCCTCCGACAGTGCGGCGCTCCCTCAGTCCTGCCCCCTCCGACAGTGCGGCGCTCCCTCAGTCCTGCCCCCTCCGACAGTGCGGCGCTCCCTCAGTCCTGCCCCCTCCGACAGTGCGGCGCTCCCTCAGTCCTGCCCCCTCCGACAGTGCGGCGCTCCCTCAGTCCTGCCCCCTCCGACAGTGCGGCGCTCCCTCAGTCCTGCCCCCTCCGACAGTGCGGCGCTCCCTCAGTCCTGCCCCCTCCGACAGTGCGGCGCTCCCTCAGTCCTGCCCCCTCCGACAGTGCGGCGCTCCCTCAGTCCTGCCCCCTCCGACAGTGCGGCGCTCCCTCAGTCCTGCCCCCTCCGACAGTGCGGCGCTCCCTCAGTCCTGCCCCCTCCGACAGTGCGGCGCTCCCTCAGTCCTGCCCCCTCCGACAGTGCGGCGCTCCCTCAGTCCTGCCCCCTCCGACAGTGCGGCGCTCCCTCAGTCCTGCCCCCTCCGACAGTGCGGCGCTCCCTCAGTCCTGCCCCCTCCGACAGTGCGGCGCTCCCTCAGTCCTGCCCCCTCCGACAGTGCGGCGCTCCCTCAGTCCTGCCCCCTCCGACAGTGCGGCGCTCCCTCAGTCCTGCCCCCTCCGACAGTGCGGCGCTCCCTCAGTCCTGCCCCCTCCGACAGTGCGGCGCTCCCTCAGTCCTGCCCCCTCCGACAGTGCGGCGCTCCCTCAGTCCTGCCCCCTCCGACAGTGCGGCGCTCCCTCAGTCCTGCCCCCTCCGACAGTGCGGCGCTCCCTCAGTCCTGCCCCCTCCGACAGTGCGGCGCTCCCTCAGTCCTGCCCCCTCCGACAGTGCGGCGCTCCCTCAGTCCTGCCCCCTCCGACAGTGCGGCGCTCCCTCAGTCCTGCCCCCTCCGACAGTGCGGCGCTCCCTCAGTCCTGCCCCCTCCGACAGTGCGGCGCTCCCTCAGTCCTGCCCCCTCCGACAGTGCGGCGCTCCCTCAGTCCTGCCCCCTCCGACAGTGCGGCGCTCCCTCAGTCCTGCCCCCTCCGACAGTGCGGCGCTCCCTCAATAATGCACTGGGATTGTCACCCTAGATTTTCGGCTCAAGTCTCTGGGAGATCATACGATCTGCTTGGCAAGGAAAATATTTTGCTCCTAACTCGTGAACAAGAATTCGAGCAACGTTTTTTAAAAAAAAAACATGTCCAGTCCGTTGCTGAGATTACTGTTTGTCGTGATTGGAACCTTTACATCAATGCCCTTAACTCTTCCTCAATGTTACAATAACCCCAATCCATGCTTTTGTTACCTGAACAGTGAACTTCCCCAGTTCCATCCGCCACCCCCCCACCCCCCCCCCCCCCCCCCAAAACATATTCAGAACTCTGCAGCCCATATCCTCCTTTGCACAAATTTCTTCATCCCCCAACAAAGATACCCTTGCCAAGCTGTACTAGCTCACTGCCCCACAGAAAATTCAAAATTGCTTGCTCATAGCCTATTATATCAAAAAATTGTTGTGGGTGAAAGCGGCATTTTTTGCATCCCTAAACCTCACCGCCTCTCTACCTCTCTCTTTATTTGACGCTCCTTGAAACCAATCTCTTTGACCAACCTTTTGGTCACCTGCCCTAATATCTCCCGATGTGGCTCGGTGTCGAATTTTGTTTGATAATTGCTCCTGTGCGGCGCCTTGGGACGTTTTACTGCATTGAAGGCGCTATATAAATACAAGTTGTTATGGAAAGTTAATCAGATCTACTACCGAGGAAGGGGAGATAAAGCAAGTTACAGTGACTCAGGGCAGGGAACCAAGTCGTCATAAACCTATCCTACCAAAGCTTTTCGTTTTTGTTCCACTTTTATTATTGCAATTGCCCTCAGACACAGCCATGCTGTCATACATTGCTGTCACAATTTTCTGTACTGTACACATCTAAGAGTGATGGCCTGACAGAGCGACTTATGGGCAAAAGCTTCAAGAGTTATCAGCCCGATCTGCACTGTACATCATATATAACCACTGAAATTAGGCAACTGTCAGGCCTCTGGCATAAGAGCAGTGCATTTTCTGGCGCCGATGAATAAATCCAGAAACACACTGCCCAAGTAACCTGTCACTGTCCCTAAAGCCTATGATTACATTAAAAAAAGGATGGCATTCACAATTGTTCTACACTGTACAATGGCATTTGTGTGTTCAGATCTCACAAAGCTGTTTGCTGTCTTTAGAAGAGTGATTTAAATTTAAAAAAAAATTATCTTCCTCTATTCAAGAATACTGAGATTAGAATTCCTTTTAAAACTGCCTAGTAACCGAATGCCTTCTATCCCAACCAGATGATTTAAGCAGCAAGTCTCAAGGCAGATTGCTGCTCAGATTGGTGTTTTTCTGCCGTTGCCATTTCATAAATCCTTGACCAGATTTTTGTGTGTTTGTTACGAAAAGATTTAGTTTAAAAATAAGTTATTTATTTGTTAGAGATAGATCGGCAATAAATTTTATTTATTGTTAAGTGATTGTCAACTGGCTCAAAATGTCTGTTGAAAACAACAACTACTGCAAGTTGTATTTATATAGCGCCTTTAGTGAAACTTCCCCAAGGAGCTTCACAGGAGTATAATGAGCCACAAAATATTTGACACAGAGCCACAAGGAGGCTCTGTCAATTAGGTGACCAAAAGCTTGGTCAAAGAGAGAGGTTTAGGCAGGGAGTTCCAGAGCTTAAGATCTAGGTGACTTCTCAGTGAGGATAAATCAATAAACAAGTTTCTCACCTGACTCCCCAAAGCCTTTCCAGTAGCTACAAGTCAGGAGTGTGATGGAATACTCTCCATTTGCCTGGATGAGTGCAGCTCCAACAACACTCGAAGCTCAACACCATCTGGGACAAAGCAGCCCGCTTGATTGTCACCCCATCCAACACCTTCAACACTCACTCCCTCCACCGGCGCACCGTGGCTGCAGTGTCTACCATCTACAAGATGCACTGCAGCAACTCGCCAAGGCTTCTTCAACAGCATTTCCCAAACCTGTGACCTCTACCGCCGAGAAGGACAAGGGCAGCAGGTGCATGGGAACACCACCACCTCCACGTTCCCCTCCGAGTCACACATCATCCTGACTTGGAAATATATCGGTCATTCCTTCATTGTCACTGGGTTAAAATTCTGGAACTCCCTCCCTAACAGCACTGTGGGAGCACCTTCACCACACGGACTGCAGCGGTTCAAGAAGGCGGCTCACCACCAATTGGTGATGGGCAATAAATGCTGGCCTTGCTGGCAACGCCCACATCCCATGACTGAATACAAGAAGCTGAATGACACTATTTGAATACTTAGAATCATAGAATGTTTACAGCACAGAAGGAGGCCATTTGGCCCGTCAAGCCCGTGCCGCTCTCTGCAAGAGCCTCTCAACTAATCCCACTCCCCCACCCTTTCCCCGTAGCCCTGCAGAATTTTTTCCTTCAGGTACTCATCCAACTCCCTTTTGAAAGCCATGATTGAGTCTGCCTCCACCACCCTTTTCAGGCATTCCAGATCCTAACCACTCGCTGCGTAAAAAAGTTTTCCCACTTGATAATTCGCTGAGAAACCACATCAAATTACCTGCAGCAGAGAAACAATTATCTCTGATCTGGTAGAGAGGTTAGTGTATTGTCAGGATTTCCCCGAGAAGGACCCCTTGCTTACTTTTTTGAGGCTAGGCTAAAACTTATTCCATGCTGTCATTGCACGTTATCAGGTCCTAACGTGAAATGTTACTCGCTCCCCAATCCACCCATTTAATTGTAGGAACTTGACCTGATTTGTCTGCAAATGATCCACTCAACTAATAGAGCATTGGCATCTGCTCAAGCTTTCATAGATGCTTTCATCATCATCATAGGCGGTCCTTCGAAACGAGGATGACTTGCTTCCACGCCAAAAAAGGATGCGTTCGCAGGTGTTTCAATGAAGGACCTAATATTCCAGGTCCTGAACTACATCCTGAAGGGTGGAAGATGCCTGTGCGTTAATTTTTTTAACGTGTGGTGACCGTTGCACACCAGCCACCACGTGGACTTGACAGCTAGGGCTTGGTCCAGTGGCAAGGAGTACCCAAGACAACTGGAAACCAGCTCTGCTGCATGGACCTATTGCGCACACGTATCGCAGTGTGGGCTGGCCTGTGCTGCCCCTGGCCCCGAACTCACGCCTCTCCTGGACCCAATCACGACCCTCTACAGTTTCTCCACGCTCCTGCTGTATCTGCCCACGCTCCAATCACTGACCTGGACCTTGATGACGTCACTTTTTGCTGCCATCGCCCTTCTGCACCAGCTCGCGCTGTACCTTGCAGTGGCATGCCTCCACGCTGCCCATGGCCGCCGGACCTCCGCTCCTTTTATGGCCCCGACCTGCCTCTAGTGTTCTCACACAAGTTGAGGCCTCCATGCTGGTGGCCTCCCTTGAGTATAGAAGCTTAAGGGGTGATCTAATTGATGTGTCCAAGATGATTAAAGGAGTTGATAGTGTAGATCAAGAGAAACTATTTCCTCTGGTGGGGGGAGCCCAGAATAAGGGGGTGGCAACCCCAGAGGGGTAGAGTTTTCGCTTTGGGTGCAATCACTGATCTGGGTGCAAATTCGCCCGTTTTGCAAAGTTTTTTTTTCCCTTCGCGTTTCCGCTCCAACTCATTTGCATATCACCCAAAGCAAAATCTGCCACGGACCAGCGCAACCCAGCAGCGTTTTAGAATGGAATGTAAAAAGACAAGAGAAAATTTGTTTTAAAAGATATTCCTTGAAATATTTAAGTGGTGACTGGTGATTAGTTGCAGTTTGATTAATGCAGCTGAAAATGGATTTATCACCAAAAATAACCATCGTTAATCACAGTGTCAATTCAGCACCTGTGAGTGAGTGACCCGATTGTAAATGAAAATTACTTTCAAATAAAAATGTACCGAGCCATTTGCTAGTTATACTGGGGTATGTAGTCAGTTTCAAATGCTTTTAAATCGTGCCCTTGAGCCCAAAAGAACCAGCTTAGTTTTTTTTAGCCTCCTCGGGGGCCCATAAACGGGCACAATTAGCGGAATCTCCCAATGGTGAATAATTCACCCTGGGGGCGTGACCAGTTTTATGGGCGGGGCCTGCTTCTAGCACGTTTTTTTTACATTAGCGCAAAATATATTTGAACCTCGATTTGCACTGGAAGTAATTTGCATAGGTTCCGCTCTCTTTAGCAACGGCAATGCTGATTTCGGACGAATTGTGTCGAGAAAAAAACGGCAAAACCGAGCAGAAACTCCACTCCACGCAGTTCTGGGGTGATGTCATGAAACACTTCTTCGAAACACTTCTTCACACAAAGGGTAGTGGAAATCTGGAAAACTCTCCCACCTCAAAAAGCTGTTGAGACTGGGGGTCAATTGAAAATGTCAAAACTGAGATTGATAGATTTTATGGGTAAGGGCATTAAGGGTTACAGAACCAAGGTGGGTAGATGGAGTTAAGGTACAGATCAGCCCATGATCTAATTGAATAGCGGAACAGGCATGACATGATCTTCTCTTGTTCCTATATTGATGTTGGTTATATGCCACTGAATATTAACATGGAGATGTTTTATATTATTCCATAAAGGGAAGGCTACTTCAGCTGCCCCTCCCAAACACTTACTGGTTCTCGCCAATTGGTATAATGGCCTGGTTAAGGACAGGATAAAGCTGATCCACTGCCTGGAATCTTTCTGCTAAATGGTGATGCAACAACCTGGGCAAGTCAATACAAAAGGCAAAAGGCAAAACACTGCCGGTGCTGGAAATCTGAAATATATAAACAGAAAATGCTGGAACTACTCAGCAGGTCAGGCAGCATCTGTGGAGAGAGAGAGAGAAAGAGAGTTAACGTTTCAGGTCAATGACCCTTCGTCAGAACTGAAGAGTTAGAGATGTAACGGGTTTTAAACAAGTACAGAGGCAGGGAAAGAACAAAAGGGAAGGTCTGTGATAGGGTGGAAGGTAGGAGTAAAGCTGAGACCTTTGCTGTACACCAGAGGTTCCCAAACTTCATGTATTGCGTCCGCCCCCATCCCCCCTTTCCACATCTACCAGCTACCCACGTACCCCTATCAGCATGCAGGTTTTAGACTGGACAGTTACTGGGCAACTGAAATCTCGCTGTAGTGAAGGTTGATTTGAGGCGAGGGCTCTGTATGTCATTGGTTCTGCATGTCTGTGTTCTCATTGATGCATCTTGAAGTAAATTAACTACTTTAAAGAACAAACTCTCAGAGTTTTAAAGCTATGTCTGAGTCATCATCATAGGCAGTCCCTCAGAATCGAGGAAGACTTGCTTCCACTCCTGAAGTGAGTTCTCTGGTGGCTGAACGGTCCAATGCGAGAGCCACAGACTCTGTCACAGGTGGGACAAACATTCGTCGAGGGAAGGGATGGGTAGGGCTGGCGCGCGCTCCTTCTGCTGCCTGCGCTTGGCCTCTTCACGCTCTTTGCGTTGAGATTTGAAGAGCTCAATGCCCTCCTGGATGCACTTTCTCCACTTAGGGTGGTCTTCGGCCAGGGACTCCCAGGTGTCAGTGGTGATGTCGCACTTTACCAGGGAGGCTTTGAGGGTGTCCTTGTAACGTTTCCGCTGCCCACCTTTCGCTCGTTTGCCGTGAAGGAGCTCCGCATAAAGCATTTGCTTAGGGAGTCTCATGTCTGGCATGCAAATCATGTGGCCTGCCCAGCGGAGCTGATCGAGTGTGGTCAGTGCTTTAACGCTGGGGATGTTAGCCTGGACGAGGGCACTGATGTTGGTGCGCCTGTCCTCCCAGGGGATTTTCAGGATCTTGCGGAGACGTCGTTGGTGGTATATCTCCAGCGACTTGAGGTGTCTTCTGTACATCCTCCATGCCTCTGATCCATACAGGAGGAAGGGTATTACTACAGCCCTATAGACCATGAGCTTGGTGGTAGATTTGAGGGCCTGGTCGTCGAACACTCTCTTCCTCAGGTGGCCGAAGGCTGCACTGGCGCACTGGAGGTTATGAAGCCTATCGTCGTAATGCAATAAATAAATAAAATCATGAATAAATTAAAATGCACCATTAGACAATTTCTCCCGTGTAATCCCCAGAGATGTCTCGCCTACCCCACGGCAATGCTCCCTATAAGCCACGCGGCCTCACAGCTCTCTCAATCATCTTTTGCAGTGCTAAAGTGCGTGCATACAAGAAACTAGGCCACGCAGTTCCTTAAAGGGCCAGCGCACCCCCCAAAAAATTCCGGGGGACGTTGCCCCAGGGGTATGTACACCACTGTTTGGGAACCCCCTGCTGTACACTATTCTGACCTCCTGCAGTGAAATAAAGGAGATGCATTAAATAAACTAAATCATTATCACGCAAAAGCCCAAGATAAATTTGTCATATCTAAAATGACTGAGAAAGTTTTGGATTCAAACTTGCTCGCAAAGAATGGCCGTGGAACTTGGAAGCAAACTTCCCTCTGTGGCTGCATCCAAAGCGAAGGTTTATTGTACTTCCTCTTGAATCAAGTTTAGCCTAATAGGATGAAAATTTCATTGTGCCAGCTCAACGTCCTGAGTGAATTTAACAATAATCAATTTATCGCTGATCTGGCACAAGGTGACATCATGAACCTAGCCATAATTCAGTAGGGATTGGCACTACGGTAATAGTCTTGCTCAGAGCTGGGTGGTGTAGGAAACAGTGGTGCAAGAGTCGGTTGTGTGCTGAGCCTGCAGGTGAGGTACATTGTTGGGGCCGCGTAGAGGAAGCTTTACTCTTTTAGCCCATGATGTCATCATCATCCTAGGCGGTCCCTCGAATGAGGGTGACTTGCTTCCACGAGTTCACAGGTGTTTCGATGAAGGACCTGATGTTCCAGTCCTGAACTCCAATTGAGGGGGTGGAAGATGCCTGTGCGTGGATTTTTTTAATGTGTGGTGACCGTTTCACACCAGCCACCACACGGGCTTGACAAAGCTAGGCCTTTATCCAGTGGCAAGGGTAAACCAAGACGACTGGAGACCTGCTCTGCTGCACGGACCTAGTCTGGAATAAAAAGTTAATATCAGTAATGGTGACTGTAAAACCATTGGATTGTTGCAAAAATCCACCTGGTTCACTAAAGTCCTTACCCGGTTTGGCCTATATGTGACTCCAGACCCACAGCAATGTGGTGGACCCTTAACTGCCTCAGAATGGCCCAGCGAGACACTCAGTTGTACCAAACCATTACAAAAAAGTTAAAATCCTGGAATTCCTGCCCTAACAGCACTGTGGGAGCACCTTCACCACACGGACTGCAGTGGTTCAAGAAGACGGCTCACCACCACCTTCTCGAGGGCAATTCGGGACAGGCAATAAATGCTGGCAGCGATGCCCACATCCCAGAAACAATAAACAAAAGCAGTGATGACCAGTATGTAGCAGTGGACTTTCACATTGAGGTAGCTGCCTCATTGCAGATGTCCTCCATTCAACAACATAGAAGAGAGATGCTCATCCAATAGGTACAAGCCATGTGTGTGGTAGTCGGGTACAGAAAATAATCGAAAAGGCTAATGGAATCATGATGGGTCAAGACAGAGTAGATAGAAACATAGAAAATAGGTGCAGGAGTAGGCCATTCGGCCCTTCGAGCCTGCACCACCATTCAATAAGATCATGGCTGATCATGCAACTTCAGTACCCCAATCCTGCCTTCTCTCCATACCCCTTGAGCCCTTTAGCCGTAAGAGCCACATCTAACTCCCTTTTGAATGTATCTAACGAACTGGCCTCAACAACTTTCTGTGGTAGAGAATTCCACAGGTTAACAACTCTCTGGGTGAAGAAGTTTCTCCTCATCTTGGTCCTAAATGGCTTACCCCTTATCCTTAGACTGTGACCCCTGGTTCTGGATTTCCCCAACATCGGGAACATTCTTCCTGCATCTAACCTGTCCAATCCTGTCAGAATTTTATATGTTTCTATGAGATCCCCCCTCATTCTTCTAAATTCCAGTGAATATAAGCCGAGTCGATCCAGTCTTTCTTCATATGTCAGTCCTGCCATCCCGGGAATCAGTCTGGTGAACTTTCGCTGCACTCCCTCAATAGCAAGAATGTCCTTCCTCAGATTAGGAGACCAAAACTGCACACACTACTCTAAGGTGTGGTCTCACCAAGGCCCTGTACAAGTGCAGATAGAGAGAAACTTTACCCATTGGCGGAAGGGTCGAGAACCAGAGAACACAGATTTAAGGTGACTGGGAGAAGAACCAAAGGCGACATGAGGAAAAGCTTTTTCACACAGCAAGTGGTTCAGATCAGGAATGCACGGCCTGAAAGGGTGGTGGAGGCAGACTCAATCGTGGCTGTCAACAGGGGAATTGGATAAGCACTTCCTCAGTGCTGCACTGGGTGAGTCAGCCCAGATCTTTCTGCTCCAGTCTCGAGTGGGATTAACTCATGATACTCTGTCTCCAAGGCGAGTGTGTTGCCCCCTGAACCACAGCTGACACTTTTATGCAGTTAGGTAGGTGGGGGTAAATGCTAAAGATTTTAGAAAGGCTCAGAAATCACCAACACTGGTGAGGCTGCACTTATGGGTGATCCCGAGTTGCCCTGATACGATGGTGGATGTGGGCAGCTTACCTGAACCGCTGTAGTCTTTCTAGTGATGGAACTCCCATGGCTTTGAATGGCTGGATTATATATTGAGCACATTTGTCACTAGATACACCCTTTCAACTTGCAAAATCTTAACAGTACTTCTTTGTGTGCACAAGTTGGCACATAATAAAAGGGAACAGGCCCAACTTGAAGCAGAGGTCAAATTACTGCGACTCTTGGAGGCTATTCTCAACATCGTTGCGTATAAAGAGCATGAAGGGCGTAGGCCACAGACCTCCCTCAAGCTTGGGGTTTCTCTTACAACTTGTTCCCCTTCATAATTCCTCAACTCCATTGACCTGACTTTGACCCATAGCCCTTAATAGAATCTTGCCGCACAGCAGGAGGCCATTCGGTCCATCATATCTGTGCCGGCTCTTTGAAAGAGTGATCCAATTAGTCCCACTCCCCCCTGCTCTTTCCCCCAGAGCCCTGAAATTTTCTCTCCAAATATTTATTCAATTACCTTTTGAAAGTTACTATTGAATCTGCTCCCACCGCCCTTTCGGGCAGTGCGTTCCCGATCACAACAACTCGCTGCGTAAATAAATCTCTCCTCGTCTCTCCTCTGGCTCTTTGACCAATAACCTTAAATCCGTGACCTCTGCTTACTGATCCTTCCACCACTGGAAACAGTTTCTCCTTGGGCATTCTATCAAAACACCTCATAATTTTGAACACCTCTGTTAATTTTTCTCCTTAACCACCTCTGCTCCACAGAGAACAATTCCAGCTTCTCCAGTCTCCCCATGTTAATTGAAGTCCCTCCTCCCTGGTACTGGTCTACCCCTGCCTAACAAAAACATATCAATTTCAGTCTTGAAAGCTCCAATTGACTCACAGCATCCAAAGCCTCCTGGTGGAGAGAATCCCAGATTTCTGCTACCCTTTATGTGGAAAAAGTGTTTCCTGATTGCCCTTCGGCCCAGCTCTAATTGTAAGGTTATGCCCCCTTGGTCTGGATTACCCCCACCAGAGGAAATTGTTTCTATCTATCCTATTGAACCCTTTTAAGCACCTCCGTCAGATCAGCCCTCAATTTTCAAGGCCCAAGGGAATGCAGACCAGGTTTACGTAACCTGTCCTCATAATTGAATGGAATTGTCCTAAAATCGAAACGAATAGCAAGTGAGGTTGACCAAAATTGATAGATTGAAGACATGATTGCCATTTGTGGCTGCGGAAGTTAGAGTGCGGTGTAAGCAATTAAAGTACCTAGATCAGATAGGAACAACCATGAAATGACTTCCCTGGTCTGTGGAGAGCCATGTAGAAAACCATATTAAAAGAAATCATCAGATTAGGTTTGCAGCAAACAGATTGTTGGAGGGTGTTGCAAAGCTGTATCATTATCAGTGTGGTCAGAAAAAGTACCAGAGGAGAGGCAAAAAGTTTTTATCCACAGCCGTAGGCTTTTTGTGTTGCAACATTTAACTCTTGGCAGCTATTTGCTGTTCAGATTGCAGCAAACAGATTGCACTAAGCATATTATTTGCACATACAAAATTTGCACTGTGATGGCTGTGACATTTAAGTGTAAGCCATAGCTCAGTGCGCAGCATTCTCGCCTCTGAAGTCAGAAGGTTGTGGGTTCAAGTCCCACTCCAGGGACTTGGGCATAAAAATCTAGACTGAAGCTCCCAGTGCAGTGCTGAGGGAGTGCTGCACTGTGGGAGGTGTCACCTTTCGGATGAGACGTTAAACCCGTCTGCGCTCTCAGGTGGATGTAAAAGATCCCATGGCACTGTTTTGAAGAAGAGCAGGGGAGTTATCCCCGGTATCCTGGACAATCCTGCCCTCTATCAATGTCACCTTTTTAAAAAAAAAAACCACAGATTACCTGGTCATTGTCACATTGCTGTTTGTGCACAGCAGGCTCCCACAAACAGCAATAAGCTGCCTTGTTTCCAACATTACAAGTGACTTCACTTCATGTGTACTTTGTTGGCTGTAAAGCACTTCGGGATGTGTGTGAGGAGCCTGACGCCTGTTTTAAGCGGCTGTCAGAGATGCCCGGAAAATGAACCGCCGAATTTTCCGAGCAGTAGATTAGCCGTGAGCTGCTCCATGGCTAAACTTGTCATCGTTGCACCCCATTTTACTCTCTTCCCCCGCCTGCAACAATGGGCACAGAGCAAACCAATTTCTCCCCAACGAGTGCAGCGTATAACTTTGCTCGCGTTGGCCAGTGCTAAGAGTAATTTGTCAGAATGCAGCCTCTTCCACTCTTGGCCAGTTGCAGCTGCGGATATTCATTGCTGTAGTCTTTCAGGAGGAATCCAGTGATCCATTTTTCCAGCTTGTTAAAGACGAGCATTTCCGCCTTGGGTGCAGTCGGGAAATTGCGCCCAAATTGCGCTCGAGATGGCGCTGGTTAGATTACACTTCAAGTTTCCACCAAAATTAATTTGCACAATCACAGATGTTAAATCTTCCACGAATCAGGCAGCGTGATACAACGTGATCGTTCCTTTTCTTCATTCCATTAACAAGTATTCCTCAATGTATTTAAGAGCGGTATCCAGTGCAGTTTTATTAAAACCACTGAAAATAGGTCTGTCATCAAAATTGACCCCCTTAATTTCCCCCTTCCCGACCGATCCCCCCCCCTTCCCGACCGATCCCCCCCCCTTCCCGACCGATCCCCCCCCCTTCCCGACCGATCCCCCCCCTTCCCGACCGATCCCCCCCTTCCCGACCGATCCCCCCCCCCTCCCGACCGATCCCCCCCCTTCCCGACCGCCGACCGATTTCCCCCCCTTCCCAATCGACTAGCGAGGTCGGGGGATGAGTGGATTCACCGTGAAGTTGTGAATGTCTGGAATTTGCTGCTCGACTTTCACCGCTCCACCGTCTGCCTCTCACAAACAGCATCTCGCCCTTAGCCTCCCCGTTCTTTTTAAGAACTTGCTGGATTTGCACTTTCACTGCCCATTAAACTCGCCGCAGAAAGTTAAGGCGCTGCCTGAAAGGGTGGTGAAAGCAGATTCAACAGCAACTTTCAAAAGATACTTGGGGAGTGGGACGAATTGGATAGTTCTTGCAGAGAAAACCAGCACAGGCACGATGGGCTGAATGGCCTCCTTCTGTGCTGTCTCATTCCAAGAATAAATCGCGCAAGTACCATTTAATAATGTGATAATTGTTAATTCAACAGCAATTATCTCTCCGCCCCAGAAATTTAAACTGTGGAGTCTCATTCCTGCAGGTAGCCAATTCTTAGAAATTCTCCAATCATTTTTTTCTTACTTTTCCTTTCTCGCTCTCACTCCCTCCCTCCCCCTCTCTCTCTCTCTCTCTCTCTCTCTCTCTCTCACTCAATCTACTCTTATCCTTTATTTATCTTTCTGTACCTGATTTGACTCGAATTCACCCTATCTCCTCCTCTGTCATTCCTGTTTCTTGCTCACTCCCTAAATCTCAATGGTTATAGTGATACATTGCTGGTCCCGTTGTTCACTGAGGTCCCATATGCCCCCTGTTGCTCTCGCACATTATCAGCTTGCACTTTCAGCAAACTTCCTTGGCAAAAAGGTTTCAAGCTGAAGGGTGAGGGAGTAAGTCTAACTAACATCGAGATGCCCAGCAAAATTGGAGCCAATAATGTGTCTCATCAGTTTAAAAAAAAGGAATGGTGTTGCAGAGCCTGTGTTGTCATGGTAAATTCATGAAAGCAAAAATGTTGCCAGTGTCTAAAATTACAGCCTCTCTTCCTTACATCAGGTACAGTGAACAGTTATCTGAAGCCAATCATTCTGCAGCCCAAAACAATCTTTAGTGACAGTGAACCTTCCCGATCTGACATGACTTTGCAAAACTGAGTGAATGAATGGAATAATTGATTGTCACATTCTTAACTTGGAGACTGACCTTGGCTCGCCTCTCAATAAAATAGCACTGTTTTTAACCACTTAACTGCTGACTGGAATGCAATTTTGATTTTTAATGAGTAGATTTTTGATGTCTTAAAAGCACCTGGTCAAACAGAAATTGGAAATTCCTACAGATTCCGTCTGGAAAGGGAAGCTAATGTTTGTGGCCTGTACTGTAACAACAGCAGCAACTAGCACTTATATAGCACCTTTCGAGCACGGGAGGAGCAAGGCCATGGAGGGATTGGAACACGAGGATGAGAATTTAAAAAATCGGTGTTATCTGAGCAGGAGACAATGTAGGCCAGTGAGTGCAGGGTGTGATGGTGAATGGAACTTGCGTAGAGTTACATTGAGCGTACAGCACAGAAACAGGCCATTCGGCCCAGCAGGTCCGTGCCGGTGTTAATGCTCCACACCAGCCTCCTCCCACTCTACTTCATCACGCCCCATCAGCACAGCCTTCTAGCTTGAATATCATTGAGGGCTAGAATTTGAACCTGGACATTCAGTAGGGCAGTTTACATGTTACTGGGGCCCAGAAGAGCCGAGGGTCCAGGGGCAGCACGGGCCAGCCCACACTGCGATATGTATGCGCGCTAGGTCCTTGCAGCAGAGCAGGTCTTGGTTAATCCTTATCACTGGACCAAGACCTAGCTCTGTCAAGCCCATGTGGTGGCTGGTGTGCAATGGCCACCCCACATTAAAAAAATCCATGCACAGGCATCTTCCACCCCCTCAATTGGAGTTCAGGACTGGAACGTCGGGTCCTTTATCGAAACACCTGTGAACTCGTGGAAGCAAGTCATCCTCGTTCGAGGGGCAGCCTATGAATATGATGATGATGATGATGACTACATGTTACCCATGCAACTACAGAGCTGTGCTGCTTGTGTGTAATTCTGATAATGGAGCAACACATGCCTACCCCAGTTAACCCAAGTGTGACGCCAAACAGGAACAATCAATATTTTAAAATAATTCAGCAACGAAGATAATAATTATTCCTTGTGTGAGGGAGGATATGCTTGAACTGTATAAAACATTAGTTAGGCCACAGCTTGAGTACTGTGTACAGTTCTGGTCACCATATTACAGGAAAGATGTTATCAGGAAAGATGTGATTGCACTAGAGAGGGCACAGAAGTGCTTTATGATGTTCCCAGGACGGGAGAATTTTAGCTATGAGGAAAGATTGATAGGCTGGGGTTGTTTTCTTTGGAGCAGAGGAGGCTGAGGGGAGATTTAATTGAAATGTATAAAATTATGAGTGGCCTAGATAGAGTGGATAGGAAGGACCTATTTCCCTTAGCAGAGGGGTCAGTAAGCAGGGGGGCATAGATTTAAAGTAATTGGTAGGAGGTTTAGAGGGAATTTGAGAGGAACTTTTTTCACCCAGAGGGTGGTGGGGGTCTGGAACTCACTGCCTGAAAGGGTGGCAGAGGCAGAAACTCTCATCGCATTTAAAAAATACTTGGATGTGCACTTGAAGTGCCGTAACCAGCAGGGCTATGGACCGAGAGCTGGAAAGTGGGATTAGGCTGGATGGCTCTTTTTTGGCCTCCTCCGCCGTAGATTTCTACGATTAACTTACACGTGCACATTTTGGGGTTGAGTTTCCGTTTGCTTACGCCGGTTATATCAGTGTAATCCGGGCAGAATCAGCTGAACAAGGTCCTTTTCAGAATGGCAGGATGTGACTAGTGGGGTACCGCAAGGTTCAGTGCTGGGACCCCAGCTATTTACAATATACATTAATGATTTGGATGAAAGAATTGAGTGTAATATCTCCAAGTTTGCAGATGACACTAAACTGGGTGGCAGTGTGAGCTGTAAGGAGGATGCTAAGAAGCTGTAGGGTGACTTGGACAGGTTAGGTGAGTGGGCAAATGCATGGCAGGTACAGTATAATGTGGATAAATGTGAGGTTATCCACTTTGGTGGCAAAAACACGAAGGCAGAATATTATCTGAATGATGACAGATTAGAAAAAGGGGAGGTGCAACGAGACCAGGGTGTCATGGTACATCAGTCATTGAAAGTTGGCATGCAGGTACAGCAGGCGGTGAAGAAGGCAAATGGAATGTTGGCCTTCATTGCGAGACGATTTGAGTATAGGAGCAGGGAGGTCTTATTGCAGTTGTACAGGGCCTTGGTGAGGCCACACCTTGAATATTGTGTACAGTTTTGGTCTCCTAATCTGAGGAAGGACATTCTTGCTATTGAGTGAGTGCAGCGAAGGTTCACCAGACTGATTTCTGGGATGGCAGGACTGACATATGAAGAAAGACTGGATCGACTAGGCTTATATTCACTGGAATTTAGAAGAATGAGAGGGGATCTCATGGAAACATGTAAAATTCTGACGGGATTGGACAGGTTAGATGCAGGAAGAATGTTCCCGATGTTGGGGAAGTCCAGAACCAGGGGTCACGGTCTAAGGATAAGGGGAAAGCCATTTAGGACTGAGATGAGGAGAAACTTCTTCACTCAGAGAATTGTGAACCTGTGGCATTCTCTACCACAAAGTTGTTGAGGTCAGTTTGTTAGATATATTCAAAAGGGAGTTAGATGTGGCCCGTATGGGTAAAGGGATCAGGAGTATGGAGATAAAGCTGGAATGGGGTACTGAAGTTGCATGATCAGCCATGATCGTATTGAATGGTGGTGCGGGCTCGAAGGGCCGAATGGCCTACTCCTGCACCTATTTTCTATGTTTCTATGCAAGATCGTGGAATTTTAAACGTGAGTGAGTTACGCCCAAAACCACATGCGCTCGTGTTTCCTGCGATCTTTTCCGCTGGTTCAAGATTCAACTTGCCCGGATTAGGCCCCGCCCACGGCACCACCCCCCCACTCCCCAGTGGAAATTACGAGATTGTGTTAGTCTGGCAAGGCTCTTCAAATCGCACTCATTTTCTGAGGCGCACGGGCACTAGTTGACGCATTCATTATCGATTCTTCAATCGGATTGGTAAAGGAGATGCACACTGTTCACACTGGTCCCAGATGCCCTGTAGTGGCCGCTGCGTTGTTTGGATCTCCCACTGACAGCATCTTGCCGTGCAAGAGCCCACAGAAAGTCTGTGAGCAAGTGCAAGTGTAAGGAACATCCGCTCAGAGCAATATACGGACCTTGTCTTTTTTTAAATGGATAATATCAAGGCGTTGAGAACACAACCAGCGCAGTAACATCGAATGAACTCTCGGACTCTTATCAGCACCGTGGACGAGGTCATCTCCCAGGACCAGACAGTTTCATACATTTGCAGATCGCACAGTGTGATAATGAAGCAAATGCTAATATTACAGCAATAAATCAACTCGAATATCAAGTGATCCTAATAGCTTGTAACTGTAAACTATGGGGAAAAGAAAATGCTAAAAATACAGAGCTAGTCAGTGAGCGTGCAGGGACAGGAGGAGACTGTGCAGCCCCTCGAGCCTGTTCCGCCACTTAATTAGATCATGGGCTGATCTGTATCTTAACTCCATCCACCCGCCTTGGTATGTAACCCTTAATACCCTTGCCTTACCAAAAAACTATCGATGTCAGTTTTGACTTGCAGTTGACCACCCCCTCCTGCCCAGGCTCAACAGCTTTTTGGGGGCGAGAGATCCCGAATCTCAATGCCCTTTGTGTGAAGAAGTGCTTCCTGACATCACCCTGAACGGCCTGGCTCTAATTTTAAGGTGATGCTCCCTTGTCCTGGACTGACCCATCAGAGGAAATAGTTTCTCTCTATCTACCTTTTCGACTCCTTTGATCATCTTAAACACCTCAATTCGATCACCCCTTAATCTTTTATATTGAAGAGAATACAAGCCCAGTCTGTGCAACCTGTCCTCATAATTTAATCCTTTCAGCCCCAGTATCATTCTGGTGAATCTGCGCTCAACCCTCCGAGGCCAATATACCCTCCCTGAGGGGCAGTGCCCAGAACTGAACACAGTGTCCACATGGGGTCTGACCAATGCTCTGTCCAGTTGTGACATAACTTTTACTCCTTTGTATTCCTGCCCTCTTGAGATAAAGGCATCGGAAAGACAAAGGCATAACACCTATAATAAGTTGGAATAGAAAAGAATGAGATTTTTTAATGAGTAGCGCCTTTCACAACTTCAGGATGTCCCAAAGCGCTTTACAGCCAAACAAGTACTTTTTGAATTGCAGTCACTGTTGTAATGTTGAAACGCAGCAGCCAATTTGCACACAGCAAGCTCCCACAAACAACAATGTGATAATGACCAGATCATCTGTTTTTGTTGGCTGGGGGAGCCGATATTGTCCCAGGACACCGAGAGAACTCCCCTGCTCTTCTTCAAAATACTGGCTGTGAGATCTTTTACATCCACCTGAGAGGGCAGACCGGGCCTCGGTTTAACGCCTCATCCGAAATATTCCAATACTGCATCAGTTAAAACTGCAGTTCAATACCACCTAATTATGATTCAGAAACCATTTAAAACTCCTAGGATTCATGTTATGAAGGTGAAAACTGTTTTTTGAGAGAATTTTGAGCAATTATATTGTTTTTTCAATTATTACTATATAATTTGCACATTGTTTTATACATTAAAGTAATAAATATTGGTCCTGAAATTCCGTTTTGGCCTTCCTGCAGGCATTTTAGAGAAAAAATACACACCTACTTTAAGCTGCTGCCCACGTCGGACTTTCCGATGCTGAGGCCTCTAATGACTGCGAGTCGCAGAGCGTGCACGTCGACGCGTGCGCAGGCCTACAGCTGGAGTCACGTGGCTCTGGGCAGCCAATCAGGTAAAGTATCATAGTAATAGGAGTTCTGCAGGGTCCTAAACTCCTATTACTATGATTGTGATAGAGCCCAAAACACTAATAAAAAAAAATAGAAAATAATTACACTACATTCATTTAAATTAAAGTTATTAATGTCTAAAAAAAATAATTTTCTGATTTTCTTTTTAAACGTTTTTTTAAATAAACTTACCATTGGGAGGGTTTTTAATAAAATATGTTTTAATAACTTTATTTTTATAAAGTTTTTGTGTGTTTTAAAACACTTGCGCCTGTAACAGTAGGCTATGCGCTTTTTCAGACGCAAGATTTTTGAGGACATGTGTAAGCATAAATATCGGAAATTTCCACTTACAAGTGTCCTCGCTCCCGGGATGTGGCCATCTGTCAAGCCAGAAACTTGACAGATCGGAAATGCCGGGTTTCAGCACATTTGCATTGCGCGCTGGAAACCGGCATTTCCGATGCCTTCTCGGGTCCGTAGGAACTCCGTACGGGGTGGGGGGGTGGGGGCCGGAATTGTTGGCCCATTGTAGATCTATAACGTGGAATATAGTGTGGAAAAATGTGAAGTTATCCACTTTGGTAGGAAAAATAGAAAAGCAAAGTATTTTTAAATGGTGAGAGATTGGGAAGTGTTGGTGTTCAGAGGGACCTGGGTGTCCTTGTACACCAATCACTGAAAGTTAACATGCAGGTACAGCAAGCAATTAGGGACATAGAAAATAGGTGCAGGAGTAGGCCATTCGGCCCTTCGAGCCTGCACCACCATTCAATAAGATCATGGCTGATCATTCTCTCAGTACCCCTTTCCTGCTTTCTCTCCATACCCCTTGATCCCCTTAGCCGTAAGGGCCATATCTAACTCCCTCTTGAATATATCAAATGAACTGGCATCACCAACTCTCTGCGGCAGGGAATTCCACAGGTTAACAACTCTCTGAGTGAAGAAATTTCTCATCATCTCAGTCCTAAATGGCCTACCCCTTATCCTAAGACTATGTCTCCTGGTTCTGGACTTCCCCAACATCGGGAACATTCTACCCGCATCTAACCTGTCCCGTCCCGTCAGAATCTTATATGTTTCTATGAGATCCCCTCTCAGCCTTCTAAACTCCAATGTATAAAAGCCCAATTGACCCAGTCTCTCCTCATATGTCAGTCCTGCCATCCCGGGAGTCAGTCTGGTGAACCTTTGCTGCACTTCCTCAATAGCAAGAACGTCCTTCCTCAAAGCAAATGGTATGTTGACCTTTATTAAAAGAGGATTTGAGTATAAGAGTAAAGACATCTTACTGAATTATATAGCGCCCTGGTGAGACTGCACCTGGAGTAGTGTGCATAGTTTTGGTCTCCTCACCTAAGAAAGGATATACTTACCATAGAGGGAGTGCCACAAAGGTTCACCAGCCTGATTTCTGGGATGGAGGGACTGTCCTATGAGGAGCGATTGAGTAGACTAGGCCCATATTCTCTAGAGTTTAGAAGAATGAGAACTGATCTCATTGAAACAGACAAAATTATTACAGGGCTCAACAGGGTGGATGCAGGGAGGATGTTTCCCCCGGGCTGGGGAGTCTAGAACCAGGGGTCACAGTCTCAGAATAAGGGGTTGGCCATTTAGGACTGAGATGGGGAGAAATTTCTTCACTCAGAGGGTGGTGAATCTTTGGAATTCTCTGCCCCAGAGGGCTGTGGAGGCTGAGTCTTTGAGTATATTCAAGGCTGAGATCGATAGATTTTTGGATATTAAGGGAATCAAGGGATATGGGAATAGTGCAGGAAAGTGGAGTTGAATTAGAAGGTCAACCATGATCTTATTGAATGGCGGAGCAGGCTCGAGGGGCCGAATGGCCTTTCCTGCTCCTATTTCTGTTCTTATGTACTATGTGTGTGTTAAACCAGGCAGTCACACAAGGAGCAAAATGATTTCTCCCCCCGCATTCTGTCAGATATCATTGCAGTTGAGTCCTTGCTCAACTTGGGAGACCAACTCGGTGTCGGCATTGATGGGTAACTCGAACCTATCCCCGCAGAGTCATTCTTTCCCCAAATCCTTTCTCAAGTGATGTATTATAATCTATCTCAATGTCCTGTCTGTGGTTTTTCTTTTTTTATATGTCCCTGGGATGTGGGCATTCCTGGCAACACCAATATTTATTGTCCATCCCTAATTGCTCTCGAGAAGGTGAGCCGTCGCCTTGAACCGGATTTGGCTCATTAGTCTAGGCCTCTAGATTACTAGCACAGTAACCAGTTCTTTCTTTGTTCTTTCCATCTTTTGGTTATGTGCTCACATTCCTGCAGTGGAGTCTGAAGCCACAGCTTTCTGACTTGAGAGACACGAGTCAAGCTGCCACTTGTGTCTGAATCTCCGACTGCAGGAGGTGCCTTGTGTGAAGAGTGCGATAACATCAATTTTGCCGAGATTTACCAATGCCAGCAATTCGTCGTCGAGACGCACCGACAATCTGAGTGTTTCTGCAGCATGGTCTGGGTTTCTAAGCCTTGCAGCAGCTGTAAGGAATATGTTCAGAAGTGCAGATTAGCAAGAGTATCATCTTGTGTCCATATTAGGCAAAAGGCAGGAAAATGACCATTCTTCCTGCGTATGTCAGCCGGCTCTGGCTTCACGCTGAGCTGTGGGCTGTCGTCATTGGCTGATTAATGTGAGCTGCTGAGAAGATGCACTCGGAAAACTAACGTTGGCTCTGTAGCTTTGCCCACGTCAATGTTTCCCCCAGTGAGGCAGGCGGTAGGCCCATTTAACATTTAAAATCCAAGTCCGACATAGGACCCTGATTGCACCGGACGGCTGGTGTGGATGGAGTGGGGGCAGTGAGGGGCAATCCATCACTGCATGTGTCAGCTGTGTCTCACTGGGTAGCACACTCGCCTCTGAGTCAGAAGGTTGTGGGTTCAAGTCCCACTCCAGGAACTCAAGCGCATAAATCTAGGCTGACACTCCAGTGCAGTGCTGAGGGAGCTCTGCACTGTCGGAGGAGCAGTACTGAGGGAGCGCCGCACTGTCGGAGGGGCAGTGCTGAGGGAGCGCTGCACTGTTGGAGGAGCAGTACTGAGGGAGTGCTACACTGTCGGAGGTGCCGCTTTTCAGATGAAGCCTTAAACCGAGGCCCCGTCTCCTTTCTCGGGTGGACATGAAAGATCCCACGGCACTATTTCGAAGAAGAGCAGGGGAGATAACCCCAGTGTCCTGGCCAATATCTATCCCTTAATCAACAGCAATAAAAAATTATCTGGTCATTATCACATTGCTGCTTGCGGGAGCTTGCTGTGCGGCATTTCCTACATTACAACAGTGATGGCCCTTAATAAAAAGGGCTTTATTGGTTGTAAAGAACTTTTGGACATCCGGTGGTCGTGAAAGGCGCTGTAAGAAATGCAAGTCTTTTTCTTTCTTTTACCTGTACCTTCAGGCTGGAGATTGATTCCAAGAGCTGCAAGTTTAGGATTCTTAGAAATGCTTCCAATGTTTTTCCCATGTTTATTACTACGGTATTTTCAGTTAATATATATGCCAGGGAACTTAACCAGACTGTAGTATTTTGTTTTAAATGTCCCCTGACGGAATGTTCTTGGCCTGGCACGCGGGAACCTGAAACAGATAGTCTAGTTGCTTTCCTGCTTCCACGCCTTTGCACTTCTGAGCTCAGACATGTTGCCGTTTTCCCGATCTGTTCTTTTAATAAGGTGCAGATGTAAGTTGTCAGAGAAAGGACCGAAACGGAAAGAGGATTCCACTGCAGTAAGTCGTCTTTTCTGGGAGGGAGATTACAAAGGACTTGCTGTGTCCTCTGATCTTAGCCTTGAACTCTCGCATATCTTTCATCTGTCAAGTCTTCCAGGTTTTCTTTTTCTTACCATATACTTCTCTTCAGTAACTTTTGTTCAACTTGTTATGAAGCCTAATTTTGTCCCAAGGCTTGAGTACTACACTCGTCTCTCAACAAAAGAATTAGGAGCAGGAGTCGGCCATTCGGCCCATGGAGCCTGCTCTGCCATTCAATAAGATCACGGCTGACCATCGACCTCAAGTCCACTTTCTCCCCCGATCTCCAGACCTCATGATTCCCCTAGACTCCAAACCTCTCTCATTCTCAGCTTTGAATATACTCAGCGACTCAGTAGCCACAGCCCTCCAGGGCAGGGAATTCCAAAGATTCCTTCACTTATGGCAGGAGCTTGTCAAACGATAGCTGATCCTATTTCCACGTTTAGCTGCCAATCCCACTTCCTGTCTCAGCCTTTTTGGGGCCGAAATTCAGGGTGCATATAAGGCCCGTTGCCGCCGTTTTGCAGCGGCCATGTGGCGGAATTGAGTGGCCACCACGACCCAAATCCAGCTCGGGGATTTCTCGGCCCCGCTGCTGCCGACCGCCGTAAGCGCGTCATCAAAACGCGCACCGCCGTTTTCCCGCACCTCCAGAATAGGCCGACCCAAATTCAAGTCAAGAAATCGTTGCTCCCGACAGCTTTTTCTGTCGGTGCACCTTCTCCTGACTGTGTGCAGCCCGGCAGCGCGGCGGCCCTTCAAGGGGAGGGCGCACTGCCACGGCTGCCATGATTTTATTTTTGGCGGTCGACTTCCCGATCGGCCGGCAAAATATTGCCCACGGGTTTGGCCAATAGGCAGCCTGGCACTCCCTCTTGGGTGCCAAGCTGCTGATCCGGCTGGAACCCTCCCTCGTGGCCCAGTGGTGAAGCTAAAAAATGTCCGATTCTCTCCCCGTTAACGGAGGGGAGAGGGTGGTGACGCACATGCGCTGTGACATCACCACCGCTTCGCTGTTGAGTGACAATGGCGAAGAATCATCCTGCCCCAACTTCCGCCCCTCAGCATGACTTACCGCCGCACTTCCGCCCACAATATGACCAACTTCCGATCCGACGACAAAAAAAAGTGCAAAGTTCTGAAAATCGATCCTGGCGGTGAAACCAGGTCGAAAATCGTTGGTGCGCTAGCTTTCTGGCGTGCCTGAATTTCGGCCCCTTTGTCTCTTCTATTTCTCACTACTACAAGAATTCGGGTTCCTTCGAACCTTTTCTGCCTTGTTCTTCCTACGGTTCAAATACAATCAATAATTAGACACCTCCCACACTCGGCTACACAACACACTGCTCCATCTCTGATCTTAAAATTGGAATTGTATCAGAATCTCCTGTCCAATTTACAACAACAACTTACATTTATATTGCAAATGTAACGTGGTAAAGCACCACAAGCCGCTTAACAAGAGAAAAAGACTTGCAATTCTATAGCGCACATTACACCTCACAACATTGGCATTACGGCCAATGAAATACTTTTTGAAGTGTTGTCATGTGGGAAAAGCGGCTGCCAATTTGCGCACACCATGCTCGCACAAACAGCAACATGATAGCAACCATATAATTGTGAGATTAGTTGACTGATTAATATTGACAAGAACACCGGGGATATCTCCCCTGCTCCTCTTCGAAATTGTGCCATGGGATCTTTTACGTTACCTGAGAGAGCAGACGGTGCCTCGGTTTAACGTCACATCTAAAAGATGGCACCTTTGACAGACCAGCACTCCCTGAGCACTGCCCCTCCGACAGTGCGGCACTCCCTGAGCACTGCCCCTCCGACAGTGCAGCGCTCCCTCAGCACTGCTCCTCTGACAGTGCAGGGCTCCCTCAGCACTGCCCCTCTGACAGTGTGGTGCTCCATCAGTACTGCCCCTCCGACAGTGCAGCACTCTCTCGGTACTGCGCAGGGAAAATCAGGTTAGATTTTTGTCTTCAAATCTCTGGAGTGGGACTCACAATCTTTTGACTCGGAGGCGAGAGTGCTACCCACTGGGCGATGGCCGTCACTGGACAAGTGTAGTAAACCCAAGATCCTACAAATCCCCTGGGAGGACAGACGCACCAACATTAGCATCCTCGATTAGGCCAACATCCCCAGCATTGAAGCACTGACCACACTCGATCAGCTCCGCTGGGCAGGCCACATAGTTCGCATGTCAGACACGAGACTCCCAAAGCAAGCGCTCTACTCGAAACTCCTTCACGGCAAGCGAGCCAAAGGTGGGCAGAGGAAATGTTACAAGGACACCCTCAAAGCCTCCCTGATACAGTGCAACATCCCCACCGAAACCTGGGAGTCCCTGACCAAAGACCACCCTTAATGGAGGAAGTGCATCTGGGAGGACGCTGAGCTCCTCGAGTCTCGTCGCCGAGAGCATGCAAAAATCAAGCGCAGTCAGCTTAAGGAACATGCGACAAACCTGTCCCACCCATCCTTTCCTTTAATGACTATCTGTCCCATCTGTGACAGAGACTGTAATTCCCGTATTGGACTGTTCTGCCACCAAAGAACTCATTTTAAGAGTGGAAGCAAGTCTTCCTTTATTCCGAGGGGCTGCCTATAATGATGATGGTAGTAAACCCAGGTCTAATGAGGGATAAAAAAATAAATCCTCTCCGATCCCTGAAACTCTGACGAGTGAAATCCAGTCCAGGATTATGGCCAAGTCCAGGCTGGGCTACTTGAGGGCGCCCACTAGTGCCTGGTTGTAAGTTGGCATACAAGCCAGCACAGGTGACACGAGACGCACGAGGGAAGGGAACACACCATCCCAACAAACCCTCAAGCAAGCAGCGGGGAAGTCAAAAATAACTGCATGTCCCCCCTCACCCCCACTCGTAGAGTTAAACCAATGTTCAACCAAGAGTGCCATCAATAAAAGCATTTTTGACACAGAGCCACATAAGGACAGGTGACCAAAAGGTTGGTCAAAGGGGTAGCTTATAAGAAGCGTCTTAAAGGGGAGGAGAGGTGGAGACGTTTAGGGAGGGAATTCCAGCGCTTGGGGCCCAGCCAACTGAAGGCCCAGCCACTAATGGTGGAGCGATGGAAATCGGGGCTGTGCAAGAGGCCAGAATTGGAGGAGCACAGAGATCTCGGAGCATTGTAGAGCTGGAGGAGATTACAGAGCTAGGGAGGGGCGAAGCCAAGGAGAGATTTAAAAACAAGGATGAAGATTTCAAAACACAGGTGGTGGAGCTGGAAGCAAACAATTAATGAAACCCCTGACTTGGGCTCTCCAGTGACATGGCTATCCACTCATCATAGCTCTACAGTGTTCTTGAAGACAGTTATAAGAACACAAGAAATAGGAACAGGAGTAGGCCATACGGCCCCTCGAGCCTGCTCCTCCATTTAATACGATCATGGCTGATCCGATCATGGACTCAGCTCCACTACCCTGCCCTGGGTCTAATTCAACAAAAAAATGGGGTGAGATGAAGAGGGGTAGGAGGAGGCTCGTGTGGAGTGTGAACACCGACACGGAGCTGTGGGGCCGAATGGCCTGTGCTGTAAATACTATGTAATTCTATGTAACATCTGACACTCTTCTTCCTTCTCCATATGGTTCCTCAAATCTTTTTCAAAATACTGCCGTGGAATCTTTTCCATCCACCTGCGAAGGCAGAGTGGGCTTCGTTTAAGGAGATGTCCTGTTGCTTTCCCCATTCACTCCAGTTCCAAATGCCCTGTTTCTCTCGCGGCGCCGTTACCAGCTCGCACTTTTCAGCAATTTGCCACGCAAACATTTAAAAAAAAATCTAAAACGTGCACGGGACAAGTCTGACTAACGGCAGATGCTATTGCCCCACCACGGCAAAATCTGGGACATTACCTAGGGATTGTTTAAGAACATAAGAATTTGGAGCAGGAGTAGGCCATTCGGCCCCTGGAGCCTGCTCCGCCATTCAATGAGATCATGGCTGATCATCTACCGCAACTCCACTTTCCTGCACTGTCCCCATATCCCTTGATTCCCTTAATAGCCAATCGATCTCTGTTTTGAATATGCTTGAAGACTGAGCCTCCACTCAGTCCTCAGACTCAGTCCTCTGGGGTAGAGAATTCCAACGATTCACCACCCTCTGAGTAAAGAAATTTCTCCTCATCTCAGTCCTAAATGGCCGACCCCTTATCCTGAGACTGTGACTCCTGGTTCTAGACGCCCCAGCCTGGGGGAAACATCCTCCCTGCATTTACCCTGTCAATCCCTGTCAGAATCTTGTATGTTTCAATGAGTTCATCTCTCATTCTTAACTCTAGGGAATATAGAGAGTGTTTTCTCTTCCTCGATTTGATGAAAAAAAATACTGAGTCTGTAATCAGTCCCTGCATTTACCGGGGCAGTGATAACCGCAAAAGATTAGTTATAAATATTAAATGAGTTATAAGTATCTATTTACAACCCACTAGTGTATACCGTGCTCGCAACCAGAGGTAATAGCCGTGCTGGCTCTGATGCATTGGATGTTGGATAGAAAAGTCTTTCATACTATGTGCCAATAGTATTTTGTTATTTAATATCTAAAGTGTATGTTTTCAATTACATTTTCTGAATAAAATTAAAAATAAAGTCTTTTAGTTCCATTAAATTTCCTTGTTTTGGAGTTGAAACGGGAGAAATTCAGCTCGTTTTTCCGGCGTGAAATGGGCGTTGAACCTCCCAGTTTCCAGTTGTGATTGGCCACGTCGGAACTGCCCCAGAATTGGGTCTCGTTCCATATTGGCTCGTGTGACTTTTAGCCCACAGGGGCGGCCGCCAGGAACAGGCCTTGGGCTCATTAAATATGCACATCGGGATCCGACGCCGGTTGTCATAACCTTCTGTCTCTATGAAAGGATCCACCTAAATTTAATCAGCAATAAAATAAGGGCCAGGTTGAGATAATGTGTAAAAGTACTGTCTGTCACTGTTGCCAATATTTTCTGGCAAAGTTTCATTGCATGCAAACATTGTGTTCTAATACATGGTGTTCACAACTTTCGTGTCATATTTGACCCCGAGATGACCACATATCTGTGCCATCACGAAGACCGCCTATTTCCACCTCCGGATCATCGCACGATTCCGCCCCAGCTTCAGCTCATCCGCTGCTGAAGCCATCATCCATGGCTTTTGTTACCTCGACTTGACTATTCCAACGCAGTCCTGGCTGGCCTCCCACATTCTACTCTATGTAAACTTGAACTCATCCAAAACTCTAGGGCCCGTATCTTAACTTGGACTAAGTCCCATGCACCCAACATCCCTGTTCTCGCTGACCTCCGTTAAGTAACGGCTCGATTTTAAAATTCTCATCCTGGTTTTCAAATCTCTTCATGGCCTCGCCCCTTCCCTATCTCTGTAATCTCCTTCAGCCTCACAACCCCCTTCCCCCCCCCCCGCCGAGATATCTACACTCCTCTAATTCTGGCCTCCTGAGCATTCCTGATTTTAATCGCTTCGTCATTGTTCATGTTTTTGTTACTATATGTACACAGGAGTCCTTGGGGCATCATGCTTTACTTCACTTTATCTTCAGCAGCTCCCGAGTGGCCATAATTGAAAATGGCACAATTCCCATGTTTACATTGTTCCCCCATCGGTGGCCATGCCTTCAGCTGCCTGGGCCCCAAACCTCTGGAACTCTCTCCCTAAACCTCTCTGCCTCTCTAACTCACTCTCCTCATTTAAGACGCTCTGTAAAACCTACCCATTTGACACAGTTTTTGGTCGTCTGACCTAATTTCTCCTTATGAGGCTTGGTGTCATATTTTGTCTGATTAATGTCCTGTGAAGCGCCTTGAACTGTTTTACAAAGTTATAGGTGATGGATATAGGCAAGTTGTTGTTGCCTGAAAGACAAGTTTCTGACAAATATTGCAGATTTAGACAGTGGGTGGTAAATGATGGCATCTTCACCAAAAAGACCAAGCCATAGATTCTCCAGATGGACCATGACAGTGTGCACCGCCTGTGTCCCATGCAGTGTTTACCGCCCGTGTCCCATGCAGTGTGGAGAGGCTCTTCAGTTGCAGAATTGGTTCCCTTGACTGATCAAAACCTGATCAGCACTGGGGCAAATAAGTGGCCAGGATTGCTGCAGGGACTGGGTAGGACAGTGCAAAGCTAAGCCCTACCTATGAACATCAGGGTCTACAATGTTCAGCTAAGCCTATGCCCAGTACACAACCACTTTAGTGGGATTTGTGCACGTGCTAACCAGCAGTTTCAGGCGATGGGCCCCGTTTTACGACGGAAATCTGGGCTCTGAGGGTAATAGGACCCCAGATGCCCAGGGACTGCGCTGCGCAGGCTCCGATCTGGTCCATGGTGGATGGAAGAGAAGAGGCTATCACGGTAACTCCCAAATTATTTTGGGGGGCCCCAGAGGAGCAGGAGGGACTTCACAAAGGTAATTCAGGGCCCCAGAAAGATAATGCGGGGCCTACAAAGATAATCTATGCCTCTGCCGCCCCGGGACCATTGACTTTCGTGATTGCGACCCCCCCCCAGCCCGCCCGCCCGCATAATTAACATTACGAGCACCAGCTCCAACCCAATTTCCAGTCTAAATTGGGGAGGTGGGGGAGAATGATGTTGGGGAGGGGGCAGGGTTGCTGGGGGAGGAGGAGGAAGGGAGGGGGATGATGCTGGGGGAGGGGGAGGGGCGCTGTTGAGTCCAAGGGAGTTCCACTCATGTTAAGCAAAATTCCCAGAAATCTTCACTTCAGCCTCTCCTATTGGCTGCTGTGAGGCCGAGCCTTCCATTGGCTCGAGGCAGCCAGTCAGAGTCGCTTCCCCCACCCCCTGCCAGATAGCAGTGTCCAGTGCCAGAATTTCCATCTACTGACCCAGAGTCCTGCAAATCGCGGGTTCCTCGTGCATACGAAGAGGCCAGGAGCACTAGAGATGTAACAAACATTTTTGTAGCGAGTCTTGCAATAGCTTTATATTTATTATCATTAATACCGTTTTTCTATTTCTCCATGTGGGATTTACCGTCCATTGCCTGTTGATCCACTTTGTCACAGTGGTTACTAATGGGGGTTTGGGAGCATAGGAGTAGATAGCACGATTTATATATTCGTCATCATCATCATAGGCAGTCCCTCAAAATCGAGAAAGACTTGCTTCCACTCTCAAAGTGAGTTCTCAGGTGACTGAACAGTCCAGTGTGGGAATTACAGTCTCTGTCACAGGTGGGACATACAGTGGTTGAGGGAAGGGGTGGGTGGGACTGGTTTGCCGCACGCTCCTTCCGCTGCCTGCACTTGGTTTCTGCACGCTCTTGGCGACGAGACTCGAGTTGCTCAACGCCCTCCCGGATGCACTTCCTTCACTTAGGGCAGTCTTTGGCCAGGGATTCCCAGGTGTCAGTGAGGATGTTGCACTTTATCAGGGAGGCTTTAAGGGTGTCCTTGAAACGTGTCCTCAGCCTACCTGGGGCTCATTGCCGTGTAGGAGTTCCGAGTAGAGCGCTTGCTTTGGGAGTCTTGTATCGGGCATGTGGACAATATGGTCCGCCCAACGGAGCTGGTCGAGTGTGGTCAGTGCTTCGTTGCTGGGGATGTTGGCCTGATTGAGAATACTGATGTTGGCATGTCTATCCTCCCAGGGGATTTGCAAACTCTTGCGGAGACATCGTTGGTGGTATTTCACCAGCGATTTGAGGTGTCCACTGTATATGGTCCACATCTCTGAGCCATACAGGAGGGTGGATATCACTACAGCCCTGTAGACCATAAGCTTGGTGCCAGATTTGAGGGCCTGGTCTTCAAACACTCTCTTCCTCAAGCGACCGAAGGCTGCGCTGGCGCACTGGAAGCAGTGTTGGACCTTGTTGTCGATGTCTCCCCTTGCTGATAGTAGGCTTCCAAGGTATGGAAAATGATTCACGTTGTCCAAGTCCGCACCATGGATTTTGATGACCGGGGGGCAGTGCTGTGTGGCAGGGTCAGGTTGCTGAAGGACCTTTGTCTTATGGATGTTTAGTGTCGGGCCCATGCTTTCGTACGCCTCAGTGAAGATGTTGACGATGGCTTGGAGTTCAGCCTCTGAATGTGCGCGGATGCAAGCATTGTCTGAGTACTGTAGTTCCATGACACAGGATGGGACGGTCTTGGATCTGGCCTGGAGGCGATGAAGGTTGAACAGGTTCCCACTGGTTCTATAGTTTCGTTCCACTCCAGCAGGGAGCTTGTTGAGCGTGAGATGGAGCATTGCAGCGAGGAAGATCGAGAAAAGGGTTAGCGCGATGATGCAGCCCTGCTTGATCCCGGTACGGACGTGGATTGGGTCTGTGGTGGATCCGTTAGTCAGGATCACGGCTTGCATGTCGTCATGGAGCAGGCAGAGGATGGTGACAAACTTTTGGGGACAGCCGAAACGGAGTAGGGTGGTTAACCGTGTCAGAGGCCTTTGAGGTCAAAGGCGGCCATATACAAGGGTTGGTGCGGTTCCCTACATTTCTCTTGCAGTTGTCGCGCTGTAAAGATCATGTCCATTGTACCCTGTAGTGGACGGAATCCGCATTGTGACTCTGGGAGGAGCTCTTCAGCCACAGGGAGAAGACGGTTGAGGAGTATTCTAGCGATGACTTTCCCAGTGACCGACAGTAGGGAGATTCCTCTGTAGTTGCCGCAGTCGGACTTGTCCCCCTTTTTTAAAGATGGTCACAATTACTGCATCTCTGAGATCTCCCGGCATGCTCTCCTCCTTCCAGATGAGAGAGATGAGGTCATGCATTCACGCCAATAGTACCTCTCCGTCATACTTTAGTGCTTCAGCAGGGATTCCATCTGCTCCTGATGACTTGTTATTCTTGAGCTGGCGGGTGGCCTTTTCTACCTCGTGCAGGGCTGGGGTTTTGCTGAGATGGTGGTGGGTAGCATGCTGCGGGATGGAGTCGAGAGCATTCAAGTCAAAGGCAGAGTCTCGATTGAGGAGATCTTCGAAGTGCTCCTTCCAGCTAGTGGGAGTGGACGGTTTATATATTCATAAACTGACGGTCACCACTCCAATACAACTTGGCCATTCGATCCTGCTAATAACAGTCTGTTTTATTCTAATATCCAGGTCATTCAGATAGGAGAATTTTACAGCATCTCCATTGTTACCTTGTAAGGGTTTTCTTCCATCTAACAATAGGGTTGTCGTTCTGATTCAGCCTTGATGCGAGCTGTGTTGTCATCATTTGGCAGGACACATAATGCCATCTGTTAATCCAAAGAATCATAGAAATTTACAGCACAGAAGGAGACCATTCGGCCGACCAACAAAGAACTATCCAACCTAATCCCACTTTCCAGCTCTGGGTCCGTAGCCTTGTGGGTTACGGGCACTTCAAGTGCACATCCAAGTACTTTTTAAATGCACTGAGGGTCTCTGCCTCTACCACCTTTCAGGCCGTAAATTCCAGACCCCCCACCACCCTCTGGGTGAAAAACAATTCTCCTCAACCCCCCTCTAAACCTCCCCCCAATTACTTTAAATCTATGGCCTCTGGTTATTGACCTCTGCTAAGGGAACTGGATCCTTCCTATGCACTCTATCCACTCTATCAATTTTATACACCTTAATTAAGTTTCCCCTCAGCCTTCCAAAGAAAACAACACCAGCCTATCCAATCTTAAAGAGATTACAAATTGGCCCATTTCCGAATCAACATGTTTTCGAAGTTAATAAAATAACCATACCTTCTGTTTCAAGTCAGACAATGTGAACCAAAATTATACATTTTGGATTTCATTTACATATATTTTTATATATCTGCAATGTTCCCTGTAGGAGTCTGCGGTATGTATGATTTTACCAGGCAGTGTCTGGAATTGATGCGATTTAATTCTTTGGACGAAAGCCACAACTAACTCTGAGGTTTGCTAGCACACAGAGACAATAAATAAATTGTTTCTGTGGTATGTGCTTGACTGATGGCTGAAATGTACAGTTTTGGTTCACGTTGTCTGACTTGAAACAGAAGATACGGTTATTATAGTAACTTCGAAAGCATATTGGTTCGGAAATGGGCCAATTTGCGATTCTTTTACAAGTCAGCGAAGCAGCAGATTGCACGCAGGCTTTCCGTTTAAAATGTCTTGAATTCATGGAAAACACATTGCGCTAAATAACGAGACAAATAGGAGAATCGTCTGCATAATCATACAATGATACAGCACAGAAGGAGGCCATTTGGCCCACGTGCCTGTGCCGGCTCTTTGCCAGAGCGATTCCAATTAGTCCCACTCCCCCCTCCTCCACTCTTTTCCCCCACAGCTCTGCAAATTTTCCCCTTCAAATATTTATCCAATACCTATTTGAAAGTTACTATTGAATCTGCTTCAAGCGTCCTTTCAGGGAGCGCGTTCCCGATCATAACAACTCGCTGCTTTTTTTTTCTCATGTCGTCTCTGGTTCTTTGGTACCTTGAAATATATAGAGGGACATAAGTGAAACAAGATAGGAAGGAGAGCTGGTTAAAAAGAAAAGGAATAGTCTGCTGTATTTCTACCCCAGAGGGCTGTGGATGCTGAGTCAGTCGTTGAGTATATTCAAGGCTGAGATCGATAGATTTTTGGACTCTGGGGACTGGAGGGATAGGGGGATCGGGCGGGAAAGTGGAGTTGATGTAGAAGATTAGCCATGATCTTATTGATTGGCGGAGCAGGCTCGAGGGGCTGTATGATCTATGCCTGCCCTTTTTTTTATGTTCTGTTTTTCACATGACACAAATGGTAAGTAGAGAACTACAGCAGGAACGCTATTCTTTAATTTCAGAATAAACTGCGAGTGTTTTTCAAGAGTGCAATCTCACTTGCCATTTTCCATCTTCTTTTATTGCAGCTGCTCAGCAGGCTGTGTGCTGTCTCAATTCATGCTGCGCCTGCTTTTGTTACAACAATGGGGGCGGAGGAAGAGAAACATGTGGACAGGGGCTTGATTTCCAGCTGGGTCAGACGGAAGCTGCTTCAGGGTGTACTATTGAACCACTTGAGCAGCGTTATCGGCAGAAATGAAAATGATAACCGTGTAGGGCAGGGATTCCTCCGGATCCTCCCCGGGTCTGATTTGATGCGATGCAGTCAGCTTCTGTCTCAGTGCCAGAGAGTAAGTTGCTTAGGCTCTGTCGAGGACGAGAGGGACCAAATTTCAGTTCTGGCGGGCGGGCAGTTAAAATTGTTCACGGGCGACTCACCTGCTGACTTCCCACCCGGTCCTGGCTGTCTCCTATTTACACCTGCTCTTCTGAGCAAGCAGCAAGCACATCACACTCTCAATACGCAGATTGGGGTGCGATGGCGTCATCGGGCCACTGCTGCTATTCTAACCGGTGGCCTGAGCGGGGAACCGGTTTGTGACTCTCCCAATGTGGTGAAGATAACGGGGAAAGAGAATTCCAGCTCACAAGAAGCCCAAACCGGACAGGTTATCAAAAAAACTTTCCTTGTGGGGTGAGGAGCAGCAAGAGGGCATTTCCAGCTTGTATCACTCCACCATTGGCAGCCGTGCCTTCAGCCGCCTGGGCCCTAAGCTCTGGAATACCCCCCCTAAACCCCTCCGCCTTTTTCTCCTTTTAAGACGCTCCTTTCAAACCCACCTCTTTGACCAAGCCTGTGGTCACCTGTCCTAATATCTCCTTCATAGCGAGAGGATATGAGTATAGGAGCAGGGAGGTCTTACTGCAGCTGTACAGGGCCTTGGTGAGACCACACCTTGAATATTGTGTACAGTTTTGGTCTCCTAATCTGAGGAAGGACGTTCTTGCTATTGAGGGAGTGCAGCGAAGATTCACCAGACTGATTTCCAGGATGGCAGGACTGACCTATGAAGAAAAACTGGATCGACTAGGCTTATATTCACTGGAATTTAGAAGAATGAGAGGGGATCTCATAGAAACATATAAAATTCTGACGGGATTGGACAGGTTAGATGCAGGAAGAATGTTCCCGATGTTGGGGAAGTCCAGAACCAGGGGTCACAGTCTAAGAATAAGGGGTAAGCCATTTAGGACCGAGATGAGGAGAAGCTTCTTCACTCAGAATTGTTAACCTGTGGAATTCTCTACCACAGAAAGTTGTTGAGGCCAGTTCGTTAGATATATTCAAAAGGGAGTTAGATGTGACCTTTACAGCGAAAGGGATCAAGGAGTATGAAGAGAAAGCAGGAATGGGGTACTGAAGTTGCATGATCAGCCATGATCATATTGAATGGTGGTGCAGGTTTGAAGGGCTGAATGGCCTGCTCCTGCACCTACTTTCTATGTTTCTATGTTTCTTATGTGGCTCAGTGTCCAATTTTATTTGATAGACTCTCCTGTGAAGCATTTTGGGACATCTTACTATGTTAAAGGGTGCTTTATAAATGCAAGTTGATGTTGCGTGCTCCTCTGGGCCCCACAATGAAAGTTTAGGCCTCCCTGGTCATAGGATCCCCTCCTCTGCACCCCCTGTCCCCCAACGATCCCGCACATGAGACCCTCTCGAAATCCCCTTCCCTGTGACTTACCCGAGTGCCACAGACAGTTGCTTCGGCTCCTGCTGCCCCCGTGTGACTCCCCGGTGTGACACCCCCGCCCACAGGTCAGCTGCCCCATCCTGTCCTTCTCGGGCCGCAGCTTAGCGGGATGTGCAGACGAGGCCCAGGAATTTAGGATGCGCAGGCTTCACACTACAGAGGTCAGAGTGGTTTTGCCGGTCACCTCGCACTCCAACCCGTTCGATTCCTGCTCTGGGTTAATATCTTGCCGTAGATTTCAGGGCTCTGTTAAATATGTTCAGTGAGCAATTACTTCAAAATATGATGACAAAAAATAGTTGTGAAATAGTGGAGACTCTGGAGTGCTTTTCACTAGAACACAGAAACTGGAGAAGATTTGACAGGAGATCAACATATAAAGTGTTTCGATAAAGTAAATAAAGGCAAACTATTAGCATCGGTTGGTGTCCGAACTCGCGCCAAGTCCCGTTCACCCATCACCCTCTGTGCTCGCTGACCTACATTGGCTCCCGGTCTGGCAACACCTCGATTTCAAAATTCTCATCCTTGTTTTCGGATCCCTCCATGGCCTCGCCCCTCCCTATCTCTAACCTCCTCCAGCCCTACCATCTTCTGGCCTCTTGCGGATCCCCGATTTATTTCCTTCAGCTGCCTGGGCCCTAAGCTCTGGCATTCCCTCCCTAAACCTCACCGCTCCTTAACACCACCTGTCCGAATATCTCCTTATGTGGCTCAGTGTCAAATTTTGCTCGATAGCCGTTCCTGTGAAGCGCCTTGGGATGTTTCACTATGTTAAAGAAAGAAAAGAAAGACTTTAATTTCTATAGCGCCTTTCACGACCACCGGATGCCTCAAAGAGCTTTACAGCCAATAAGGTACTTTTGGAGTGTAGTCAGTGTTGTAATGTGGGAAAGGCACTGTACAAATGTGAATTGTAGCTGCAGGACATAAATGTTTTCTTCACACTGTGCTGTTAGGACATGAAGTGACCTGCCAGATACTGTGGTGGAAGCACAATCCATAATAATGGCTTTTAAAAGGGAAGTGGATCAATATTTGAAAAATAAAAAGGTAGCTGGAAAGGGACAGGGGAATGGGACTAATTGGACAGCTCTTTCCCAGAACTGACATGAGCACAATAGATCAAGTTGCCTTTCAGTGCTGTCAAATTCTGGGAGCATAAAAGCAAAAGCAGGACAAAGATTTGAGTCCACTGAGGTACTTCCTGTTCCTCATGCAAGAATTTTGTAGATCACACAGCACAGAAGGAGGCCATTCGGTCCATCGTGCCTGTGCCAGCTCTTTGGTAGAGCGATCCAATTCGCCCCACTCCCCCCCCACTCTTTCCCCACAGCCCTGCAACATTTTCCCTTCAAGTATTTATCCAATTCCCCTTTAAAAGTTCAAAAAACCAAGTCACATAGGAAAATGTAAACTTTAATGTCTTATTCGAAGGACCTCGTTTGCGACAAGGTAGCAATCCCACAGTCAACACTCAAATGATACCTTGGGGATTATAAGAATTAGGAGCAGGAGTTGGCCATTCGGCCCCTCGAGCCTGCTCCGCCATTCAATAAGATCATGGCTGATCTTCCACCTCAACTCCACTTTCCTGCCTGCTCTCCATATCCCTTGGTTCACCTATAAGTCCAAAAATCTATCGATCTCAGCATTGAATATATTCAGTGACTGTGGGTCCACAGCTGTCTGGGGAAGAGAATTCCCAAGATTCACCACCCTCTGAGTGAAGAAATTTCTCATCTCAGTCCTAAATGACTGACCCCTTAACCTGAGACTGTGACCCCTAGTCCTAGACTCCCCAGCCCAGGGGAAACAACCTCTCAGCATCTACCCTGTCAAGTCCTCTAAGAATTTTGTATAAACTCAAAACTCTGGCTTAAAACCATAACCACCTGCGGCAGAGGTGAAACTGCTATTAACTGTGCCATGCTGACAGATCTGGCACATAAACAGCAATTCTCGTGTGCAGTAACAATACCATTGTTGGGAAGAGCGTCAATAAGCAGGGCAACTAATACATCCTGCAATCATCACTGAAACCTTGCAGTGAAGATCGCAGGTTATGTAATATGATCTTGACAGGCAATATTTAGCAAACAAAGACTTTGGAATATCTTGCATCCACACAAGTAGACAATCCACAATGAGATGACGAGATCTCCAGAAACGGGCTCAATCCAGAAAGAATTTCTTTTTAAACCATGAAAGGGAACAGCAAAACAGATCATTCCCTTTTAACTCCCAGCCTCCAGAAGGGGAAAATGACTTGCGCTTAGCATTGTGTGGCCACAGGGATTGTTTCGTAGTCCTTCAGTCTCCGTAATACAGTTGACGTTGCCATGTGTTTATACAGCTTCCCCTCAAATACATCCATGCTATTTGATTCAACCCCTCCCTGTGGCAGCGAGTTCCATATTCTCACCCCTCTCTGGGTAAAGAAGTTTCTCCTGAATTCCCCATTGGATTTATTAGTGACGATCTTATATTGATGGCCCCTAGTTCTGGTCTCGCCTGCAAGTGAAAATATCTTCTCTACGTCTACCCTATCAAACCCTTTCATAATTTTAAGACCTCTATCAGGTCGCCCCTCAGCCTTTTCCTTTCTAGAGAAAAGAGCCTGGCCTGTTCAATCTTTCCTGATCAGTGTACCTCGATTTCAAAATTCTCATCTTTGTTTACAAATCCCTCCCTATCTCTGTAATCTCCTTCAGCCACACAACTCCCCGAGATATCGGCGCTCCTCTAATTCTGCGCTCTTGAGCATCCCTGATTTTAATCGCTCCACCATCGGTGGCCGTGCCTTCAGCTGCCTGGGCCCCAAGCTTTGGAACTCCCTGCCTAAACCTCTCCGCCTCTCTACCTCTCTCTCCTCCTTTAAGACGCTCCTTAAAACCGACCTCTCTGACCAAGCTTTTGGTCAGCTGCTGTAATTTCTTGTGTGGCTTGGTGTCAAATTTATTTGCTTTGCCTTATAACACTGCTGTGAAGCGCCTTGGGACGTTTTACTGCGTTAAAGGCGCTATATAAATAAAAGTTGTTGTCGTCTTTTCAATTCTAGTTAATCTTTTTTTGCACCTGGAGACCAGAATTGTGCTCAGTACTGCAAGTGTGGTGTACTTGATTAATTGACAGCCAAATTATTGATGAAGCGAAATGCTCAGGAATTACAGCAGGTGCAGCATTCCTTGACGGCCTGCTTAAAACCCCACACAACAACAGCACCTTATATTTTTATATCGCCTTTAACAGGGAAACGTCCCAAGGTGCTTCACGGGAGTATTATGAGATTAAAAATTTGACATGAAGCCACATAAGTAGAAATTAGCGCAGGTGACAAAAGCTTGGTCAAAAAGGTAGGCTTTAAAGAGAGTCTTGAAGGAGGAAATAGAGATAGAGAGGTTTAGGCAGGGAATTCCAGAGCTTGGGGCCTAGGCAACAGAAGGCACAGCCACCAATGGTTGAACGATTATAATCAGAGATGCTCAAGAGGGCAGAATTAGAGGAGCGCAGACATCTCGTGGGGGGGTGGGGGGCGGATTTGTGGGGTTGGAGGAGATTAAAGAGATAGGGAGGGGCGAGGCCATTGAGGATTTGAAAATAAGGATGAGAATTTTGAAATCGAGGCGTTGCTTAACCGGAAGCCAATGTAGCCAATAAGCGAGCACAGGAGTGATGGGACTTGGTGCGAAGCTTTGGATCACCAAGTTTACAGAGGGTAGAATGTGGGAGGCCAGCCAGGAGTGCATTGGAATAGTCAAGTCTAGATGTAACAAAGGCATGGATGAGGGCTTCAGCAGCAGATGAGCTGAGGCAACGGTGGAGCCGGGCAATGTTAAGGTGGTGGAAATAGGCAGTCTTAATTATGCTGCGGATATGTGGTCGAAAGCTAATTTCGGCTGTATACGGTGGCAAAAGAAAGGAATTTGCCATTTGTTACTGAAATTAAAAGGATCGTTATCACATTGCTGTTTGTGGGAGCTTGCTCTATAAATTTGCCTAGTTTCCTACATTACAACAGTGACTGCACTTCAAAAAAAAATCTTCATTGGCTTTAAAGCGATTTGAGACATCCTGAGGTCATTAAAAAGTGCTATATAAATGCAAGTCTTTCTTTATTTCTGCTCTTAACATCTAGGGCAGGATTTAGACCTCATCTTTTGTACTAAACATGTTATCTCATTTAAGAGACAACCATTCCATATTTCTGTCATCCCAATAAAAAAAAATGAAAGCACTACCGTCTAGACAGAGCTAAGAGCTTCAGGAAATCCAGCCGTTAATTGTGTCCTACTGAGGCTCGTCTCGAAACAGTGAATGGTTAAGTGGTTAATGGAATCCGTCCACTGCTGCCGCTGCTTGGCAGTGAGAGTATCCGCTGTCAAACTTACAGCCCCTACAGCAGAACTGTGCTCAGAGCACGAACTCCGTTTGGAGTGTGTTGCCTTTAAAAGTCGCTCGTGAACCGGAAAGATGGTGCAATCATCACACATTCACCAAACATTACTATGACATTACTGTTGCATTACGTTACTCTTTGGACTTGGTTCCGAGCGTTGACTCACAAGTTTGGCAGAGCTTGTGGAGCCTCTGTGTTATCTCTCTCTCAGACAGGCCCTTTGCCTTCAAAAAGCCTATTACGTGTGAGAAATACTGGCGATGTTTCCCAAGAGGTCAAAATAAATACAGACCACTCACCAAGTGGAATTAAGTTCTCCACACTGAGCTAAAGTTAGCCTACACTTTCAAAAGGCTTTTGACAAGGTCCCACATAAGAGATTAGTGTGCAAAATTAAAGCACATGGTATTAGGGGTAATGTATTGATGTGGATAGAGAACTGTTCGGCAGACAGGAAGCAGAGAGTGGGAATAAACGGGTCCTTTTCAGAATGGCAGGCAGTGACTAATGGGGTACCACAAGGTTCAGTGCTGGGACCCCAGCTATTTACAATATACATCAATGATTTAGACGAAGAAATTGAATGTAATATCTCCAAGTTTGCAGCTGACACTAAGCTGGGTGGCAGTGTGAGCTATGAGGAGGATGTTAAGAGGCTGCAGGGTGACTTGGACAGGTTAGGTGAGTGGGCAAATACATGGCAGATGCGGTATAATGTGGATAAATGTGAAGTTATCCACTTTGGTGGTAAAAACAGGACGGCTGATTATTATCTGAATGGTGACAGATTGGTAGAAGTGGAGGTGCAACGAGACCTGGGTGTCATGGTACATCAGTCATTGAAAGTTGGCATACAGGTACAGCAGGTGGTGAAGAAGGCAAATGGCATGTTGGCCTTCATAGTGAGAGGATTTGAGTATAGGAGCAGGGAGGTCTTACTGCAGTTGTACAGGACCTTGGTGAGGCCACACCTTGAATATTGTGTAAAGTTTTGGTCTCGTAATCTGAGGAAGGACATTCTTGCTATTGAGGGAGTGCAGCGAAGGTTCACCAGACTGATTCCCGGGATGGCAAGACTGACATATGAAGAAAGACTGGATCGACTAAGCTTGTATTCAATGGAATTTAGAAGAATGAGAGGGGATCTCATAGAAACATATAAAATTCTGACGGGATTGGACAGGTTAGATGCAGGAAGAATGTTCCCGATGTTGGGGAAGTCCAGAACCAAGGCTCATAGTCTAAGGATAAGGGGTAGGCCATTTAGGACCAAGATGAGGAGAAACTTCTTCACTCAGAGTTGTGAACCTGTGGCATTCTCTACTACAGAAAGTTGTTGAGGCCAGTTCGTTGGATATATTCAAAAAGGAGTTAGATGTGGCCCTTATGGCTAAAGAGATCAAGGGGTATGGAGAGAAAGCAGGAATGGGGTATTGAAGTTGCATGATCAGCCATGATCTTATTGAATGGTGGTGCAGGCTCGAAGGGCCGAATGGCCTGCTCCTGCACCTACTTTCTATGTTTCTATGTTACACTGGACTATGACTGGGATTGAGGGAGAGATTTGTATTCAAATTATTGTGGGCAATAACACTTTGTCTTACAAAGGAGATCATTCTGCAAGTTCATCGTGTATTTAAAGGTGAGTATGGATAAAAAGAAAATGCAAAAAATCTTTTTGTTGCATAATTACCACAACAACCTGCATTTCTATAGCGCCTTTAACATAGTAAAACAGCCCAAGGCACTTCACAGGTGTGTTATCGAACAAAATTTGACACCAAGCCACATAAGGAGACATTGACAGATTGGTCAAAGAGGTAGGTTTGAAGCATTATAAAGGTGGAGAGAGAGGCTGAGAGGTTTAGGGAGCGAATTCCAGAGCTTAGGGCCCAGGCAGCTGAAGGCACGGCCACCAATGGTGGAGCGAAAAAAATTGGGGACGCTCAAGAGGGCAGAATTAGAGGAACGAAGACATCTCTAGGGGGATGTGGTGGGGGGGTTGTAGGGCTGGAGGAGATTATAGAGATAGAGAGGGCCTGAGGCCATGGAGGGATTTGAAAACAGGGGTGAGAATTTTAAAATTGAAGCATTAATATACTGGGAGCCAATGTAGGTCAGTGAGCACGGGGCGGGGTGATGAGCAAATGGGATTTGGTGCAAGTTAGGATACAGGCAGCAGAGTTTTGGATGAGGCCAGGTTTGCAGAGGGTGCAAGGTGGGAGGCCGCCCAGGAGAGCGTGTGATTAGTTGAGTCTAGAGGTAACAAAGGCATGGATGAGGGTTTTAGCAGCGGATAAGCTGAGCCAGGGTGAAGGGCGATGTTCCGGAGGTGGAAATAAGTGCTCTTGG
Source organism: Pristiophorus japonicus (assembly GCF_044704955.1). NCBI lineage: Eukaryota > Metazoa > Chordata > Chondrichthyes > Pristiophoridae > Pristiophorus > Pristiophorus japonicus. The sequence continues at coordinate 1,846,925 of NC_091984.1, read as the reverse complement.
TGAAGGTGGCGATTATGGGGTCTGATGCTCGGCTTGGGATTAAATAGGGTACCAAGATTGCGAAACAACAGAAAACGACAGTGAGGGAACACATTCCTTTATTGTTAGCGAGTGTGTTTAACTCCTGCTATACCGCAGGAGCCTTCATTTACCAATTTAAGTGGAAACGTATGGGAAACGTAAATTAACAACACTATAATAATTTGGCTTTAATGTGCTGAAAGAATTAATCAAATCTGGGAGGGTAATGATGGACAAAACATTACATTGGCTTTAGACCAGAACTAGCTTTATAAGCAGAACTTTATTTGAAGAATGACTGCTATGCTTTTCGTGTGCAGTCTGGTTTCTTGAGATCATTTTTATTTGTTTGCTAATTAATTCCCCCCTTCTCAGACCAATGGTTTACTGTCTCTCTGCATGAGAATGCGTAATGGAACTGTGCAAGGCTGGCCCTTTCCCACCTGTGTGTCGCAGTCTTGCGCAGGTTATCTGTGAGGTGGTGAGCTGCGATAAAGCACTTCCTCTTGGCTGGGAGCTCCTACTCTGAGGGCCTTTGAAGGTAGAACCGTCTTTGGGCTCCTCCTAGTGGCCGGTATAAATATACAGAGTGTTCTTCCTTCCCCTCAGCAGGGTCGGTGTGTTGTATGAGAGGGCGTAAAGAATTTACAAAAAAGAGGGAGAGGAAAGGATTCAAATTAATTTAGAAATCCATCCAAATATATCCATTTTATACGACAAACGAGGTTGGAATTCTATTTTTTTAAATTCTCATCCTTGTTTTCAAATCCCTCTATGACCTCGTCCCCTCCCTATCTCTGTAACCACCTCTAGAGATCTCTGCGCTCCTCCAAATCTGGCCTCTTGTGCATTTGCCACTTCCTTCACCCCACTATCGGCGGCTGTGCCTTCAGCTGCCTGGGCTCTAAGCTCTAGAACTCCCACCCTAAACCTCTCCATCTCTCTACCTCCTCCTTTAAGGCGCTCCTCAAAACCCACCTCATTGACCAAGCTTTTGGACATCTGCTCTAAAATATCCTCGTGCCTCAGTGTCAGACTTTGTCTGTTAATCGCTCCTGTGAAGCACCTTGGGACGTTTTTACTACATTATCAAGCAAACTTTGATACCGAGCCACATGAGATATTAGGGAAGATGACTAACAGCTTGGTCAGAGTTTTTAAGGAGCGTCTTTAAGGAGGAGATAGATTTTGAGAAATTCCAGAGCTTAGTGTCCAGGCAGCTGAAGGCACGCCAATGATAGAGCAATGAAAATCGGGGATGTTCAAGACACCAGAATTGGAGGAGCGCAGAGATCTCGGGGGTTGTGGGGCTGGAGGAGGTTACAGAGAAAGGGAGGGGCGAGGGCCATGGAGGGATTTGAACACCAGGATGTGAATTTTAAAATGGAGGTGTTGCCAGACCAGGAGACAGTGTAGGTCAGCGAGCACAGGGTTGATGGGTGAGCGGGACTTGGTGTGAGTCTCAAGTCAGGCCCAAAGTCCATGGTGCAGACGGAACAAGGTATTTGTGACAGAAGTCTAGTTCGGTCCACACTTCATCAAAGTTGCTAAGTCCGTCCACTTTGTTGAATAATTCACATTTTGTGCAGTGAATTACCACTCTCATTGAGTTGTTGCATTGCTTAATTTGAATTATTGGATGTTATTTGAATTTTTTAACACAATTTCAAATGTTCAGAACTGATGGATGTGCTCTACAGTGTCTCCCAGTGTCAGAACACAGATACTGCAGCTACAATAATGCAACTCGCTGAATTTATCCTGTCAAAATCCTGGCAAGATAATAGGGAAGGAAAATAATTGGAATATGAATAACTGTAGTGCCACTGAAATTTGAACAGTAATCAGCACTGACCAAATAGTTATTGGTGTCGATGGCAAACAAGCCAATGTCAGAGCTTGACCACTGGGAAGCAGATACTGCGAGACCCCAACATTAACTTCTCCTGTCAGGTTCCCAGTGATTGATGAACATCACTAGCTCGAGACTCCGCTTCGCACAAATTGCGCCCAATCTGCGCTTGAAAGTTGCGCTGGTTAGGTTAAGCTTCAAGTTTCCGTCAAAGACTCATCTTCATAAACGTAAAATCCCATGAACCACTGCAATCGGGTAGCGTGATAGAAACAGAAAATAGGTGCAGGAGCAGGCCATTCGGCCCTTTGAGCCTGCATCACCATTCAATAAGATCATGGCTGATCATGCAACTTCGGTACCCCAATCCTGCTTTCTCTCCATACCCCCTGATCCCTTTAGCCACAAGGGCCACATCTAACTCCCTTTTGAATATATCCAACGAACTGGCCTCAACAACTTTCTGTGGTAGAGAAGTCCACAGGTTCACAATTCTCTTGGTGAAAAAGTTTCTCCTCATCTCGGTCCTCGATGGCTTATCCTTAGACTGTGACCCCTGGTTCTGGACTTCCCCAACATCGGGATCATGCTGGGGATAGAACTCAACGCTTCTTTGTCCTTTCCATTAAAGAAAAAAAGAAAGACCACCGGAAGTCCCAGAGAGCTTTACAGCCAATGAAGTACTTTTGGAGTGTAGTCACTGTTGTAATGTGGGAAACCCACAGCAGCCAATGTACGCAGCAAGCTCCCACACACAGCAATGTGATAATGATCAGATAATCTGTTCTTGCTATGTTGATTGAGGGATTGATATTGGCCCCAGGACACCGGGGATAACTCCCCTGCTCTTCTTCAAAATAGTGGCATGGGATCGTTTACATCCACCTGAGGGAGCAGACTGGGCCTTGGTTTAATGTCTCATCCGAAAGTGTTCCTTGAAGTATTTAAGAGTGGTAACCTGGTGCAGTTTGATTAATGCAGAAAATGGGTTCATCACCAAAAATGACCCTTTTTAATCTCCTGTACTCTACCTGTGAGAAACCAGAGTTAATCTAACTGAAAATAGCCTGAGAAATCTATACTGAATCCATTTAATAGTGTTATTGGTGTACACCAGTCAGTTTCTTAGTAAATGAAATATTTTTTGATACGAAAGACCAGTGCTCGTGCGCCTCAGAAAATGAGCGCGATTGTAAGGACCTTCCCGACCCAGTGCAATCGACCGAATATCGCAATGTCCACCCGGGGGTGGGGCCTGATCCGGGCCAATTGACTCTGGAACCAGCGGAAAAGATCGCGGAAAGCACGAGGGTAAGTTGGTTTAGCGCGTAACTAGAGTTTAAAATTCCCCGAACTATTGCGCTGTGGCCTGGATGCAAAACAGGCGGAAACATGTTGGAACCTGAGCCCCCCACGTTTCTCAGTGTACTCTTTCAGTTCTGCATTCACCCGTAGCCAATAGACAATGTGGAGATGAATGACACTGCATCCTGCCCCTTCTCAATCTCTGGAACAGTTAATCAACCCGAAATGGGACAGCATTCCAGGTACTGCAAGAGGAGAAAACCTTCAGGTTGCGAATAAAACGTATCTTGAATGGTTTGCCAGAGAGCAAAGTGGTTCTGCCTCCATTCTTTCAGCCTACAGATGAACTTAGTATCTGGAATACTGTCCCATTTCGGGTAAATTAAGTAACTGTTCCAAAGAGATTGAGAAAGGGCAGGATGCAGTGTCATTCATCTTCACATTGTCCGTTGGCTACGGGTGAATACAGAACTGAAAGATTACACTGACAAACGTGGGGTCTCAGGTTCCAACACGTTTTATGTCCAGACTCCAGCGCATGGCAACCGTCTCTAACTCCTCCTGCCGTGTAACCAAGGGTCGACAGGATAAGTATGCTCTTTCAAAATATCAAAGGTGCATCTGTTCTTGGATAACATCAATCTGGATATCATATACTGCAGTCTTTATTGGCAACCATTTTTGTATTATTATGAAGTGGTTTCTTCACTTTAACTTCCAATGACATATCTGACTGCACAGTCATCATTAGTCGACCATCACTGCTTCGATGGAATCTCGAGTCTGAATACTTCTGCTCTTTTTCAATCTGGGAATATTGAGTCTCTTAAGTGTTGCTCTTTCTGTGAGAGGAAAGGAGTGAGGAGTAGCAAAGTTAAATTGGCCGAATCGAAGGGTTTAGGCTGGTGAAGTTAGCTGCTGAGGAGGAATTGAGTCAATCTGCTCGACAGTTTCAGGTAAAAGGTAATTGTCAGCCACTGGTTCAGTTGGTAGCACTCTCGCCGCTGAGTCACAAAGTTGTGGGTTCAAGTCCCACCCGAGAGACTTGAGCACAAAATATCCAGGCTGACACTCCAGTGCAGTACCAACGGAGTGCTGAGGGAGCACTGCACTGTCGGAGGGGCAGTGCTGAGGGAGTGCTGCACTGTCGGAGGGGCAGTGCTGAGGGAGTGCTGCACTGTCGGAGGGGCAGTACTGAGGGAGCACTGCACTGTCGGAGGGACAGTACTGAGGGAGGGCTGCACTGTCGGAGGGGCAGTGCTGAGAGAGCGTTGCACTATGGGAGGGGCACTACCCCAAAGGTCTATGGAGGCTGAATCGTTCAATATACTCCACTGATTTTTGGAGTCTAGGGGTATCAAAGGATATGGGGATTGGCAGGAAAGTGGAGTTGAGGTCGAAGATCAACCATGATCTTATTGAACTTACTACTCCACCTAATTCTTATGTTCTAAACCTAGAGATTCCACGGTGCAAATCTATGTAGCTGACGGGCAAATATTTGGACTCTCCTGATCTAAGTGAGTGCGGGTGGAATCACTATAGAACTAAGGAAGAGGAAAGGATGTAAAACACTGGTTGGAGTATTGACGTTTCAGCCGTATCTCAGTGGCTAAGACTCTTGCCTCTGAGTCATAAGGTCGTGTGTTCAAGTCCCACTCCAGAGACATGAACACATAATCCAGGCTGACACCACCCAGCCTGTTTAATGTCTCATCGGAAATACAGTGTTTCCGGTCGGGCATTAAACTGAGGCTCCGCCTGCCCTATCAGACGGAGAAGAACCCATGGCACTGTTCGAAGAAGTGCAGGGGCGTTCACTTTGTATCTTGGTAAATATTTATCCCTCAACCAACACCTAAACCATATTATTGGGTCAATGTCACGTTACTGCTGGTGGAACCTTGCGATGTGCAAATTGTCTGCCGCGTTTCCAACATTATAACAGTGACTAGCATCACTGAATGCTACAGCACAGCAGGTGACCATTCAGCCCATCGTGCCTGTGCCAGCTCTTTGTAGAGCTATCCAATCAATCACACTCCCCCTCGCTCTTTCCCCTCTTAACATTTTTCCCTTCAAGTATTGAACCAATTCCCCTTTTGAAAGTTATTATTGAATCTGCTTCCACTATCCTTTGGGAGAGCGCCTTCCAGATCACAACAACTCGCTGCATAAAGCTTTTTCTCCTCCTCTCCCCTCTGGTACTTTTGGCAATCACCTTTGATCAGCGTCCTCTGGTTACTGACCCTCCTGCCACTGGATTATTTGCTCTATTAAAACCATTCATGACTTTGCACACCTGTATTAAATCTCCTCTTCACCTGCACTGCTCTAAGGAGAACTAAAAGTACTTTATTGGCTGGAAGGCACTTCAGCACATCCTGAGGTTGTGAAAGACGCGATAGAAATGCAAGTTCTTTCTTTGAGATTTACTGACTGATGACACAAGATGACTGTGTGTGCAAATCAGCAAAGCCTATGTGAAGAAAATGTTGCAACACTGAAAGATTTTAATTTGGATATAGATTGGGAAAGCAGCAGGAAAGGAAATAGATTTATTAACATGACTTTGGATTGTGACCAAAAGTGGCATGTCTTTAAAATCCAAATGGGAGAAGGCAATTATTTGATTTAGCCCACCACCACCTTCTCGAGGGCGACTGAGGGACGAGCAATAAATGCCGACCTTGCCAGCGACGCCCACATACCGAGAAATAATGAAAAAGCAAGCAGCATCAGTACTGATGAGAAGCCTTTGTTACCTCTAGACTTGACTATAAGGGGTATGGCGAGAAAGCAGGAATGGGGTACTGAAGTTGCATATTCAGACATGAACTCATTGAATAGTGGTGCAGGCTCGAAGGGCCGAATGGCCTACTCCTGCACCTATTTTCTATGTTTCTAACACACTCCTGGCTGGCCTCCCACATTCTACCCTATATAAACTAGAGGTGATCCAAAACTCGGCTGCCCGTGTCCTAACTCACACGAGTCCCGCTCATATCACCCTGTGTTCGCTGACCTACAGTGGCTCCCGGTTAAGCACCGCCTCGATTTCAAAATTCTCATCCTTGTTTTCAAACCCCTCCATGGCCTCACCCCTCCCTATCTCTGTAATCTCCTCCAGCCCCACAACCCCCCGAGATATCTGCGCTCCTCTAATTCTGCCCTCTTGAGGCCAATTCACTAAATATATTCAAAAAGGAGTTAGATGAAGTCCTTACTACTAGGGGAATCAAGGGGTATGGTGAGAAAGCAGGAATGGGGTACTGAAGTTGCATGTTCAGCCATGAACTCATTGAATGGCGGTGCAGGCTAGAAGGGCCGAATGGCCTACTCCCGCACCTATTTTCTATGTTTCTATGTTTCTATCCCTGATTATAATCGCTCAACCATTGGTGGCCGTGCCTTCTGTTGCCTGGGCCCCAAGCTCTGGAACTCCCTGCCTAAACCCCTCCACCTCTCTACCTCTCTTTCCTCCTTCAAGATGCTCCTTAAAACCTATCTCTTTGACCAAGCACCTGCCCTAATTTCTCTCTGGCTTGGTGTCAATTTTTTTGTCTCATAATACTCCTGTGAAGCGCCTTGGGACGTTTCACTACATTAAAGGCGCTATATAAATACAGGTTTTGGGCAAACAGGGAGCTTTAAAAAGATTATCGTTGGTATTGAGATTAACAGCAAAGGGTGTTGTAAGTAAATTGCAGAGTTGATACCTGGGATAAAGAGATTTAGCTACAATGCGAGAATGTAAAATCTTGGGTACTTGAGCGGGCTTTAATTATTGGAATGTGAAGTGCTTTGGGATGTCCTGAGGATGTGAAATCATGCTCTATAAATCCAAGTTCTTCTCGCTAATCCTACTTCTGTCCATAGTACTTGCCGTGCTTTACTGGGACTGGCAGTAGCTGCTGGTGTACTCATTTATTAGATGGATGATGTCAGGTGTGAGATTTTACAGTTTAGTGGAGAGAGCAGACTAACTGGGGAACCTTTCATTAGAAGGTTTAAGAGGAGATGTGACCAAGATGATCAAAGTTCTGAGAATTCTTGGTAAAGCAAGTCGGGAGAAGCTTTTCCCTGTGGTTGGTGAGTCAGTAACAGGAGGACATACATCTGCCAAAGGCACGAATAAGCAAAAGAATGAAGGGAGAGGCCAGGAAATATTTTTATTTAATACGGAGGGGTTGGTGCAAGTAGAATCCACAACCGCTTTTAAAATGAGTAAGTATTTAGGAGAAATAAACCATTAAATGGGACTGTGGTCAGTTCTTTTGGAGAAGCTGGTGAGATGGGCTGAATGGTCTCTTTCTGTGCTATGAAATCCCTTGAATGCTTCTATGCTGTTTGCCTCAACTAGTCCTTGTGAAACAACGACTTGCATTTCTATAGCGCCTCTCACAACCTCTGGAAACCCCAGAGCGCTTTACAGTCAATGAAGTACATTTTGAGTGTAGTCACTCTTGTAATGTGGGGAATGTGCAGTTAATTTGCGCACAGCAAGCTCCTAAAAACAGCAATGTGATGATGACCAGATAATCTGTTTGTGATGGATGTTGAGGCATAAAAATTGGCTAGGACACCGGGGCGAACTCCCCTGCTATTCTTCGAAATAGTACCATGGGATCTTTTATGTCCACCCGAGAAAGCAGACGGGGCCTCAGTATAACGTCTCATCTGAAACATGGCTCTTCGACAGTGCAGCACTCCCTCAGTACTGCCTCTCCGATAGTGCAGTGCTCCCTTAGTACTGCCCCTCCGACAGTACAGTGTTCCCTCAGTACTGAGGGAGCGCTGCACTGTCGGAGGGGCAGTACTGAGGGAGAGCTGCACTGTCGGAGGGGCAGTACTGAGGGAGTGCTGCACTGTCAGAGGGGCAGTACTGAGGGAGTGCTGCACTGTTGAGGAGCCATGTTTCAGATTCGACGTTATACCGAGGCCCCGTCTGCTTTCTCGGGAGTGAGTCTTGAACCCACAAGCTTCTGAGGCGAAGGTGCTACCAATTGAGCCATGGCTGACAATCATCTTGCTTCACACATGGGTGGACATCAAGTGAAGGAAGGATCCGATGTGGCCAGGATACCTCTCTTAGCATGTTGTCACTTAATGACATATGAGGAATGGCAACATGTTGGAGTAGCGGTGTGGTCGTCCCTAATCAATCTTACCCCAACAACAGTGGCTGCCTTTGGGAGAGAAACTTGAGGAAAATAAAGAAGAGGGCATTCTTAAGTTACCTCTTTCCCCCCAATTCTCTTTGTTAAAATGTGTTTGATCCCGCACCCCCAGCCAGGATCAGAGTCCGGTCTCCAACACCAAGTTAAGTGACGCAGTAAATAGTGTAGATGGGAGCAGAAAGTTGCAAGGGAACATCGATAGATTAAGTGAGCGGGCAAAACTGTGGCAGATGGAGTTCAGTGTGGGGAAATGTACTGACGTGGATAGAGAACTTGTTGGCCGACAGGAAGCAGAAAATCGGGATAAACGGGTCCTTTTCAGAATGGCAGGTAGTGACTAGTGGGGTGCCGCAGGGCTCAGTGCTGGGACCCCAGCTATTTACAATATACATCAATGATTTAGATGAAGGAATTGAATGTAATATCTCCAAGTTTGCAGATGGCACTAAGCTGGGTGGCGGTGTGAGCTGTGAGGAGGGCGCTAAGAGGCTGCAGGGTGACTTGGACAGGTTAGGCGAGTGGGCAAATGCATGGCAGATGCAGTATAATGTGGATTATACTGAGGTTATCCACATTGGTTGCAAAAACAGGAAGGCAGAATATTATCTGAATGGCAACAGATTAGGAAAAGGGGAGGTGCAACGAGACCTGGATGTCATGGTACATCAGTCATTGAAAGTTGGCATGCAGGTACAGCAGGCAGTAAAGAAGGCAAATGGCTTGATGGCCTTCATAGCTAGGGGATTTGAGTATAGGAGCAGGGAGGTCTTACTGCAGTTGTACAGGGCCTTGGTGAGGCCTCACCTGGAATATTGTGTTCAGTTTTGGTCTCGTAATCTGAGGAAGGACATTCTTGCTATTGAGGGAGTGCAGCGAAGGTTCACCAGACTGGTTCCCAGGATGGCAGGACTGACATATGAGGAGAGACTGGATCGACTGGGCCTGTATTCACTGGACTTTAGAAGAATGAGAGGGGATCTCATAGAAACATATAAAATTCTGATGGGACTGGACAGGTTAGATGCAGGAAGACTGTTCCCGATGTTGGGGAAGTCCAGACCAGGGGTCACAGTCTAAGGATAAGGGGTAAGCCATTTAGGACTGAGATGAGGAGAAACTTCTTCACTCAGAGTTGTTAACCTGTGGAATTCTCTACCACAGAAACTTGTTGATGCCAGTTCATTGGATATATTCAAGAGAGAGTTAGATATGGCCCTTACGGCTAAAGGGATCAAGGGGTATGGAGAGAAAGCAGGAAAGGGGTACTGAGGGAATGATCAGCCATGATCTTATTGAATGGTGGTGCAGACTCGAAGAGCCGAATGGCCTACTCCTGCACCTATTTTCTATGTTTCTAATTGCTTGCTGTACCTGCATGTTAACTTTCAGTGCTTCGTGTACAAGGACACCTAGGTCTCTCTGAACACCAACACTTCCCAATCTCTCACCATTTAAAAATACTTTGCTTTTCTATTTTTCCTACCAAAGTGGATAACTTCACATTTTTCCACACTATATTCCACGTTATAGATATAGAAAGCAGGAAAGGGGTACTGAGGTGAATGATCAGCCATGATCTTATTGAATGGTGGTGAATGGCCTACTCCTGCACCTATTTTCTATGTTTCTATGGACCCATGAAAGATAGAGCAGAATGTTTTCTATATGATGAGAAGCTCGGAGGGGTCGAAGTTCAGAAATCTCTAACAACAGATACAAAATATAATCAAAAATGCTTATGGAATGATTATCTCAGGAGGGCTGGAATATAATGGGGTAGTAGTTATGCTACAATTATATAAAGCTCTGGATAGACCACACCTGGGACACTGCGTCCAGTCCTGGGCACCTCCCCTCAGGGAGGATAGATCGACCTCGGAGGGGGTGAGCGCAGATTCACCAGACTGATACCGGGGCTAAAAAGGTTAAATAATGTGGACAAATTTCATTGACTGGGCTTGTGTTCCCTTCAATGTAGAAGATTAAAGAGTGATGTAATTGAGGTTTTTAAGATGATTAAAGGATTTGATAGGATAGAGAGAAACTGTTTGCTCTGGTTGGGGAGTCCAGAACAAGGGGGCATAACCTTAAAATTAGAGCCAGGCCGTTGGGGGGTAATGTCAGGAAGCACTTCTTCACACAGAGGGCAGTGGGAATCTGGAACTCTCTCCCCCAAAAAGCTGTTGAGGCTGGGGGCCAATTGAGGATTTAAAAACTGAGATTAGATGTTTGTTAAATAAGGGCATTAAGGGTTACGGAACCAGAGAGGTTAGATGGAGATAAGGTCCAGATCAGCAATGATCTAATTTTTAAAAATTATTCATTCATGGGATGTGGGCGTCACTGGCAAGGCTAGCATTTATTGCCTATTGGTGCCCACAACTTTTGGTCTGAGGAAAAGAGTGTTTGAAGACCAGGACCTCAAACCTGGCACCAAGCTCATGGTCTACAGAGCAGTGGTGATATTCGCCCTCCTATATGGCTCAGAGACATGGACTATGTACAGCAGGCACCTCAAAGCACTGGAGAAGTACCACCAACGCTGCCTCTGCAAGATCCTGCCAATCCATTGACAGGATAGGCGCACCAATGTCAGTGTTCTCGCTCAGGCCAACATCCCCAGCATCGAAGCATTGACCACACTTGATCAGCTCCGTTGGGCGGGCCACATCGCCCGCATGCCCGTCACGAGACTCCCAAAGCAAGCGCTCTACTCGGAGCTTCGACACGGCAAGCGAGACCCAGGTGGGCAGAGGAAACGCTTCAAGGACACCCTCCTTGGAAAAATGCAACATCCCCACCAACACCTGGGAATCCCTGGCCCAACACCACCCAAAGTGGAGGAAAAGCAACTGGGAAGGTGCTGAACACCTCGAAACTCATCGCTGAGAGCGCACAGAAACCAAGCGTCGACTGCAGAAGGAGCACATGGCAACCCAGACACCCCATCCACCCGTTCCTTCAACCACTGTCTGTCCCACCTGTGACAGAGACTGTAGGTCCCGCATTGGACTCTTCGGTCACCTGAGAACTCATTTTTAGCATGGAGAAGGTGTTGGTGAGCTGCCGCTTTAAACCGTTGCAGTCCATGGTGAAGGTGCTCCCACAGTGCTGTTAGGGAGGGAGTTCCAGGATTTTGACCCAGCAACGATGAAAGAACGGCCGCTATATTTCCAAGTCAGGATGGTGTGTGACTGGGAGGGGAACGTGGAGGTGGTGGAGTTCCCATGCATCTGCTGCCCTTGTCCTTCTAGGTGGAAGAGGTTACGGGTTTGGGAGGTGCTGCCGAAGAAGCCTTGGCGAGTTGCTGCAGTGCATCTTGTAGACGGTACACACTGCAGCCACGGTGCGCCGGTAGTGGAGGGAGTGAATGTTGAAGGTGGTGGATGGGGTGCTGATCAAGCGGCTGCTTTGTCCCGGATGGTGTCGAGCTTCTCGAGTGTTGTTGGAGCTGCACTCATCCAGGCAAGTGGGGAGTGTTCCATCACACTCCTGACTTGTATCTTGTAGATGGTGGAAAGGCTTTGAGGAGTTAGGAGGTGAGACACTCGCCTCAGAATACCCAGCCTCTGACCCGCTCTTGCACCCACTGGTCCAGTTAAGTTTCTGATCAATGGTGATTCCCAGGATGTTGATGGTGGGGGATTCGGCGATGGGAATGCTGTTGAATGTCAAGGCATGTTGAGTGGGAGAACAGGCTTGAAGGGCTGATTGGCCTCCTCCTGTTCCTATACTCCCTGTGGGTGAGATTCCCCACGGGAGATGCTGGATGTCTGCGACTGCACTACATATCTGAGGCAACATTGGCATTTTTGTTTTAATTTTTATTTTAAGTCAACTTTGCAGCTACAAATGTACTTTCCTAATGGATTACTGTGTAAATTATAGTTTCAATTCAATCAATTTTTAACGTTGCTGTTGTAAGTCTCTGTGCAATACAAAACTGCGTGCATTTATTTAACGCTCCCCCTGTGTAAGGGATGCCTCTGAGCTCTTGACAACGCGCAGAGTAATATTACTACTTCTGCATCTGTTTTTCTTTAAGTACTTCCAGCCCACTCGTGCTGATTCTCAATAGTGCATGAGCTCACTATTGGGCTTCGCTCTGTTTATTTTATTTTTACTTCAATGAATCGCCCCGTGCTTGTTGAAAACTGTACCACGTACGTGCTTATCTGCATGTGCACGCATGTACGTCTTGTGTCTGTGGGATAATTACACACACACAACACACACAACTGCTGCTAAAGAAGGTTTTTTTCTTTCCATCTTGCAGGACATCGTGGTGATAGAATTGTGGCTGGTTTCATGCACCTCCAAAGAGTTGTATTCAGCAGCAAATGTCAATCTGTTGTCATGGCATCAAACAGTACGTCTGTTAGTTACTGCATCCAAGACTAGCTGAAGTTTTTTTTCCGTGCATATTTGAGTCCCACATATTTGCCATTTAATTGCACAATAACCTTTTTAGAACTGCTTAGAGGATTGGATTCCACTAACTGATGATCTCATGTCTGGTGATTATGTAAACTTCTTCTCAGTTGAAGGTAGTGGATGAATTAATGATGAAATAATCCATCCGGCCTTTTTAATGAAAAAAAAAATGAAGATAAACACTTGCTCTCAGCAAGATATTAGGCAACGAGCTGATAAGTTGTAATAAGCAGGATGTCATGGTGGCATTTGCTCAGCCCTTCACAGAACAATTTCAATGGAAGGAAAATGAATGATTTTGTTAACATTTTATTTATCCTGTGTGCCTCTGAAGAGAACAGTGCTGCATTTTGTTTGACCGCAGTTTTATAACGCAGACTGAAGGAAGATTTCCCCCGCTCTGTGTTGTGAATGATAAGAAATGGGTTTTTAATTTCACTACACATAGGAATCATTGCACCTGCAAAAAGGTCTCCTGTGTGACTTGAATCTGGGCAGGCGAACCGCGCAGATGCCAAACGGGCATCCCCGGTGTAGCTCACTGAATTACACCGCCAAGATCGGACCAGGACAGCCACCTGCAAGGTATGTTGTGATGGGTGGGAAAGTGGTTGTAAGGCTCTTGGACTCGACACCAACTTGGTTGCAAATAACCTTTATTGAGTTCGACAGAGTCTTGACACACACAATGTCTCAAAGAAAGAAAAGAAAGACTTACATTTCTGTAGCGCCTTTCGTGACCACCAGACGTCCCAAAGTCCTTCTCAGCCAATGAAGTACTTTTGGAGTGTAGTCACTGTTGCCATGTGGGAAACACAGCAGCCAATTTGTGCACAGCAAGCTCCCACAAACAGCAATGTGATCATAACCAGATAATCTGTTTTTGTTACATTGATTGAGGGATAAATATTGGCCAGGACACCGGGGATAACTCCCCTGCTCTTCTTCGAAATAGTGCCGTGGGATCCTTTACACTCACCTGAGAGGGCAGAAGGGGCCTCGGTTTAATATCTCATCTGAAAGATGGCACCTCCAACAGTGCTGCACTCCCTCAGTACTGCCCCTCCGACAGTGCGGCACTCCCTCAGTACTACCCCTCCGACAGTGCGGCGCTCCCTCAGTACTGCCCCTCCGACAGTGCAGCGCTCCCTCAGTACTGCCCCTCCAACAGTGCGGCACTCCCTCAGTACTGCCCCTCCGACAGTGCGGCACTCCCTCAGTACTGCCCCTCCGACAGTGCGGCACTCCCTCAGCACTGCACTGGAGTGCCAGCCTCGATTTATGTGCTCATTATTATAAGCAATAATCATACAAATTATATTATACACTTTTGCTCTGGATAGAGAATGTAACCGTTGTTAATTCTTTTGTTCTTGTCCCTTTCTACATTTGTGAAGGAAAGCTTGAGGTCTTTATAGGGCTCTAGTCACAATCAGCCATCCTTTAAAAGTTGTTTTTCAGTTCTTAGCTGATCTATTGATCCTTGTCCTGTTTGTTTGTGATATTGGCTACTGTTTTAGTTAGGGGCCCAATGATCCCTTAGTCAGCATTCTGCACAGGATATTGGTGAGGCCACATCTAGAGCACTGCGTACGGTTTTGGTCTCCATATTTAAGGAAGGATATACTTGCATTGGAGGCTGTTCAGAGAAGGTTCACTAGGTTGATTCTGGCGATGAGGGGGTTGACTTATGAGGATAGGTTGAGTAGGTTGGGCCTATGCACATTGGAGTTCAAAAGAATGAGAGGTGATCTTATTAAAACTTAAAAGATAATGAGGGGGCTCGACAGAATGGATGCAGAGAGGATATTTCCACTCATAGGGGAAACTAAAACTAGGGGACATAGTCTTAGAATAAGGGGCCGCCCATTTAAAACTGAGATGAGGAGGAATTTCTTCTCTGAGGGTTGTATATCTATGGAATTCTCTGCCCCGGAGAGCTGTGGAGGCTGGGTCATTGAATATATTTAAGGCGGAGATAGACAGATTTTTGAGCGATAGGGAGTAAAGAGTTATGGGGAGCAGGCAGGGAAGAGGAGCTGAGTCCATGATCAGATCAGCCATGATCTTATTGAATGGCGGAGCAGGCTCGAATGGCCGTATGGCCTTTACCTGCTCCTATTATGTTCTTATGTTCTTTGATAACAAAAGACCCTCTCCTTGCTGACAAAGCGTTTTCTTGCTAAATGTCATCCACGTCCTGAAGAATTTTTCGCATAAGCAACTGGACCATTTCATTATTTCGAGCTCCAGTACAAGTCTACAAGCTATAAGTTAAACGAAAGCAAAAAACGTAATCATATGAGATTGAACCAAATCCTACGGATATATGTATATAAGAATAGGGTATGTTACAGGGGGATGGGGGGGTCACGATCGCGGGGGGGGGAAGGGGGGTCACGATCACGGGGCGGGGGGGAAGGGGGGTCACGATCGCGGGGGGAGGGAAGGGGTCACGATCACGGGAGGGGAGGGGGGTCACGATCGCGGGGGGGAAGGGGAGGTCACTATCGCGGGGGGGGGGTCACGATCGCGGGGGGCTGCCACAAGGGCAGGGGGGGTCACGTGAGGAGCACTCCTACATCGTTACCTTTGGTGGGCCTCTTCGGTCTCATCGCCCCTGGCACACTGTGCAGGCTCCAACCAGTCCCAGACCAGGATTCATGTTGCGATCGATGGTTCCTATTTAAGTCATAGGATCCTGAATTTCAGTATTAAAAGGGGCCTCTTGCTTTGAAGCAGGCGGGCGTTTTGGATACCCGGTCATAGGCCCCCTTTCAAAATGGAGGCGGGCCACATGGCACATCGCTGGTGTTAACGGGGGCGGTGAGGCCATTAATGCCAGGTGAAGGGAGTCCAAATCGACCCCAGAGGGCGCAGACACAACCATTTCTAACTGTTGGTACGAACAAGCCTGATGTCTGCTGAAGGTTCTATCATGTACAAGTCTCGCATTGTGCAGCAAAGAACCACACTTGGGAGCACTGTGCGCAGTTCTGGTCTCCGTATTATAAAAAGGATGTAGAGGCACAGGAGAAGGTGCAAAAAAGAATCATGGGGAGGATACAGAACTGAGAGGTTATAACTATCAGGCAAGATTGAACAGCCAGGGGTTCTTTCCTCTGGAAATGAGACGGCTGAGGGGCGACTTTCTGGAGGGCTTTGAGATGATGAAAGAGTATGACAGGGTAGACGTAGAGAAGATGTTTCCACTCGTGGGGGAGACCAAAACTAGAGGTCATAAATATAAGAGAGTTACTAATAAATCCAATGGGGAATTCAGGAGAAACTTCTTTACCCAGAGAGGGGTGAGAATGTGGAACTCGCTGCCACAGGGAGAGGTTGAGGCGAATAGTATCGATGCATTTAAGGGGAAGCTGGATAAACACATGAGGGAGAAAGGAATAGAAGAATATGGGGATAGGGTGGGAGGAGGCTCGTGTGGAGCATAAACTCCGGAGTGGACCATTCAGCCTAAATGGCCTGCTTCTGTGCTGCAGACTCGAGGTAACTCAATGTTCTGCCTGGTTTGCACTGTTTTATTCCGAGTATGCAGGAATTCATTCAAATTGTACTCTCTTTTTGTTTTCTTTAATCGTGACAGCAGCAAAAGCAAGTGCTAGTATTAGAATAGATACAAGTCAGGAAGTTCCAGGTCTGCGTTGTTAGCTGACCTCAGTGGGGGCAGCAGATTTGGGCAGGGGGAAGACTGGGGCGGGGGGCTGGTGGGGGAAGGAAAAAAAAAAATAAGCTTGGGTTCCTGCTCCCGATCGCTATCCAGTGGTTCTGCTGAAAGTTCCCGTGTGTGGCGAGAGAGAGAGAACCGGATCGGACTATGCTGTGAGCATAGTCATTATCTAGGCTTAGTCATGAGGAACAGACTCACGAGCAAAATACCAGAGAGGCAAATCGTACCCGTGAAACCATATCCCAGGAACGGCCAACATCTTCAGGAGAGAGTGAGCGGGAGGGAGGGAGAGAGAGAATTGACGGAGAAAAAAAAAAGTATCTACAGCAATTCTTTCCTGATACGTACTGTATAAAATGTGGCTCGACTCCAGGTTTTAGAGAGTAGGAAAAATTTATCCCACTTGTCCCAGTTTGCTGTCAGGAAAAGTGCATCACGCAGTTCTGGAATTTAGTTGAGTAACTGAAAGGCAACTTTTTTTTTCTTTTGGAAGTCATTCAGAAAATAACATCATCAGCATAGCTTTTTGTTTTATTTATGAGTGTGACCTTTTCCAGCATGCTTGCCCCATAAGGTAGTTCATCATATGAATACACTGGCAAATCACAAGGAATTACTGAAGAAAGCTCTGGAGAGGAGTATTCTCAACCTTACCAATAGAAAAAAAGGACTAGCATTTAATAGCGCCTTCTACACCCATAAGACACCATCCACCACCTTCAACATTCACTCCCTTGACCACCAAGATGCACTGCAGCAACTCGCCAAGGCTTCTTCGGCAGCACCTCCCAAACTCCCAACCTCTACCACCTAGATGGACAAGGGCAGCAGGTGCATGGGAACACCTCCACCTCCACGTTCCCCTCCCAGTCACACACCATCCTGACTTGGAAATATATCGGCCGTTCCTTCATCGTCGCTGGGTCACAATCCTGGAACTCCCTCCCTAACAGCACTGTGGGAGCACCTTCACCACACAGACTGCAGCGGTTCAAGAAGGCGGCTCACCTCCATTTTCTCGAGGGCAATTAGCGATGGCAAATAAATGTTGGCTTTGCCAGCAACGCCCACATCCCAAGAACAAATTTTTAAAAATTAATTACTTTTGATATGTTGTCGCTCTTGTTTTGTTAGCAAATACGGCAGCCAATTTGTGCCTGTCAAGGTCCCACAAGCAAAAAAAAACCATGGCCCGGAATTTGCGGTAAGCGGCGAAGCCAAGGCTTTGGTCGCTGGCCTAGAAGTACGCTCCGCACAAGGATCTCGCCATCCCTGTGTCAAGATTTTCGGGTTTCCCGACATTCAACTCGAATCAATGGAGTACGATGGGGATCCCCTTGTGCGAGCAATGAGATCTTTTATGTCCATCTGAACAGACCCAGAGTGCCACGATTTAGCATCTCATCTGAAAGATGGCACCTCCCAGGAATGCAGCACTCCCTCAGTACTGCAGTCTAAATGTCATCAAGATATCAAGTCCAACAAATTTCTGAGCCAGAGGCAAGAATGTTACCCAATGAGCCAGACCAATATTACATAGGTAAAGCACTTTGGGTCATAAGTTTTTTTTAACAAAGAAAGACTTACATTTATATAACACCTTTCACAACCTCAGGATGTCTGAAAGTGCTTTACATTCAATTAAATATTTTTTTTGAAGTGTAGTCACTGTTGTAATGTAGGAAACAAGGCAGCCAGTTTGCGCACAGCAAGCTCCCACAAAGAGCTTATATGATAATGACCAAATAATCTATTTAAAGTGATGTTGATTGAGGGATAAATATTGGCCAGGAAACCGGGGATAACTCCCCTGTTCTTCTTCCAAATAGAGCTGTGGGATCTTTTACGTCCATCTGAGAGAGCAGATGGGCCCTCGGTTTAATGCCTCATCTGAAAGATGGAACCTCCGACAGTGCAGTGCTCCCTCAGTACTGCCCCCTCCATCAGTGCTGCACTCCCTCAGTACTGCCCCTCCGACAGTGCAGCACTCCCTCAATACTGCCCCTCCGACAGTGCGGCACTCCCTCAGTACTGCCCCTCCGACAGTGCAGCGCTCCCTCAGCACTGCACTGGTGTGTCAGTCTGGATTTTTACGCTTAAGTTTCTGAATTGGGACTTGAACCCACGACCTTCTGACTCAGGCGAGAGTGCTACCCACTGAGCCATGGCTGACACTGGGCGCTACATAAATGCAAGCTGCTGTTGTCATAGGTGGCCTTGCTGAGTCAGAGTCTGTTACCCGCCTGCGTCCCATCCACGCCCGACATCTGGCTATTCAGAAGCACTTCACACATTGCTCCTTTGTGAATGATTAATGCAGCATGTATTTCCTGAACCAATAAAACAGCAAACTTACTTGGGACATTCCTTAAAAGGATATTTTAGCGGGTAAGATGTTGACTGCAAAAAAAAAAAGAAATGGCGAATATCAGCGACTGCGCTGGAGACCAAATTGGCTGCATGTGATGCCTTTTCTTGTTTGTATCTGAGGGACCTTGCACTTTGCCTCGCCTTGCGAGGGTCTGAAACGTTGGCGGCCCACCACATCCCCACCCTGCTTCTAACATTTCACTGGGCCTCTGATGATGCTGCAAATTCTGTTTTCAGAAATAACACTGGGAGGGGGAAAGTAGAGAGATGGGGTCAAATTGCAGCTGCTCTGTGAAATGGAAATGCCCTTGAAACCCTCAATTAAAAAAAAACGGACCCCCCCCCCCAATAAAAAATATGTCCGGGTATTATACTAAATGAGGTTAGATTTTCTTTGAGTAGGGTGCGATTATGCATTACGTTAATAATTGATGATTTAATTGATAGCTGAGCTAATGTACTGTGTGGTACTTCAATGCTGAGACTGTGGTTAGTTTTCGGCACAGGCATAGTGAATTAACAATGACTTAATTGTGCACTACAATTTTGAACACGAACTTATTAAAGGTATTTCGGAATGTCAACCTGAGAAGGTAAATTCAAAATCGTTAACCGCTTCCTCAGACATTTTGTTATGGCTAGCCTGCATCAAGAGCAACCGGGTTTTCGCAACTCCTTCCAAAACACACAAGGAGTATCTCAACCTCATTACATTTCAAAGAAGACTGTGTGGAACATTAAACTTTAAAGCTTAATGTCAAAGTGCCGAGGCTATTCAGTTGTTGAGGTGCCTCAGTATTGCCGGGTCTTTTTTCTCTCTTCAAAATTGGGTCTTTCTGTGAAGAGGGAAAAGGGGTGGGGGAGGTACAGGAGTATTGCTTATTACTGTTTAGGTTAACATCTGGATGGAATTTTGTTAAACTCGTTCTGCAGTGTCAGCCAGTGTCTCAGTGGGCAGCACCCTCGCCTCTGAGTCAGAAGGTTGTGGGTTCAAGTCCCACTCCAGGTCCTTGAGTGTATAAATCTAGGCTGACACTCCAGCACAGTGCTGAGGGAGTGCCGCACTGTCGGAGGTGCCATCTTTCGAATGAGACGTTAAACCGAGGCCCCATCTGCCTTCTCAGGCGGATGTAAAGGATCCCATGGAACTATTTCGAAGAAGAGCAGGGGAGTTATCCCTGGTGTCCTGACCAATATTTATCCCTCAATCAACATCACTCAAAACGGATGATCACATTGCTGTGTGTGGGAGCTTGCTGTGCTCACATTGGCCATTGTGATTCCTACATTACAACAGTGACTAGGCTTCAAAAGTACTTCATTGGCTGTCAAATGCTTTGGGACGTCCGGTGGTCGTAAAAGGCGCTTTATAACACTTGGAGTACCGTGTGTCACACTTTGAGTACTGTGTGCAATTCTGGTCACCATATTATAAAAAGGATATAGAGACAATGGAGAGGGTGCAGCAAAGATTTACAAGGATGACACGGAAAAATGCAAGGGTGAACAGGCTGGGTCTCTTTTCTCTTGAAAAGAGAAGGCTGAGGGGTGACCTAATAGGAATCTTTAAAATGATGAAAGGTTTTGATAGAGTGGATACAGAGAGAATGTTTCCACTTGTGGGGAAGAGCATAACGAGAGGTCATCAATATAAGATAGTCACCAAGAAATCAAATAGGGAATTCAGAAGAAACATCTTTACCCAGAGTGTGGTGAGAATGTGGAACTCGCTGCCACAGGGAGGGGTTGAGGCGAATAGTATCGATGCATTTAAGGGGAGGCTAGACAAGCATATGAGGGAGAAGGGAATAGAGGATTATGCTGATAGAGTTAGATGAGGAAAGACGGGGGAGGCTCGAGTGGAGCATAAATGCATGGACTGGTTGGACCGAATGGCCTGTTACTGTGTAATCCAATGTATAAATGCAAGTCTTTTTACACAGGTTAAAATTCTCAGTGACCAAAACCATTCCTACAATCTGCTCTGTAACTCTTTATTTCTTCTAATGTGAATTGACTGAGTTCTCTTGGCTTTATTATTGAAGAATGTGTAAATTCCGAAATAGCAGCTAAGCATAGTATTTTTCTTTTTTCAGCATGAGGCAAGATGTATTACAAACACACAAGAATTTAAAAACCACAGATGCAGTAGAACAACAGACGATAGATCCTCTTGGACTGCCTCAGGCTGTTGTAATGTGGGCTTTCTCCCAGCATCTTAAACCTGTGGTCACAGCAAGAAAGACAACTGAATGATGCATAAAGTATTTCTTTCCAATGGCACAATAATGAGAATGACCTTTTACGCACTAGAGACCATGTGGGAGTGCTCAGCACAGCATGAACTTATTCCCACTCTGTCCTCCTGTCTACTCTGAAAGGGTGGTAGACATCTCACTTTCAGGTTAAAACTAATAGTCCAATTTATTTTCAAATAAGATAATTATATTGAAGCACAAACATTCAGCAAGAGATCAGGGGGCCGAAATTGCCCACCGCTCCAAGCAAGTTGCACCCACCGCTCTTGAAGTGTTCCGGCCGCCCCAATGTGTGGGGCGGCCAAACTGGAGAAATTCAGCACCTTGTGCTTTTTTTTTGGAGTGGGGCAGAAGTGACATCATCATCAGGGTGGAAGTGGGGGCGGGGCGGATGGCCGTCAGTCATCAGCGTTGGCACGTCACAGTGTCCCTCCCCATCAGTTAAAGGGGAGGGCTGCTGCGAACTCTGCAGCCACTTTAGTGGCAAACACTGGGCCACTCGGGAGGGTTTCAGCCGGGCCAGTGGCCTGGCACCCAAGAGGAGGTAGAAATCGAGGAAATGCAAGAGGCCAGAATTGGAGGAGCGCAGAGATCTCGGAGGGTTGTAGAGCTGGAGGAAGTTACAGAGATAGGGATGGGCGAGGCCATGGAGGGATTTGAAAACAAGGATGAGAATTTTAAAATCGAGGCGTTGCTACAGGTGTTCAACTTGAGGCTACAGGTGTTCAACTTGAGACATCAGCTGCCTCTCTTCAGAAAGGGCCCCTGGGTCAGATTGGAGAGTGAAAATGTGTCAATTCTCCCTCAATCTGGACACCTCTATATATTAACATCTCCACACATCTTCCGATGCAATTAAATTCTGTATACAGACAGCAGCATCAAACAAAGGGATTCATGTAGGCCAGATGGCCCACATGGAAAAGTAGCCCTTATCTCTCTAACCTCCTCCCAGCTCGACAACCCTCTGAGATCTCCTCCAATTCTGGCCTTTTCTGTGTCACTCCACCATGCCATCAACTGCCTCGGCCCTAAGCCCTGGAATTCCTTCTCTACACCTCTCCTCATAAGAACATAACATAAAAATTAAGAGCAGGAGTAGGCCCCTCGACACTGCACCGCATTCAATAAAATCATGGATGATCTTCGACCGCAACACTTTCCCGCCTGATCTCCATAACCCTTGATTCTCCGAGAGTCCAAAAGTCTATCTGTCTCTGTCTTTAATATACTCAATGATTCAGCATCCACAGCCCTGTGAGGTAGAGAGTTCCAAAGATTCATAACCCTCTGAGTGAAGAAATTCCTCCTCATCTCCGTCTTAAATGGCCGACCCCTTAACCTGAGACTATGCCCCCTTGTTCTAGACTCTCCAGCCAGGGTAAACAACCTCTCATCTACCTTGTCAATCCCCCTCAGAATCTTATATTTACAATAAAATCACCCCTCATTCCTCTAAATTCCAGAGATTATAGGCCCAATCTCTCTCATCTTCCTCTCTTCCTCTCTCTCTACCTTTAAGATGCTCCTTAAAAACTACCTCTTTGACCAATTTTGGTCACCTGTCTTGCATTACAATGGTGAAAATTCTGCACAAGTACTTCATTGGCTGTAAAGCACCTTGGGACGTCCTGAGGTCATGAAAGGCACTATATGAATGCAAGTTTTTCTTTCTTTAGATCCAAACTCTGAATCACATTCTTCTGTTGATCTGAAGTCATACGAAAAATATTATACAGAAACTACCCTGTTTCAGACCTTATGGAGCCCTGCTTTCTTCACAGCCCCTTCCCCCCTCCCCCTCCCACTGTTCCCCCTCATAGACACAAGATAGGTTCACATGGGTAACTTTAATCTACATGTAGATTGGGCTAACCAAACAGGTAGCAATGCAGTGGAGGAGGATTTCCTGGAGTGTATTAGGGATGGTTTTCTAGACCAATATGTAGAGGAACCAACTAGAGGGCTGGCCATCCGAGACTGGGTGATGTGTAATGAGAAAGGACTAATTAACAATCTTGTTGTGCGAGGCCCTTTGGGGAAGAGTGACCAGAATGTGGTAGAATTCTTTATTAAGATGGAGAGTGACACAGTTAAATGGGAAACTAGGGTCCTGAACTTAAGGAAAGGTAACTTCGATGGTATGAGGCATGAATTGGCTAGAATAGACTGGCAAATTATACTTAAAGGGTTGATGGTGGATAGGCAATGGCAAACATTTAAAGATCACATGGGTGAATTTCAACAGTTGTACATCCCTGTCTGGAGTAAAAATAAAACTGGGAAGGTAGCTCAACCGTGGCTAACAAGGGAAATTAGGGATAGTGTTAAATCCAAGGAAGAGGCATATAAATTGGCCAGAAAAAGCAGCCAACCTGACGACTGGGAGAAATTTAGAATTCAGCATAGAAGGGCAAAGGGTTTAATTAGGAGGGGGAAAATAGAGTTTGAGAGGAAGCTTGCCGGGAACTTAAAAACTGACTGCAAAAGCTTCTATAGATATGTGAAGAGAAAAAGATTAGTGAAGACAAACATTGTTTCCTTGCAGTCAGAATCAGGTGAATTTATAATGGGCAACAAAGAAATGGCAGACCAGTTGAACAAATACTTTGGTTCTGTCTTTAGGAAGAAAGACACAAATAACCTTCCGGAAATACTAAGGGACCGAGGGTCTAGTGAGAAGCAGGAACTGAAGGATATCCTTATTTGGCGGGAAATTGTGTTAGGGAAATTGAATGGATTGAAGGCCGATAAATCCCCGGGGCCTGATAGTCTGCATCCCAGAGTACTTAAGGAACTGGCCATAGAAATAGTGGATGCATTGGTGGTCATTTGGCAACAGTCTAACGACGCTGGATCAGTTCCTATGGACTGGAGGGTAGCTAATGTAACACCACTTTTTCAAAAGGGAGGGAGAGAGAAAACGAGTAATTATAGATCGGTTAGCCTGACATCAGTAGTGGGGAAAATGTTGGAACCAATTATTAAGGATGAAATAGCAGCGCATTTGGAAAGCAGTGACAGGATCGGTCCAAGTCAGCATGGATTTATGAAAGGGAAATCATGTTTGACAAATCTTCTGGAATTTTTTGAGATGTAACTACTGGAGTGGACAAGGGAGAATCAGTGGATGTGGTGTATTTGGACATTCAAAAGGCTTTTGACAAGGTCCCACACAAGAGATTGGTGTGCAAAATTAAAGCACATGGTATTGGGGGTAATATACTGACATGGATAGAGAACTGGTTGGCAGACAGGAAGCAGAGAGTTGGGAGAAACGGGTCCTTTTCAGAATGGCAGGCAGTGACTAGTGGGGTACCGCAGGGCTCAGTGCTGGGACCCCAGCTATTTACAATATACATCAATGATTTAGACGAAGGAATTGAATGTAATATCTCCAAGTTTGCAGATGACACTAAGCTGGGTGGCAGTGTGAGCTGTGAGGAGGACGCAAAGTGGCTGCAGGGTGACTTGGATAGGTTAGGTGAGTGGACAAATGCATGGCAGATGCAGTATAATGTGGATAAATGTGAGGTTATCCACTTTGGATGCAAAAACGCAAAGGCAGAATAATCTCTGAATGGCGGCAGATTAGGAAAAGGGAAGGTGCAACGAGACCTGGGTGTCATGGTTCATCAGTCATTGAAAGTTGGCATGCAGTTATAGCAGGCGGTGAAGGCGGCAAATGGTATGTTGGCCTTCATAGTGAGGGGATTGAGTATAGGAGCAGGGTTGTCTTACTGCAGTTGTACAGGGCCTTGGTGAGGTCTCACCTGGAATATTGTGTTCAATTTTGGTCTTATATCTGAGGAAGGACGTTCTTGCTATTGAGGAAGTGCAGCAAAGGTTCACCAGACTGATTCCCGGGATGGCTGGACTGACATATGAGGAGGGACTGGATCGACTGGGCCTTTATACACTGGATTTTAGAAGGATGAGAGGGGATCTCATAGAAACATATAAGATTCAGATGGGACTGGACAGGTTAGATGCGGGAAGAATGTTCCTGATGTTGGAAAAGTCCAGAACCAGGGGACACATTCTAAGGATAAGGGGTTGGCCATTTAGGACTGAGATGAGGAGAAACTTCTTCACTCAGAAAGTTGTTAACCTGTGGAATTCCCTGCCGCAGAGAGTTGTTGATGCCAGTTCATTGGATATATTCAAGAGGGAGTTAGATATGGCCCTTACGGCTAAAGGGATCAAGGGGTATGGAGAGAAAGCAGGAAAGGGGTACTGAGGGAATGATCAGCCATGATCTTATTGAATGGTGGTGCAGGCTCGAAGGGCCTAATGGCCTACTCCTGCACCTATTTTCTATGTTTCTATGATGAAGGTGTGAAGTCAGCCAATCTGACCTCGTCCTTACAGAATATCTGCCCTCACATCATCTCGCTATAGTTCAACAAGAACCTGAATGGCAGGCAGAACTTTGGTTTAATGTCTCACTCACCTCCGGCATGAAACCTCCCCTTCGGTACTCCACTAGTTATCACCTCACATTATAAGAACATAAGAAATAGGAGCAGGAGTAGGCCATATGGCCCCTCGAGCCTGCACCACCATTCAATAAGATCATGGCTGATCATTCCCTCGGTACTCCTTTCCTGCTTTCTCTCCATACCCCTTGATCCCCTTAGCCATATCTAACTCCCTCTTGAATATATCCAATGAACTGGCATCAACAACTCTCTGCGACAGGGAATTCCACAGGTTAACAATTCTCTGAGTGAAGAAGTTTCTCCTCATCTCAGTCCTAAATGACCTACCCCTTATCCTAAGACTATGTCCCCTGGTACTGGACTTCCCCAACATCGGGAACATTCTACCTGCATCTAACCTGTCACGTCCCGTCAGAATCTTATATGTTTCTATGAGATCCCCTCTCATCCTTCTAAACTCCAATGTATAAAGGCCCAGTTGATCCAGTCTCTCCTCACATGTCAGCCCTGCCATCCCGGGAATCAGTCTGGTGAACCTTCGCTGCACTCCCTCAATAGCAAGAATGTCCTTCCTCAGATTAGGAGACCAAAACTGAACAAAATTTCCAGGTGAGACCTCACTAAGGCCCTATACAACTGCATTAAGACCTCCCTGCTCCTATACTCAAATCCTCTCGCTATGAAGGCCAACATGGCATTTGCCTTCTTCACCACCTGCTGTACCTGTATGCCAACTTTCAATGACTGATGTACCATGACACCCAGGTCTCGTTGCACCTCCCCTTTTACCAATCTGTCACTATTCAGATAATAATCAGCCATCCTGTTTTTACCACCAAAGTGGATAACTTCACATTTATCCACATTATACCGCATCTGCCATGTATTTGCCCACTCACCTAACCTGTCCAAGTCACCCTGCAGCCTCTTAGCGTCCCCCTCACAGCTCACACCGCCACCCAGTTTAGTGTCATCTGCAAACTTGGAGATATTACACTCAATTCCTTCATCCAAATCATTGATATATATTGTAAAGAGCTGGGGTGCCAGCACTGAGCCCTGCGGCACTCCACTAGTCACTGCCTACCATTCTGAAAAGAACCCGTTTCTCCCGACTCTCTGCTTCCTGTCTGCCAACCAGTTCTCTATCCACGCCAGTATATTACCCCCAATACCATGTGCTTTGATTTTGCACACCAATCTCTTGTGTGGGACCTTGTCAAAAGCCTTTTGAAAGTCCAAATACACCACATCCACTGGTTCTCCCTTGTCCACTCCAGTAGTTGCATCTCAAAAAATTCCAGAAGATTTGTCAAGCATGATTTCCCCTTCATAAATCTATGCTGACTTGGACCGATCCTGTCACTGCTTTCCAAATGCACTGCTACTTCATCCTTAATAATTGGTTCCAACATTTTCCCCACTACTGATGTCAGGCTAACCGATCTATAATTACTCGCTTTCTCTCTCCCTCCCTTTTGAAAAAGTAGTGTTACATTAGCTACCCTCCAGTCCATAGGAACTGATCCAGAGCCGTTAGACTGTTGGACAATGACCACCAATGCATCCACTATTTGTATGGCCAGTTCCTTAAGTACTCTGGGATGCAGACTATCAGTTCCCGGAGATTTATCGGCCTTCAGTCCCATCAATTTCCCCAACACAATTTCCCGCCTAATAAGGATTTCCTTCAGTTCCTCCTCCTCACGAGACACTCGGTCCCCTAGTAATTCCAGAAGGTTATTTCTGTCTTCCTTCGTGAAGACAGAACCAAAGTATTTGTTCAATTGGTCTGCCATGTCTTTGTTCCCCATTATAAATTCACCTGAATCTGACTGCAAGGAACCTACGTTTGTCTTCACTAATCTTTTTCTCTTCACATATCTATAGAAGCTTTTGCAGTCAGTTTTTAAGTTCCCGGCAAGCTTCCCCTCTTAATTAAACCCTTTGTCATCCTCTGCTGAATTCTAAATTTCTCCCAGTCCTCAGGTTTGTTGCTTTTTCTGGCCAATTTATATGCCTCTTCCTTGGATTTAACACTATCCTTAATTTCCCTTATTAGCCACGGTTGAGCCACCTTCCCCGTTTTATTTTTACTCCAGACAGGGATGTACAATTGTTGAAGTTCATCCATGTGACCTTTAAATGTTTGCCATTGCCGATCCACCGTCAACCCTTTAAGTATCATTTGCCAGTCTATTCTAGCCAATTTACGCCTCAAACCATCGAAGTTACCTTTCCTTAAGTTCAGGACCCTAGTTTCTGAATTAACTGTGTCACTTTCCATCTTAATAAAGAATTCTACATGTTATGCTCACTCTTCCCCAAGGGGCCTCGCACAACAAGATTGCTAATTAATCCTTTCTGATTACAAATCACCCAGTCTAGGATGGTCAACTCCCTAGTTGGTTCCTCGACATATTGGTCTAGAAAACCATCCCTAATACACTCCAGGCAATCCTCCTCCACCGTATTGCTACCAGTTTGGTTAGCCCAATCAATATGTAGATTAAAGTCACTCATGATAACTGCTGTACCTTTATTGCATGCATCCCTAATTTCTTGTTTGATACTGTCCCCAACCTTACTACTATTGTGTGGTGGTCTGTACACAACACCCACTGGCGTTTTCTGCCCCTTGGTATTCCGTAGCTCCACCCATACCGATTCCACATCATCCAAGCTAATGTCCTTCCTTACTATTGCATTAATTTCCTCTTTAACCAGCAATGCCACCTCGCCTCCTTTTCCTTTCTGTCTATCCTTCCTAAATGATGAATACCCCTGGATGTTGAGTTCCCAGCCTTGGTCACCCTGGAGCCATGTCTCCGTGATGCCAATTACATCATACCCGTCAACTGCTATCTGCGCAGTTAATTCATCCACCATATTCCGAATACACAGGGACAGAGCCTTCAGGCTTGTCTTTCTAACTCACTTTGCCCCTTTAGAATTTTGGTGTAATGTGGCCCTTTTTGCTTTTTGCCTTAGGTTTCTCTTCCCTCCACTTTTACTTTTCTTCTTTCTATCTTTTGCTTCTGCCCCCAGTCTACTTCCCTCTGTCTCCCTGCATAGGTTCCCATCCCCCTGCCGTATTACTTTAGTCCTCCCCAGCAGCACTAGCAAACACTCCCCCGAGGACATTGGTTCCGGTCCTGCCCAGGTGCAGACCGTCCGGTTTGTACTGGTCCCACCTCCTCCAGAACCGGTTCCAATGTCCCAGGAATTTGAATCCCTCCCTTCTGTACCACTCCTCAAGTCACGTATTCATCTGAGCTATCCTGCGATTCCTACTCTGACTAGCACGTGACACTGGTAGCAATCCTGAGATTACTACTTTTGAAATCCTACTTTTTAATTTAGCTCCTAGCTCCCTAAATTTGTCTTGTAGGAACTCATCCCGTTTTTTACCTATATCGTTGGTACCTATATGCACCACGACAACTGGCTGTTCACCCTCCCTTTTCAGAATGCCCTGAAGCCGCTCCGAGACATCCTTGACCCTTGCACCAGGGAGGCAACATACCATCCTGGAGTCTTGGTTGCAGCTGCAGAAACGTCTATCTATTCCCCTTACAATTGAATCCCCTATCACTATAGCTCTCCCACTCTTTTTCCTGCCCTGCTGTGCAGCAGAGCCAGCCACGGTGCCATGAATTTGGCTGCTGCTGCCCTCCCCGGATGAGTCATCCCCCTCAACAGTATCCAAAGCGGTATATCTGTTTTGCAGGGGGATGACCGCAGGGGACCCCTGCACTACCTTCTTGCACTGCTCTTCCTGCTGGTCTTCCATTCCCTATCTGGCTGTGTACCCTTTACCTGCGGTAAGACCAACTCGCTACACGTGCTACTCACGTCATTCTCAGCATCGCGGATGCTCCAGAGTGAATCGACCCGCAGCTCCAGTGCCGCAATGCAGTCCATCAGGAGCTGCAGGCAGATGCACTTCCTACACATGTAGTCATCAGGGACAACGGAAGCGTCCCTGACTTCCCACATAGTACAGGAGGAGCATAACACGTGTCCGAGCTGTCCTGCCATGACTTAAATTGGCAACAACAATGCTAAAGGTTACTTACTGATATAGAAAAGAAAAAGAAAAACTACTTGCCAATCACTTACCCCCTTGGCTGTTATTTTGACAGCAAATATTCTCATGGACTAACTAAAGTGGAAATAGTGGTTAGGTAGCAAGAGTTCAAGAGAGTGAGGAATCAACCAAGTGAACTGCCTGCAAAGCAAGTATATCCTTTTGTAAATACGGAGACCAAAACTGCACGCAGTATTCCAGGTGTGGCCTCACCAATACCCTGTATAGCTGTAGCAAGACTTCACTGCTTTTATACTCCATCCCCTTTGCAATAAAGGCCAAGATTCCATTGACCTTCCTGATCACTTGTTGTACCGGCATACTATCCTTTTGTGTTTCATGCACAAGTATCCCCAGGTCCTGCTGTACTGCGGCACTTTGCAATCTTTCCCATTTAAATAATAACTTGCTGTTTGATTTTTTTTTCTGCCAAAGTGCATGACCTCACACTTTCCAACATTATACTCCATCTGCCAGATTTTTGCCCACTCACTTAGCCTGTCTATGTCCTTTTGCAGATTTTTTGTGTCCTCACATTTTCTGAGGTTCTGAAATGGGGCCCAATCCTGAAACCTTCTTACTCTGGAGTCCTACCAACTGAGCCAAGCAGGCATTGCATAGTCCCAGAGGGCGCATCAGTGGTCAATGGCAGGTTTTAAAAAACCAAACTGTCTAACCTCTTCCTCTCTGCCTCACTCTTTTAATCACGCTCTTGAACTCTTGCTACCTAACCATTATTTCCTGGTTTAGCACCTCGAGTTAGTCCATGAGAATATTTGCTGTCAAAATAACAGTGAATTGCTACTCTGAAGCAACCAACAGCTAGCTCACTTATAGATTTCTAAAACAGCACCACCTGGTGTGCAGACTGGCAATTTCCTGTAATATTCCTTCATCAGCAATGAGCAGGAAATCTCGAGATAATTATGGTTCAGGACAAACATTCGACTAACATTAGTTCCATTTATCTAGGAGTTAGGCAGAGAGACTGGAGAAGCTAGAGTTCTTCCCTATCTGTAATCTCCTTCAGCCCCACAATCCCCTGAGATATCTGCACTCCTCAAATTCTGGCCCTCTTGAGCATCCCTGATTATAATCGTTCAATCATTGGTAGCCGTGCCTTCAGCTGCCTGGTCCCGAAGCTCTGGAACTCCCTCCTAAACCCCTCCTATCTCTCTCTCCCTCTTCAGACGCTCCTTAAAACCTACCTCTTTGACCAAGCTTTTGGTCATTGCCCTAATTTCTTCTTGTGCGGCTCGGTGTCAAATCTTTGTCGTCTTACGCTCCTGTGAAGCACCTTGGGACGTTTTACTACGTTAAAGGTGCTGTATAAATACAGGTTGTTCTCCTTAGAGCAGAGAAGGTTAAGGGGAGATTTAATAGAGGTGTTCAAAATCATTAAGGATTTTGACAGAGTAAATAAAGAGAGACTGTTTCCAGTTTGAAGGTGGCAGGGCAAGTTGAGAACAATGTTCCCTTTAAGCCGGGGGGGGGGGGGGGCACGCAACGCTCTGGAGATCTCGCCCAGCCGGCTCACCAGCTTTTAAAAGGAAAAAAAATGCAAATGTGCAGAATTGTAAATGGGCCTTGCAGCCCTTTTAAAGGGACCATGTAGACAAAAACATTTAGAGGGGACATTGGTTGCGAAGGCAGGTAAAAAAACATACGGGACCCTTGGCTTTATTAATAGAGGAACAGAGCACAAAAGCAAGGAAGTTAATGCTAGACCTTTCTAAAATACTGGTTAGGCCTCAGCTGGAGTATTATAAAATAAAAACAGAGAATGCTGGAAACACTCAGCAGGTCAGGCAGCATCTGGAAAGAGAAACAGAGTTAATGTTTCAGCTCGATGATCTTTGGTCAGAACTGAAGGAAAAATGCTTGCAGGGCTACGGGGAAAGGGCAGGGGAGTGGGACTAGCTGAAGTGTTCTTGCAGAGAGCCGGCACGGGTCGATGGCCTCCTTCTGTGCTGTAACCATTCTGTGATTCTAGTTTAGAGATGTGACAGGTTTTTAAGCGAGTGCAGAGGCAGGGAAAGGGGGAGGGGAGGAAAGAATAAAAGGGAAGGTCTGTGATAGGGTGGAAGGCAGGAGAGATTAAACAACAAAAGGGATGTTGGTGCGAAGCTAAAGGAGATGGTAATGGGATGAGTAAAGAAAGAAAAGATGGGTCTAGAGAGGGGGTAAATGGGAATGGCAGAATCAGCAACAGCTGCCGGGGGCCGAGGTTACGCTCTGAAATTGTTGAACTCGATATTGAGTGCAGAAGTCTGTAAAGTGCCTAATTGAAGGATGAGGTGCTGTTCCTCGAGATTGCATTAAGCTTCGTTGGAACAGTGTAGGAGACCGAGGACGGAGAGGTCAGAGTGGGACTTGAGTGGAGAATTAAAGTGACAGGCAACAGGTTTCCAGTGGCAAAAGAGTCAGTGACCAGAGAGCACAGATTTAAAGTGATTGGCAAAGAACCACAGGTGACATGAGGAAACATTTTGTTTTACAGAGTTGTGATCTGGAATGTGCTGCCTGACAGTTAGAATATTGTGTCCAATTCTGGGCACCACACTTTACGGCGGATGTCAAGACCTTGGAGAGGGTGCGGAGGGGATTTATGAGAGTGGTCCCTGGGAGGAGGGGGTTCAGTTATGTGGAGAACTAGGGTTGGTCTCCTTGGAGCAGAGAAGATTGAGTGCAGATTTGATAGAGATGTTCAAAATCATGCATGGGTTTGGTAGAGTAAATAAGGAGAGACTGTTTCCAGTGGCAGGAGGGTCGGTAACCGGAGGGACACAGATTGAAGGTAATCGGCAAAGGAGGTGCCATGAGGAATCATTTTTTACGGGCAGCGAGTTGTTGTGATCGGGAACGCGCTGCCTGAAAGGGCGGTGGGAGCAGATTCAATAGTAACTTTCAAAAGGGAATTGGATAACTACTCACTCCTGTTTCAGATATCCGGCATCTTCTGTTATTATTTCAGATCTTTGGTGTGCATTTCGACTGTACAATGCACATTATGATCTCTATCCATTCAACAGACACACAATGAGACATTGAGCTGCTGCAGTATCGTTCTTTCACTGCGATAGACAAAGAGAATTTTAACACCAGAAATGGTGAACAAAACGGGCGAAAATACTTGGCTTCACAAAAAAAACAGCAGGGTGCCTCAGTAATAACCCACTTTTGAAATTGCATTCTCAGAAACAGCAATTTTCAAAGCCACAAGTTCACAGTTTTTAACTGAACATTTATTCCCTCCGTTTCTGTCTTTTTTCCTCTTTATGAAGAAAAAATAATTGATTTCCATAAAATTAAGCTCCTTGAATCTATACCTATTTAAAATTCTAAAATGGTGACCTGTTCCTGACACTGCACAGGGGATCAATACTACAAGCGCCAGAAAAACACTTAACAGCATCAGCAATGTGTGGGTTATTGAGAATCCATTTCAAGACCTCTTTAAGGGATTGCATTGGACTTGGGCATTTACAGAATAAGCAACAACAAAAAAGGCTCCCAGTGCTCCATAGATTCTTTTACTTAAGTGAAAGGCAGTAGGAAGCAGACATGATTGAACTGTCGTCAACTTGGCCTGGTCAATGAGAGAGAATCTTGTGACTCCTTGAGAATAGAATTTTACAGCACAGAAACAGTCCATTGGGCCCACCGCTCCATGCCGGGGTTTATGCTCCGCACCAGTCCCCTCCCACCCCTCTCCATCTCACCCTATCCCAATATCCTTCTATTCCTTTCTCCCTCATGTGTTTATCCAGCTTCCCCTGAAAGGCATCTCTGCTAGTCTCCTTACCCACTCCCTGTGGCAGCGAGTTCCACATTCTCACCCCTCTCTGGGTGAAGAATATTCACGTCCTTTTAGTGAGCAGGAGTGCCACAAAGAAACCATGGACCTCGCCATTCCTCCCCCGGGGGGCTTCCCTCCCCCTCTTGCTCCACCGACCACGATCTCCGTCGGTAGCTCCCCCTAAAGCTGAGGGACTGTTCCCTCTGGTCCCTGGCGGCGGCCTCCCGCTGACCAATGGTAACGACCACCAACTTCCAGGCCAGTTTGGTCGCGACATTGGCTAACTGGGCTCCCGGGGCGATCACAATCGGTCGGCAATGCCACTCGCTAGGCCATGTTTCCGCCCAAGACTTAAAGTTGGCCTCGACAAGTTGATGGTTGCCAGAAGCTGTAAGATTGGGAGTAATGAGGCGCACGGATTCGAACTCTGAAGAGGGAAGGTGCACTGAAGTTCATTATCATCTTCAGGCAGGAGAAGACTTTGAGCCCGTCTAGCCCACCCATTCACAGCATTCCTTTGGTGTGTTTCTAATAACTGTTCTACATTACGACAGTGACTACACCGTACATATTTCATTGGCAATAAAGCGCTTTACACAGAATGTACAACACAGAAACAGCCCATTCGGCCCACTGCTCCATGCCGGGGTTTATGCTCCACACCAGCCTGCTCCCACCCCTCACCATCTCACCCCATCAGCATATCCCTCTGTTACCTTCTCCCCCACGTGTTTATCTCATTTCCCCTTAAACCCATTTAAGTTATTCGCCTCAGCTACTCCTTGTGGTGGCGTTGGAAGGTGCTGAGATTGTGAGAGGCGCTCTATAAAAATGCAAGGTCTTCTAATAACCCTGAACGCTGTTTGAAGCAAGGGCAAATGTGCATTTTTTTTCCAAAAATATACTTTATTCATATAAAATTTTCACAATACATTGGAAAATAGTTCAGTAACTTGCGTTCAGCAATTCCATACAATTCGTTTGGATGCTGACAGCAGTTCCATACAATGCACTAGTGTGCATTTCATTTCAATGTACAGTTTAGTACAATCCGTAAACCACGTTACAGGTAGTACTATGCAAATAAGGGTGTTACATGGAGCAGATAAGAACAGGTTACATTACATTCCAGGATACATTTCAATACTGATCACCAATCACGTTACAGGTAGCACTGTGCAGATGAAAGCAGTACACGGAGCGGATGAGAATACATTTACATTTCTTTACAAGTTACTAAACAGTGCAGAGACTTTCATTATACATGACACAACACAGGTGTGTTTCAGTACATGGTGGTCTATGTATACAAGCAGATTAACAAGTACAGTAAGGGTGAATGTGCTTCCAGCTTCCACCTTGCCTACTGTCAGCCTCACAGAGTCCGGCCATGCCCTGGTAAGCCAGTCACAGGTTGTCCCTGCATCACTGGCAAAGACT
This sequence comes from Pristiophorus japonicus, assembly GCF_044704955.1. Lineage (NCBI taxonomy): Eukaryota > Metazoa > Chordata > Chondrichthyes > Pristiophoridae > Pristiophorus > Pristiophorus japonicus. The sequence goes on along the minus strand of NC_091984.1, from coordinate 1,812,046 downwards.
AACCAGTTGAACTAAAATTTGTTGGTTTTATGGTATCAAGTGGCTGCAACTAACTGTACCCTGACATCATCTGATACAGGAACTTCAGATGATAGAGTACAGTTAGTCACAGCATCCCAGCAAATCGGCATTGTGTTGAGCCCGAGGAGATTACATTCAAATTAAATCAATGTAATATCCACGTTTCATTTCCTGTATGAAGCCGGTGACCATGAATATGAAAGCTTGTGCGGCAGGAGGCTGTTTTCTTAAACAGAGCAGTTGTTTGCAGACCGCCGCTAAATAACATTGTTCAACAGTTACGTACTCGACGCCACGATTTGTATAGTGTATTTTGAAGAATTCCACGCCTCATCATGCCTGGCTACTCTGGGATGAATCGTCCCTTTAAAGGTATATTTATTCATTCTCTGGATGTGGGCACCGCTGGCGAGATGGCCATTTATTGCCTGTCGTCGCCAGTTGCTGTTGTTACAATGGACAGTCCAAAGCGTTTACAGCCAACAAAGGATTTTCGAAGTTTAGTAATGTCGGAAATGTGGCAGCCAATTTGCGCATAGCAAGGTTCCACATCATCATCATCATAGGCAGTCTCTCGGAATCGAGGAAGACTTGCTTCCACTCCTGAAGTGAGTTTTTTGGTGGCTGAACAGTCCCATACGAGAGCCACAATCTCTGTCACAGGTGGGACAGAGAGTCGTTGAGGGAAGGGGTGGGTGGGGAGTCTGGTTTGCCACACGCTCCTTCCGCTGTCTGTGCTTGATTTCATGCTCTCGGTGATGAGACTCAAGGAACTCAGCGCCCTCCCGGATGCACTTCCTCCACTTAGGACGGTCTTGGGCCAGGGACTCGCAGGTGTCAGTGGGGATGTCGCACTTTATCAGGGAGGCTTTGAGGGTGTCCTTGAAACGTTTCTGCTGCCCACCTTTGGCTCGTTTGCCGTGAGGGAGCTACGAGTAGAGCACTTGCTTTGGGAGTCTCGTGCCTGCATGTCAGACACATGTGGCCTGCCCAGCGGAGCTGATCGAGTGTGGTCAGTGCTTCGATGCTGGGGATGTTAGCCTGAATGAGAATGCTGATGATGGTGCGTCTGTCCTCCCAGGGGATTTGTAGGATCTTGCGGAGACATTGTTGGTGATATTTCTCCAGCAACTTGAGGTGTCTACTGTACATGGTCCATGTCTCTGAGCATACAAGAGGGCAGCTATTACTACAGCCCTGTAGACCATGAGCTTGCTGGCAATTTTAAGGGTCTGGTCTTCAAACAGTCTTTTCCTCAGGTGGCCGCACACAGCATTGGAGGCGGTGTTGGATCTCGTCGTCGATGCCTGCTCTTGTTGATAGGAGGCTCCCGAGATATGGGAAGTGGTCCTCGGTGTCCAGGACAATGTGATAAATGACCAGTTAGCGTTGTTGTTTGAGGGCTGAATATTGGGCACAACCGAAGTTTACACCAATACTGAGGGATGGAAATCCCGAATTCTACTGTCACTGGGAGACGACATTGCACGTTTGTGCAGAGTTTTCATTCAGAAAAAAAGCAAAAAGACTTGCATTTCTATAGTGCCTTTCACACCCTAAGGCGCCCCAAAGTGTTTTACAGCCAATGCAGTACTTTTTGAAGTGTAGGAAATGTGGCAGCAGCACAGCAAGCTCCCACACACAGCAATGTGATAATGAGGAAGACTTGCTTCCACTCCTGAAGTGAGTTCTGTGATGGCTGAATTGTCCAATATGAGAGCCACAGACCCTGTCACAGGTGGGACAGACATTCGTCGAGGGAAGGGGTGGGTGGGGCTGGCCAGACAATGCCCCAGGACACCGGGGCTAACTCCCCTGCTCTTTGAATAGTGTCGTGGGATCTTTCACGTCCACGTGAGAGAGCAGACGGGGCCTCGGTTTAATGTCTCATCCGAAAGACAGTGCAGCGAATAACATACATTATACATTTTCCAGTTCTGCTCCTTTTCTGTCTGCTCAATATTCCAGAATCTGGCAGAAGCAGTGTCCAAGAATATTGCATTGCTTAATTTCATTTTCAATGCAATTCTGAGTTTAGTGGGTGATGGAGACGGTAAAGGGCAACCATTTTGCGTGCTGTATTCCGCGGCATTGCACTGTTTAAATGATTATGAATGCTGTGCTACTGCAGGTCCATTCCTGACCAGTCCCACCCACCCCTTCCTCAATGAATGTCTGTCCCATCTGTGACAGAGTCTGTGGCTCTCGTATTGGACTGTTCAGTCACCAAAGAACTCACTTCAGGAGTGGAAGCAAGTCTTCCTCGATTCCGAGGGACTGCCTATGATGATGATGATGATGATGCACATTCAGACAAAATAAAAGAAACCCTGGTGCGAGTATTCAATTGATCACCTTGTATTTGTGAAGAGACTGCGAAACTACAGTGCTCAGCACGTTCGTGCGTGGATCATATTTCTCATCGCCCCTCGATGGAAATCTCTGCGGGAATATTTGAAGCTGATCTTGGGCCTTTCTAGATTAATGCCGGTGAACGCGTGCTCCTGCTCTGCAGAACATTGATGCACACATTTCATTCCAATGCTCGCTGCTTCTCCCATATTGTGCAGATGACGTGCCAGCCTCCTGGTTACTGGTATTTATCACCTAGTGCAATTGAGAATCGTGTTCATTTTCAAGTGGCTCACTTTTAAAATTACTCCTTTATTTTGGATTATTTCACGAAAAATGTTCTTCCATTTTCCAGCTATATTCAAGGCTGAGATCGCTAGATTTTTGGATACTAATGGAATCAAGGGATGTGAGGATAGTGCGAGAAGATGGAGTTGAGGTAGAAGATCAGCCACAATCTTATTAAATGGAGCAGGCTCGAGGGGCCAAATGGCTGACTCCTGCTCCTATTTCTTATATTCTTAAGACCAAGATTGGTACTGTATTACAGGTCTGAAATAAGTCGGTGTAAAATTCAGCCAGCAAATAATGTTTTTAATTCTCTCACTCACGATGTTACTTGGTCCCTTTGCGAGTCTTTTACAGTACTCCAGGCTCACTCAATGCTTATTCATTCTGAGTATGTAGGGACTAACTGGATTGCCCTTCGATAGAGCTGGCACAGATTCGATGGGCCGAATAGCCTTCTGTGCTGTACCATTCTATGATACTGTTCCATGCGGATCCTTTTCATTGAAAGATAAACATTGCTTTTCCGTGTAACAATAAGGAGCGATTGATTGAGAAGCTAAAAGCTTCCCCGCCCCACCTCTGCAGCTTACTCATGACACATCAAGCTGTTCTCTGCCCTTTACCTGAATCGTCCATTTTTTAAATGTGCACTGACGCAGAGCAATGCATAAACTGAAAGCTGTTTAGTAACTCCTCAAAGTGAATCATCCGTTGCCACCACACGTCCCCAACACAATCACTGGAAAGTGCATTTTAATATGGAAAAAAAATTAATAAAAATTCACTTACGAGTCTCACGGTTGGAGTGTCAGCCGTAGCTCATTAGGCAGCAAACTCGCCTCTGAGTCAGAAGGTTGTGGGTTCAAGTCCCCATTCCAGGAACTTGAGCACATAAATCCAGGCCAACACTTCAGTGCAATGCTGAGGAAGCACCGCACTGTCGGAGGAGCAGTGCTGAGGGAGCACTGCACTGTCGGAGGAGCAGTGCTGAGGGAGCACTGCACTGTCGGAGGGGCAGTGCTGAGGGAGCGCTGCACTGTCGGAGGGGCAGTGCTGAGGGAGCACTGCACTGTCGGAGGGGCAGTGCTGAGGGAGCGCTGCACTGTCGGAGGGGCAGTGCTGAGGGAGCGCCGCACTGTCGGAGGGGCAGTACTGAGGGAGCGCTGCACTGTCGGAGGGGCAGTGCTGAGGGAGCGCTGCACTGTCGGAGGGGCAGTGCTGAGGGAGCGCTGCACTGTCGGAGGGGCAGTGCTGAGGGAGCGCTGCACTGTCGGAGGGGCAGTGCTGAGGGAGCGCTGCACTGTCGGAGGGGCAGTGCTGAGGGAGCGCTGCACTGTCGGAGGGGCAGTGCTGAGGGAGCGCTGCACTGTCGGAGGGGCAGTGCTGAGGGAGCGCTACACTGTCGGAGGAGCAATACTGAGGGAATGCTGTGCACTCAGAGATGCGAGGTTAAACCGAGGTCCCATCTGCTCTCTCAAGTGGACGAAAAAGATCCCATGGCACTATTTCGAAGAAGAGCAGGGGTGTTATCTCCAGTGTCCTGCGGCCAATATTTATCCCTCAATCAACATAACATTAAAAAAAATTATCGGGTCATTATCACATTGCTGTTTGTGGGAGCTTGCTGTGCACAAATTGGCTGCCTAGTTTCCCACATTACAACAGTGACTGCACTCCAAAAGTACTTCATTGACTGTAAAGCACTTTGAGACATCCGGTGGTCGTGAAAGGCACTATATAAATCCAAGTCTTTCTAAAGCAGAGCTTTTAACAGGGTTGCACTCCCACTTGTGTCTGTGACTGTACGATGATAGAAGAACCGAGGTTCCTCAAAGCATCAACCTCATCCTTGTGTTCTAATCCTTCCATGGCCTCGCGCCCTCTCTATCTCTAATCTCCTCCGGCCTTACAATCCTCCGAGATCTCTGCGCTTCTGTATCCCCGCCCACATCCCGGAACGAATATTTTTTTAAATATTGCCATAAAGCAGTGCAAATTGGTGGGTGCAAAATGCATGGCTACAATGTAAAAGCTCTGGCAACACTGCAATTTCAAATTGGAATGAACAGTGCCCCGTCTGCTCAGGAAATATACCTTTGGAGCAATCAGTTGTCATCTTTGGGACAAGTGCCATTTCAGCCACTATCCGACAATGTTTGACACAATGAGGTCAGGCTGGGAGGTGGAAGGGTGGGGAGAGCAAGATGTGCTGTCAGTTCTAGTTAATTAACCTTTGCCTCTGGGCCTGGATCCAAGAGTTTAATGAAAGCAATTCAAATATCATTGCTTGTGAGTGAATATTTGGTGAACGCTCAGTGAGCCTTCAGCTCATTTTACTCATCAGTTCAGCCATTGCTTTGCTCCGAAGGGTATTGTTCCTCAGCAGGTGACTCACTACTCAATCCAGTTTGAAATTGCAGTGTTGCCAGGCCTTTTGCACTGCAACCATGCTTTCGGCATCCATCAGTCTATACTGCTTTATGGCGAAATTGGGCAACAACAACAACTTGCGTTTATATAGCGCCTTTCATGACAACCGGACATCTCAAAGTGCTTTACAGCCAATGAAGTATTTTTTGAAATGTAGTCACTGTTGTAATGTAGGAAATGCAGCAGCCAATTTGCGCACAGCAAGCTCCCACAAACAGCAATGTACTAATGAACCAGATAATCAGTTTTTTTGTGTTGATTGAGGGATAAATATTGGCCAGGACTCCGGGGATAACTCCCCACTGAAAGATAATCCTTCATTTACTGAATGCACAGCACTCGACAGCGAAGAGCACATCTTTGAAATAGTGTCATGGGATCTTTTACGTCCACTTGAGAGAGCAGACAGGACCTCGGTTTAACGTCTCATCCGAAAGACGCCACCTCCGACAGTGCAGCACTCCCTCAATTCTGCCTCTCCGACAGTGCAGCGCTCCCTCAGTACTGCCCCTCCGACAGTGCAGCGATCCCTCAGTACTGCCCCTCCAACAGTGCAGCACACCCTCAGTACTGCCCCTCCAACAGTGCAGCACACCCTCAGTACTGCCCCTCCGACAGTGCAGCGCTCCCTCAGTACTGCTCCAACAGTGCAGCGCTCCCTCAGTACTGCATTGGAGTGTCAGCTTAGATTTACCTGCTCAAGTCCCTGGAGTGGGACTCGAACCCACAACCTTCTGGCTCAGAGGCGAGAAGGGGCTGCCCACTGAGCCACAGCTGATACTTATGAGCTTAGCAGGGGCTATTGAGCCATGCAAACTGATGGAACCGTAGAAGTGGGTGTACTGAGACAGTCAGAGACTCAAATACTGCTTCAATAAGGATTGTTACAAAAATGATAAACCAGCAGATTATCAGAGATCAACGGGGCATTACAAGGCGATCTATCTGAGAAGCAGTAATGTGTGTTGACTTGCTATAACACACAATTTATTACATTTTCAAGCAGAGTAAGCTATGATAAAGATCACAATTTCAGCAGGGACGGCAGAGGCAGAACTGTACAACCATTAAAGTCTCTTCACATTGATGTAATGGAAGCCGGAAAAAAACAAACCCAGAAATGTGATAATATCTTTGAACATTAAGGACATGCCACTAGGGTGGACAGACCACTGAAAGATAATCCGTCATGTACTGAATGCGCAGCGCTCCAGAGCGAAGAGCACATCGCTGATTATGGGACATTGAATCTGCCTGTGACGCAGGGAGGCACTGCACCTGCCGGGTGTGGCTATGGGCGGTGACACCGCTGAGGATTCCCTGGCGAGTGAGCTAAAATAGCTCGACTGCTCTGCCGAAGTTGTCCTTGGAAAGCTTCACAAATCGTGTCAGTTCTTCTATTTACTTTGCTTCTGTTGTTGAAATGATTTGGAAAGCTGCTTGATTCAAGTGTAATTGAATCCTGGATTGGGACGTCGGAACATTTACAACAGTGGAAGGCCATTCAGCCCCTCGAGCCTGTTCTGCCATCATGGCTGATCCGTACTTCAATTCCATTGTCTCACCTATGCCACATTTCCCTTGATACCCTTGATTGTACGAGATGGAAAGGATTATAAATATAAGATTGTCACTAATAAATCCAATTGGAGAATTCAGGAGAAACTTCTTTACCCAGAGAGTGGTGAGAATGTGGAACTCGCTGCCACAGGGAGGGGTTACATAGAAAATAGGTGCAGGAGTAGGCCATTCGGCCCTTCGAGCCTGCACTGCCATTCAATAAGATCATGGCTGATCATTCCCTCAGTACCCCTTTCCTGCTTTCTCTCCATAACCCCTTGATCCCCTTAGCCGTAAGGGCCATATCTAACTCCCTCTTGAATATATCCAATGAACTGGCATCAACAACACTCTGCGGCAGGGAATTCCACAGGTTAACAACTCTCTGAGTGAAGAAGTTTCTCCTCATCTCAGTCCTAAATGGCCTACCCCTTATCCTAAGACCTATGTCCTCTGGTTCTGGACTTCCCCAACATCGGGAACATTCTTCCCGCATCTAACCTGTTCAGTCCCGTCAGAATCTTATACGTTTTTATGAGATCCCCTTTCATTCTTCTAAACTCCAGTGAATAAAGGCCCAGTTGATCCAGTCTCTCCTCATATGACAGTCCAGCCATCCCGGGAATCAGTCTGGTGAATCTTCACTGCACTCCCTCAATAGCAAGAACGTCCTTCTTCAGATTAGGAGACCAAAACTTTATACAATATTCCAGGTGAAGTCTCACCAAGGCCCTGTACAACTGCAGTAAGACCTCCCTGCTCCTATACTCAAATCCTCTCGCTATGAAGGCCAACATGCCATTTGCCTTCTTCACCGCCTGCTGTACCTGCATGCCAACTTTCAATGACTGATGTACCATGACACCCAGGTCTCGTTGCACCTCCCCTATTCCTAATCTGTCACCATTCAGATAATATTCTGCCTTCCTGTTTTTGCCACCAAAGTGGATAACCTCACATTTATCCACATTTTATTGCATCTGCCATGCATTTGCCCACTCACCTAACCTGTCCAAGTCACCCTGCAGCCTCTTAGCGTCCTTCTCACAGCTCACACTGCCACCCAGCTTAATGTCATCTGCAAACTTGGAGATATTACATTCAATTCCTTTGTCTAAATCGTTAATGTATATTGTAAATAACTGGGATCCCAGCACTGAACTAGTCACTGCCTGCCATTCTGAATAGGACCCGTTTATTCCTACTCTTTGCTTCCTGTCTGCCAACCAGTTTTCTATCCACTTCAATATGTTACCGCCAATATTACCCCTAATATTTTGTGTGGGACCTTTTGAAAGTCCAAATACACCACATCCACTGGTTCTCCCTTGTCCAGTCTACTAGTTACATCCTCAAAAAATTCTCGACGATTTGTCAAGCATGATTTCCCTTTCATACATCCATGCTGACTTGGACCGATCCTGTCGCTGCTTTCCAAATGCGCTGCTATTTCATCTTTAATAATTGATTCCAACATTTTCCCCACTACCTATTTCCCTGAGCAGATGGGTCAATAACCAGGGGGCACAGATTTAAAGTAATTGGTCGAAGGTTTCGAGGGGAGTTGAGGGGAAATGTTTTCACCCAGAGGGTGGGGGGGGTCTGGAACTCACGGCCTGAAAGGGTGATAGAGGCAGAAACCCTCACCACATTTAAAAAGTACTTGGATGTGCACCTGAAGTGCCGTAACCCACAAGGCTACGGACCTAGAAACGGAACGTTAGATAAGGCTGGGTAGCTCTTTGTCGGCCAACGTGGACATGATGGGCCAAAATGGCCTCCTTCCGTGCTGTAAATTTCTCTGATTCTATGCAGCATTTAAGGGGAAGCTGGATAACCTCCCGAGGGAGAAAGGGGAATGGAAGGTAATGCTGATAGGGTGAGATGAGGGGTGGGAGGAAGCTCGACCCCAGTTGGGCCGAATGGCCTGTTTCTGTGCTTTGATGTATTTTGAAACCCAACGTTTCCTTTTCTTTTAATAGGTGGCAGCTACGAAGAAAGCTCTGGAAGACTTTAATTTTAATGTCGTAGAAATGACAGATGAGGCAGCAACTCTTGATGGTGGTGATATCCTGTTCACAGGTACATGTCTTCAATATTCAGATCATTGTCAAGCAATGAACAGCTGGAGTGAATGATCTCAATGTCACTGTCAGTTGCATAAAGGTACCCCGCTAATTAAACATAGTATAAGAAATAGGAGCAGGAGTGGGCCGTACGGTCCCTCGAGCCCGCTCCGCCATTCAATATGATCATGGCTGATCATGACCGCAACACCACTTTCCCACCCGATCTCCATGTACATTGATTCCAAGCAGCAGGGAGTCCGGGGATGTCGGAGGCCTACAAAAGGCCCAACGCGTCGGAGAGGCGGGAGTGCAAGCAGCGGGGAGTCCGGGGACGTCGGAGAGGCGAGAGTGCGAGCAGCAGGGAGTCCGGGGACGTCGGAGGCCTACAAAAGGCCCAACGCGTCGGAGAGGCGAGAGTGCGAGCAGCAGGGAGTCTGGGGACGTCGGAGAGGCGGGAGTGCGAGCAGCAGGGAGTCTGGGGACGTCGGAGGCCTACAAAAGGCCCAACGTGTCGGAGAGGCGGGAGTGCGAGCAGCAGGGAGTCCGGGGACGTCGGCGGCCTACCGGTTCAGTTGCAGCAGGGAGGCAAAAATAAGTAGAAAGAAATTGAAAGGTGACGTCACAGCCATGGGGGTAAGTGATTGGCTGGTGATTGTTAAGTAGTTTTTCTTTTTCTTTTCAATATCAGTAAGTAACATTTCGCATTGTTGTTGCCAATTTAAGTTAATCTGAGGGTTAAGACATGGCAGGAGAGTTTAGACATGTGTTATGCTCCGCCTGTACTATGTGGGAACTCAGGGACGCCTCCGGTGTCCCTGACGACTACGTGTGCGGGAAGTGTATCCGCCTCCAGCTCCTGACAGACCGCATTGCGACACTGGAGCTGAGGGTAGATTCACTCTAGAGCATGCACGATGTTGAGAATGACATGAATAGCACGTTTAGCGAGGTGGTCTCACCGCGGGTAAAGGGTACACAGCCAGATAGTAAATGGGTGACCAACAGGAAGAGCAGTGCAAGGAAGGTAGTGCAGGGGTCCCCTGCGGTCATCCCCCTGCAAAACACATACACTGCTTTGGGTACTGTTGAGGGGGATGACTCATCCGGGGAGAGCAGCAGAGCCAAGTTCGTGGCACCGTGGCTGGCTCTACTACACAGGAGGACAGGAAAAAGAGTGGGAGAGCTATAGTAATAGGGGATTCGATTGTAAGGGGAATAGATAGGTGTTTCTGCGGCCACAACTGAGACTCCAGGATGGTATGTTGCCTCCCTGGTGCAAGGGTCAAAGATGTCTCAAAGCGGGCGTAGGGCATTTTGAAAAGGGAGGGTGAACAGCCAGTTGTCGTGGTGCACATTGGTACCAACGATATAGGTAAAACACGGGATGAGGTCCTACAAGACGAATTTAGGGAGCTAGGAGCTAAATTAAAAAGTAGGACCTCAAAAGTAGTAATCTCAGGATTGCTACCAGTGCCACATGCTAGTCAGAGTAGGAATCGCAGGATAGCTCAGATGAATACGTGGTTTGAGGAGTGGTGAAAAAGGGAGGGATTCAAATTCCTGGGGCATTGGAACCGGTTCTGGGGGAGTTGGGACCAGTGCAAACCACTGTCCTGCGGGAGTGTTTGCTAGTGCTGTTGGGGAGGAGTTAAACTAACATGGCAGGGGGATGGAACCTATGCAGGGAGACAGAGGGAGATAAAATGGAGGCAGAAGCAAAAGATAGAAAGGAGAATAGTAAAAGTGGAGGGCAGAAAAACCCAAGACAAAAAACACAAAGGGCCACATTACAGCAAAATTCCAAAGGGGCAAAGTGTGTTAAAAAGGCAAGGCCAGCATTTATTGCTCATCCTGAATTGCAGTTGAGAAGGTGGTGGTGAGCTGCCTTCTTGAACCACTGCAGTCCGTGTGGTTACGTTATTTCCACACTGCTGGCTTTGTTACAACTGAGTTAGGAGTCACCCACTGGACTGGAGTCACATTTAGGCCAGAGTGGGTAAGGACGGCAGGTTTCCTTCCCTAAATGACATTAGTGAACCAGATGGGTTTCAACAACATGGTCACCATTACTGGTGAATTTAAATTCCCCAGTTGCCGTGGTGGGATTTGAACTCACATCTCTGGATCATTAGTCCAGGCCTGTGGATTACTAGTCCAGTAACATAATCACTATGTTACCGTAACTTCATGGGTATGGTATGGATCTCATGGGTACACACAGCTTTTGAAACCTACGTTTCTTGAGACTGATTTCATTAATGGGTTGTTAATTATGCAGGAACATCCCCCATTTCTCATTAACAACATAAGAAATAGGAGCAGGAGTCGGCCATTCGGCCCCTCGAGCCTGCTCCACCATTCAATAAGATCATGGCTGATCTGATCATGGACTCAGCTCCACTTCCCTGCCCACTCCCCATAATCCTTTATTCCCTTATCGCTCAAAAATCTGTCTATGCCTTAAATATATTCAATGACCCAGCCTTCACAGCTTTCTGGGGCAGAGAATTCCACAGATTTACAACCCTCAGAGAGAAGAAATTTCTCCTCATCTCTGTTTTAAATGGGCGACCCCTTATTCTGAAACTTTGCCCCTTAGTTCTAGATTCCCCCATGAGTGGAAATATCCTCTCTGCATCTACCTTGTCGAGCCCCCTCATTATCTTACATGTTTCAACAAGATCAACTCTCATTCTTCTAAACTCCAATGAGTAGAGGCCCAACCTACTCAACCTTTCTTCATAAGTCAACCCCCTCATCTCCGGAATCAACCTAGTGAACCTTCTCTGAACTGCCTCCAAAGCAAGTATATCCTTCCTTAAATACGGAGACCAAAACTGTACGCAGTACTCCAGGTGTGGCCTCACCAATATCCTGTGCAGTTGTAGCAGGACTTCCCTGCTTTTAAACTCTCTTCCCCCTTGCAATAAAGACCAACATTCCATTGGCCTTCCTGATCACTTGCTGTACCTACATACTAACTTTTTGTGTTTCATGCACAAGGTCCCTCTTTTCTGCAGCATTTTGTAAATTTTCTCCATTTAAATTATTATTTGCTTTTCTATTTTTTTCTGCCAAAGTGGATAACCTCACATTTTCCCACATTATACTCCATCTGCCAAATTTTTGCCCACTCACTTAGCCTGTCTATATCCCTTTGCAGATTATTTGTGTCCTCCTCACAACTTGCGTTTCCACCCATCTTTGTATCATCAGCAAACTTGGCTACATTACACTCGGTCCCTTCATCCAAGCCATTAATATAGATTGTAAATAGTTGAGGCCCCAACGCCGATCCCTGCGGCACCCCACTAGTTACTGATTGCTAACCGGAAAATGACCTTTTATGTGGCACCTTATCGAATGCCTTCTGGAAATCCAAATACATCACATCCACTGGTTCCCCCTTATCCACCTTAAAGAACTCCAGCAAATTTGTCAAACATGATTTCCCTTTATAAAACCATGCTGACTCTGCTTGACTGAATTATGCTTTTCCAAATGTTCTGCTACGACTTCCTTAATGATGAACTCCAACATTTTCCCAACGACAGATGTTAGGCTAACTGGTCTATAGTTTCCTGCTTTTTGTCTGCCTCCTTTTTTAAATAAGGGCTTTACATTTGCGGTTTTCCAATCCGCTGGTACCTCCCAAAATCCAGGGAATTTTGGTAGATTACAACTAATGCATCCACTATCTCTGCTGCCACTTCTTTTAAGACCCTAGGATGCAGGCTATCAGGTCCAGGGAACTTGTCCACTTTTAGGCCCATTATTTGACTGAGGAATATTTTCGCCCATTATTGCCTTGCGTTGCTGTGTTTCACCACTGTACCAACCGCAATGTTGTTACTTTGTGAACAATCACAGGAGAAGAGTTTGATAGTGTGGAGCCCAGAACATTGTTTTCATGCATAATGGCCTCGCCCCTCCCTATCTCTGTAATCTCCAGCCCCACAACCCCCCCCGAGATGTCTGCGCTCCTGTAATTCTGCCCTCTTGAGCATCCCTGATTTTAACCGCTCCACCATTGGTGGCCGTGCCTTCAGCTGCCTGGGCCAAAGCTCTGGAACTCCCTCCCTAAACCTCTCCGCCTCTCTAACTCTCTTTCCTCCTTCAAGATGTTTCTTAAAACCAAGCTCTCTGCGTTAATATCTCCTTATGTGGCTTGGTGTCAAATTTGTTTTTGTCCTATAACTCCTGTGAAGCGCCTTGGGACGTTTTACTAGTTAAAGGCGCTATATAAATACAAGTTGTTGTTGTAATTAAGTAATCTAATGACTATGGTCACAGACTGTGACGGATTGCAGTTTCTTCGATCTAGTTATTTTTATGAATCTCCTGACTGTAATAAGCTGCTACGTATCTGACTGCATTGCTGTTGATGGTGAGGTGTTTTCACTTAGATGCAGAGGCAGAGATGTACAACTTTGAAGCAGTGCTTTCCTGGTTTTTCTTTACCAAGGTGCCCATTGGAGGACCTCTAACAAGTTGATGAGCCATTTCCACTGCCTCTAACTGCTGCCCTTCGACAACCCACCGCACCCCACCCCTCAGGACTCGGATATTGTTGGAGCTTAGGGTCCTCGACCCTAGTTGGCCATATTCCTGGAGGTTTCATCATGTGACCTCCCGCCCCCTCGAACGCCCTGCCCCCATACTCCCGCCATTGGTCGCCCGACACGCCCTGTCTTCCCACGGCCAATTAGGAGAGCGAACAGACTCTTCATTACCCAGTTGGAGGATTACTGACTCTCAGTCAAACAGCATTTCCGTATCCACCCATCCCCACCCCATCTCCCACTAATAAACAAAAATGTTCGAAGTAAATGAACAATAATGTAATTGTCTTTTAACACCCGGATGATTTTTCTCCCAGGTTTTTGCTCGTAGCAGTGACCTGGAGATGAATCTTCAATACCTGGAGACTTTGGGCCCATTCCTGGTGTTGACGACCCTAATCCCAAGTGTTAGAGATTTGGACGGGAGGTAATGGGTTGCAAGGTGTGCAGTTTCAGTTGTAATGACAGTGGGAACAGGACACTCCTGCTGTAATCAATGCGAAAGTACCGTTATTTACAGGTAGATAACCCCTGTGACTGATGTAATTCCAACACGGTTTTATGGTCTCATTTGTACTCAGGTAAAGAATTCTTTGTGGGTCTTTCGAAGAGAACCAATCAGCGGGGTGCAGAAATCCTGGCTGATGTTTTTAAGGTGAGTGAGCTTATCTTTTTTAATATACAATTAAGATGCCACATTTAAAATGCCTGTAGAAAAGAGAAGGCTGAGGCGTAACCTGATGAAGGAGTTTGATGGGGCAGACGCAGAGAAAATGTTTGCACTTGTGGGGAAGAGCATAACTAGAGGCCATCAATATAAGACAGTCACTAATAAATCCAATGGGGAATTCAGGAGAAACCTCTTTACCCAGAGAGTGGTGAGAATGTGGAACTCGCTGCCACAGGGAGGGGTTGAGGCGAATAGTATCGATGCATTTAAGGGGAAGCTGGATAAACACATGAGGGAGAAAGGAATAGAAGGATATGGGGATAGGGTGAGATGGAGATGGAGAGCGGTGGGAGGGGGCTGGTGTGGAGCATAAACCCCGACACTGAGCGCTGGGGCATAAACCCTGGCACGGAGCGGTGGGCCCAATGGGCTGTTTCTGTGCTGTACGTTCAATGCAATTCTGTGTAATCATGTAGTAAAGCACGGAAAAAATATGTTGAATTTGTTCAATTTAGTATTTATGGAAAGCAGTACAAGCTTCCTTGATGGTTTAATGTTTGAGGGCGCTGCCCTGTGCAGCACAAAGCAGTACCAACCACAGATTCAATCCCAGCCAGGGACAGCATTGGAAAAGCCTGGCTTGTGCTATGAGGAGACTCCAGCTCCGGTTGGGGTGGAGTGTAGAATGCTTCGGTGTAAGGGGTATCGCAGTTGTGTGGGGCGGACTGGTTGGGCCGGGTGCTCGTTACCTGTCCGCCATTGTTCATTGTTCATAGGTTTATATGTAACCTTCAGGGCTGCTGACCGAGGGCCATGCGGCTCTTTGTCGGCCGGTGCGGACATGATGGGCTGAAATGGCCTCCTTCTGTGCTGTAAATTTCTATGTTTCTATGAGACGAGTCAGACGATATTTATGCTTCCAACAGCTGTCCAGTGACTCGCACACGCAGGTGAATGTGTGTCTTACAGCACAGGAGGAATTATTCATGCCTCTGCTGGCTTTTTGAAAGAGCTATCCAATTAGTCCCACTCCCCCGCTCTTTCCCCAAAGCCCTGCCATTTTTTTCTGTTTTGAGTACATACCCAACTCCCATTTAAAAGTTACTATTGAATCTGCTCCCACCGCCCTTTCAGGCAGTGCGTTCCAGATCACAACTCGCTGCGTAAATAATGTACTCCTCATCCCCCCCCCTCTGGTTCTTTTGCCAATCACCTTCAATCTGTGCCCTCTGGCTACGACCCTATATCTACTCTATCAAAACCCTTCATATGTCGGGTGAGTACAGAGTCTTGGCTGTGATTCTGCTCACTCCCTCAGTGTTGAATAGCCCGCTGATCCTCACTGTCTAGGTGGCTGTCTCCCGTGGAATCATACCGCAGAAAAACCCAGCAACGATTCCGGTAGGCGATAGCTATCCAGTGGCTCCTGGTGGTGTGTGGGTGGATGGGTGTCTGTGTGTGTTTGTGTGTGACACATGCGCGTGTTCATCTGTGCGTGCGTGTTCATCTGTGTGCGTGTTCATCTGTGTGCGTGTTCATCTGTGTGCGTGTTCATCTGTGTGCGTGTTCATCTGTGTGCGTGTTCATCTGTGTGTGCGTGTTCGTATATGTGTGCGTGTTCGTATATGTGTGCGTGTTTGTGTGTGTGAGCGCATGTTCGTGTGTGTGAGCGAGTTCGTGTGTGCATTGCCCGATGTGTGCAAGGACGTGTGTTTGGATGGATGCGTGTGTGTTAGCTGTGATTTTCCCATTTTCCTCACGCTAAATACTCTGCTGACACACACACTGCCTAGGAATATAGCACCAGAGGGTGGGCAACATCTGTGGAACTGTGCCCCAGAGATAGAAAAAACAGTACACTGAGGAAAGGGGAGACAATTGGAGGCAAAAATCAATCTTAAAGTAGTACACTAATATAATGCCGCATATGCGTAGGTGGCTATCGTTTCGGAGGCATTGTATTGATGCAGCACTTTGTGTAACAAATTCTTCCGTTATTGTTCCTTCAATACAGGACTACGCTGTTTCCAAAGTCACCGTCACGGGTACTTTGCACTTGAAGAGTTATTGCACTATGGCTGGTCCCGGACTGATTGCTATTGGCTCCAGCGAACATGCGCAGAGAGCGCTGAAGGTACGTAGGATCAGGAGGAGGCCACTCAGCCTCTCTAGCCTGGTCCGCCATTCAGTGAGATCCTAGCCTACACCCCTCCGAGATCTCTGCACGCCTCCAATTCTGCTCTCATGCGCATCTCCGATTTTGATCGCTCCACCATTGGCAGCCGTGCCTTCAGCTAACGAGGCCCCCAAGCTCTGGAATTCCCTCCCTAAACCTCTCTGCCTCTCTCCTCCTTAAAACCTACCTCTTTGACCAAGCTTTTGATCACCTGTCGTAAAATCACCTTGTGTGGCTCAGTGTCAAATTTTGTTCCTGTGAAGCGCCTTGGGATGTTTTACTATGTTAAAGGTGCTATATAAATTCAGGTTGCTGTTGTTGTATCCTAACTCCATTTACCCGCCTTGGCTCCATATCCCTTAATACCCTAGGTTTTGAATATAAATTGATGATGCTGGAATATTGAATTTGATGGGAGAAGAAGGGATTTTGTCTTCTCTATTCTTGCAACTGTTTCTGGTATAATCCTAACAAGATATAAACCTCATTGATTTTTTATTGTTTTTGACTGTGCTCTCTCTGGCCTTAAGTGTTGAATTCCTGCTTCAAGTTAATGTGCTTTTCTACTGGCGTCATGTTGATACTGAGTATTGATGTGTGGTGCATTTAAGCTTTCCAGAGTGCTTATTGGCTATGTCCTCGGCTTCTGTATCTGTGTTGCAAGTTGTTCCAGCCGACAGTAGGCGAAAGAAAGCCTCTGTTAATCCTTCCTCCCTCCCTCCCTTTCTTTTGAATTTATTAGCATCCCCAAAGGCTCAGTATGTGCTGAGTTAATTGATTTCGGGAGTGGCAGGAGAGGCACAATGGTTAATCTCAGTGTCCCAGGTCTGTGGCAGGGGAGGAGAATCGGCCAGAGTTCCTGTTCGTCATCATTAATAAAGAGACCCTTGCTGGAGATGTTGGGGAGGGGTTATACTAATATGGCAGGCAGATGGGAACCTATGCAGGGAGACAGAGGAAAGTAGAATGGGGGTAGAAGCAAAAGATAGAAAGAGGAAAAGTAAAAGTGGAGGGCAGAGAAACCCAAGGCAAAAAGCAAAAAAGGCCACATTACAGCAACATTCCAAAGGGGCAAACGGTGTTAAAAAGACAAGCCTGAAGGCTCTGTGCCACAAAGCGAGGAGTATTCGCAATAAAGTGGACGAATTAACTGCGCTTATAGCAGTTAATGGATATGATGTAATTGGCATCACAGAGACATGGCTCCAGGGTGACCAAGGCTGGGAACTCAACATCCAGGGGTATTCAACATTTAGGAAGGAAAAGGAGGTGGGGAAGCGTTGCCGGTTAAAGAGGAAATTAATGCAATAGTAAGGAAGAACATTACCTTGGATGATGTGGCATCGCTATGGGTGGAGCTATGGAACACCAAAGGGCAGAAAACGCTAGTGGGAGTTGTGTACAGACCACCAAACAGTAGTAGTGAGGTTGGGGCAGCATCAAACATGAAATTAGGGATGCGTGCAATAAAGGTACAGCAGTTATCATGGGCGACTTTAATCTACATATTGATTGGGCTAACCAAACTGGTAGCAATGCGGTGGAGGAGGATTTCCTGGAGTGTATTAGGGATGGTTTTCTAGACCAATATGTCGAGGAGCCAACTAGAGGGCTGGCCATCCTAGACTGGGTGATGTGCAATGAGAAAGGACTAATTAGCAATCTTGTTGTGCGAGGCCCCTTGGGGAAGAGTGACCATAATATGGTAGAATTCTTTATTAAGATGGAGAGTGACACAGCTAATTCAGAGACTAGGGTCCTGAACTTAAGGAAAGGAAACTTCGATGGTATGAGACGTGGATTGGCTAGAATAGACTGGCGAGTGATACTTAAAGGGTTGACGGTGGATAGGCAATGGCAAACATTTAAAGATCACATGGATGAACTTCAACAATTGTACATCCCTGTCTGGAGTAAAAATTAAATGGGGAAGGTGGCTCAACCGTGGCTAAAAAGGGAAATTAAGGATAGCGTTAAATCCAAAGAAGAGGCATATAAATTGGCCAGAAAAAGCAGCAAACCTGAGGACTGGGAGAAATTTAGAATTCAGCAGAGAAGGACAAAGGGTTTAATTAGGAGGGAGGAAATAGAGTATGAGAGGAAGCTTGCTGGGAATATAAAAATTGACTGCAAAAGCTTCTATAGATAAGTGAAGAGAAAAAGATTAGTGAAGACAAACGTAGGTCCCTTGCAGTCAGATTCAGGTGACTTTATAATGGGGAACAAAGAAATAGCAGACCAGTTAAATAAATACTTTGGTTCTGTCTTCACAAAGGTAGACACAAATAACCTTCCGGAAATACTAAGGGACCGAGGGTCCAGTGAGAAGGAGGAACTGAAGGAAATCCTTATTAGGCAGGAAATTGTGTTAGGGAAATTGATGGGATTGAAGGCTGATAAATCCCCGGGGCCTGATAGTCTGCATCCCAGAGTACTTAAGGAAGTGACCCTAAAAATAGTGGATGCATTGGTGATCATTTTCCAACAGTCTAACGACTCTGGATCAGTTCCTATGGACTGGAGGGTAGCTAATGTAACACCACTTTTTAAGAAGGGAGGGAGAGAGAAGGCGGGTAATTATAGACCGTTTAGCCTGACATCAGTAATGGGGAAAATGTTGGAATCAATTATTAAAGATAAAATAGCAGCACATTTGGAAAGCAGTGACGCGATCGGTCCAAGTCAGCATGGATTTATGAATGAGAAATCCTGCTTGACAAATCTTCTAGAATTTTTTGAGGATGTAACTAGTAGAGTGGACAAGGGAGAACCGGTGGATGTGGTGTATTTGGACTTTCAGAAGGCTTTTGACAAGGTCCCACACAAGAAATTGGTGTGCAAATTAAAGCACATGGTATTGGGGGTAATGTACTGACGTGGATCGAGAACTGGTTGGCAGACAGGAAGCAGAGAGTCGGGATATACTGGTCCTTTTCAGAATAGCAGGCAGTGACCAGTGTGGTGCCGCAGGGCTCAGTGCTGGGTCTCCAGCTATTTACAATAGAAACATAGAAACATAGAAAATAGGTGCAGGAGCAGGCCATTCAGCCCTTCTAGCCTGCACCGCCATTCAATGAGTTCATGGCTGAACATGAAACATCAGTACCCCCTTCCTGCTTTCTCGCTATACCCCTTGATCCCCCGAGTAGTAAGGACTTCATCTAACTCCCTTTTGAATATATTTAGTGAATTGGCCTCAACTACTTTCTGTGGTAGAGAATTCCACAGGTTCACCACTCTCTGGGTGAAGAAGTTTCTCCTCATCTCGGTCCTAAATGGCTTACCCCTTATCCTTAGACTGTGACCCCTGGTTCTGGACTTCCCCAACATTGGGAACATTCTTCCTGCATCCAACCTGTCCAAACCCGTCAGAATTTTAAACGTTTCTATGAGGTCCCCTCTCACTCTTCTGAACTCCAGTGAATACAAGCCCAGTTGATCCAGTCTTTCTTGATAGGTCAGTCCCACCATCCCGGGAATCAGTCTGGTGAATCTTCGCTGCACTCCCTCAATAGCAAGAACGTCCTTCCTCAAGTTAGGAGACCAAAACTGTACACAATACTCCAGATGTGGCCTCACCAAGGCCCTATACAACTGTAGCAACACCTCCCTGCCCCTGTACTCAAATCCCCTCGCTATGAAGGCCAACATGCCATTTGCTTTCTTAACCGCCTGCTGTACCTGCATGCCAACCTTCAATGACTGATGTACCATGACACCCAGGTCTCGCTGCACCTTCCCCCTTCCTAATCTGTCACCATTCAGATAATAGTCTGTCTCTCTGTTTTTACCACCAAAGTGGATAACCTCACATTTATCCACATTATACTTCATCTGCCATGCATTTGCCCACTCACCTAACCTATCCAAGTCACTCTGCAGCCTCATAGCATCCTCCTCGCAGCTCACACTGCCACCCAACTTAGTGTCATCCGCAAATTTGGAGATACTACATTTAATCCCCTCATCTAAATCATTAATGTACAATGTAAACAGCTGGGGCCCCAGCACAGAACCTTGCGGTACCCCACTAGTCACTGCCTGCCATTCTGAAAAGTACCCATTTACTCCTACTCTTTGCTTCCCGTCTGACAACCAGTTCTCAATCCACGTCAGCACACTACCCCCAATCCCATGTGCTTTAACTTTGCACATTAATGTCCTGTTTGGGACCTTGTCGAAAGCCTTCTGAAAGTCCAAATATATCACATCAACTGGTTCTCCCTTGTCCACTTTACTGGAAACATCCTCAAAAAATTCCAGAAGATTTGTCAAGCATGATCTCCCTTTCACAAATCCATGCTGACTTGGACCTATTATGTCACCATTTTCCAATATACATTAACAATCTGGATGAGGGAATTGAGTGTAATATCTCCAAGTTTGCAGATGACACTAAGCTGGGTGGCGGTGTGAGCTGTGAGGAGGACGCTAAAAGGTTGCAGGTTGACTTGGACAGGTTAGGTGAGTGGGCAATCGAGTGGCAGATGCAGTATAATGTGGATAAATGTGAGGTTATCCACTTACGTGGCAAAAACACAAAGGCAGAATATTATTTGAATTGCGGCAGATTAGGAAAAGGGGAGGTGCAAAGAGACCTGGTTGTCATGGTACATCAGTCATTGAAAGTTGGCATGCATGTACAGCAGGCGGTGAAGAAGGCAAATGGTATGTTGGCCTTCATAGTTAGGGGATTTGAGTATAGGAGCAGGGAGGTCTTACTGCAGTTGTTCAGGGCCTTAGTGAGGCCTCACCTGGAATATTGTGTTCAGTTTTGATCTCCTAATCTGAGGAAGGACGTTCTGGCTATTGAGCGAGTGCAACGAAGGTTCACCAGACTGATTCCCGGGATGGCAGGACTGACATATGAGGAGAGACTGGATCGACTGTGCCTGTATTCACTGGAGTTTAGAAGGATGAGAGGGGATCTCATAGAAACATATAAAATTCTGACAGGACTGGACAGGTTAGATGCAGGAAGAATGTTCCCGATGTTGGGGAAGTCCAGAACCAGGGGACATAGTCTAAGGATAAGGGGTAAGCCATTTAGGACTGAGATGAGGAGAAACTTATTCACTCAGAGGGTTGTTAACCTGTGGAATTCCTACTGAAGAGAGTTGTTGATACCAGTTCATTAGATATATTCAAGAGGGAGTTAGTTATGGCCCTTACGGCTAAAGGAGAGAAAGCAGGAAAGGGGTACTGAGGTGAATGATCAGCCATGATTTTATTGAATGGTGGTGCAGGCTCGAAGGGCTGAATGGCCTACTACTGCACCTATTTTCTATGTTCTCTGTTTCTATGACACCCAGCTCTACCTCACCACCACTTTTCTTGACCCCTCCACTGTCTCTAAATTGTCAGTCTGCTTGTCCGACATCCAGTTCTGGACGAGCAGAAATTTTCTCCAATTAAATATTGGGAAGACTGAAGCCATTGTTTTCGGTCCGCACCACAAACCCCATTCCCTAGCCACTGACTCCAACCTTCTCCCCAACTTCTGTCTGAGGCTGAACCAGACTGTTCGGAACCTTGGTGTCATATTTGACCCTGAAATTAATTTTCGACCACATATCCACGACATAACTAAGACCGCCATTTCCACCTCCAAACATCGCCCATCTCCACCTTGCCTCAGCTCATCCACTGCTGATGCCCTCGTCCATGCCTTTGTTACCTCTAGACTTGACTATTCTAATGCACTCCTGGCCGGCCTCCCACATTCTACTCTACGTAAACTTGAGGTGATCCAAAACTCGGTTGCCCGTGTCCTAACTCGCACCACATCCCATTGACCCATCACCCCCTGTACTCACTGAACTACATGGGCTCCCGGTTAAACAATGCCTCAATTTCAAAATTCTCATCCTTATTTTCAAATCCCTCCATGGCCCTCGCCTCTCCCTTTGTCTGTAATCTCCTGCAGCCCCACAACCCCCCAAGATATCTGCGCTCCTTTAATTCTGCCCTCCTGAGCATCATTGATTATAATCGCTCAACCATTGGTGGCCGTGCCTTCTGTTGCCTCGGCTCCAAGCTTTGGAACTCACTGCCTGCACCTCTCCGTCTCTTCCACCTCTCTTTTCTCCTTGATGACGGTCCTTAAAACCTCTTTGACCAAGCTTATGGTCACCTGCGCTAATTTCTCCGTATGTGGCTCGGTGTCAAATGTTTTTTGTGGTACTCCTGTGAAGCGCCTTAAGACGTTTTACTATGTTAAAGGCGATATATAAATACAAGTTGTTGTTAATCCGTGCCAAAGAAAGAAAGACTTACATTTATGTAGTACCTTTCACGACCACCGGACGTCTCAAAACGCTTTACAACCAATTTGCTGGAGTTCTTTGAGGATGTGACGAGCAGGGTGGATAAGGGGGAACCAATGGATGTGGTGTATTTGGATTTCCAGAAGGCATTCGACAAGTGCCTCATAAAAAGTTACTGCACAAGATAAAAGTTCACGGGTTTTGGGGTAATATATTAGCATGGATAGAGGATTGGCTAACTAACAGAAAACAGAGAGTCAGGATAAATGGGTCATTTTCCGGTTGGCAAACAGTAACTAGTGGGGTGCCGCAGGGATTGGTGCTGGGGCCTCAACTATTTCCAATCTATATTAGTGACTTGGGTGAAGGAACCGAGTGTAATGTAGCTATGTTTTCTGATGATACAAAGATGAGTGGGATAGCAAATTGTGAGGAGGACACAAAAAATCTGCAAAGGGATATAGACAGGCTAAGTGAGTGGGCAAAAATTTGGCAGATGGAGTTTTGGGCCCAAGTTTCCACATGATTTGCACCTGATTTTTAGGAGCAACTGGTGGAGAACGGACTATCTTAGAAATCGCAATTCTCCACATTTTTTTTTCTGCAGTTCTAGTCAGGTAGAACAGTTCCACTTTGGAACAGAATTTTTTCTTCAAAAGGGGGCGTGTCCGGCCACTGACGCCTGATTTGAAAGTTTCCACAGTGAAAACCTACTCCAAACTAACTTAGAATGGAGCAAGTGAAGATTTTTGTAGAACTGAAAAAACCTGTTCTACACATTAAAAAATCAGGCGCAGGTTACAAATTAGGCGTCCAGAACGAGGGGTGGGGGGGGAAGGGAACTCATTAAATTCTACAATAACTCCTTAGTTATACTTATACAAATATTATACAAATAAATCCAACCTGAATAAACATTTATAAGCAAAGAAAAGATTAAATAAACCATCTTCCTACCTGTGTGAAAGTGCTTCAGCCAGGGAGAATGCTGCAGCAAGCCTCACAAAACGAGGCAGCCGTTCCCGAAGGCGGGCGGGAGGGAGGGAGGGAACCGACCGACTGACCGAACGCAGGGTGGGGGGGGGGGGGGGAAGGAAGCCGTTCCAGACGGCGGGCGGGAGGGAGGGAGGGAACCGACCGAACGCAGGGAAGCCGTTCCAGACGGGGGGAGGGACCCAACCGACCGAACGCAAGGGGGGAGCCGTTCCAGACGGCGGGCGAGTGGCCGAACGCAGGAGGGGGGAACCATTCCAGACGGTGAGCGAGCGACCGAACGCAGGAGGGGGGAGCCGTTCCAGACGGCGGGCGAGCGACCGAACGCAGGAGGGGGGAACCATTCCAGACGGTGAGCGAGCGAGCGGGCGGGAGGGACCCAACCGACCGAACGCAGGAGGGGGGAGCTGTTCCAGACGGCGGGCGAGCGGCCGAACGCAGGAGGGGGGAACCATTCCAGACGGTGAGCGAGCGAGCGGGCGGGAGGGACCCAACCGACCGAACGCAGCGGGGGGGTGTGGATGTGGGGGGGGGAGGAAGCCGTTCCCGACGGCAAAAGGGGGGGGTCGTCGGAAAACGGCTGCCTCAACTTTCTGAGGCTTCCTGCACCTTCTCAGTGCTGATGTGCTGATGGCAATGTGCTTTTATTAAAAAATGTTCAAAAACTAAACAGCTACAAAGAACTACAAAAATGGCCGAGTGCCGATGTTTCCTTCACACTGCGCGTGCGCGAACACTCCAACGCGCACGCGCAGCGTTGCCGGCAGGAAAAAAACTAATTTAAATAGTACCCGCTCCCTCCCACTTACAAAATCGGCGCGAGTGTAGGCTCCGCCCCCCTGGGCGCTGCGCCAAACAGACAAGGAGCTGCAGGGCTCTCCAGAATCGCTGGGTTTTTTTCCGCCGCCGTTTTAGGCGCGAAAAACGGGCGCCCAGCTCGGAGGGGCGCCCATTTTTTATCGTGTGGAAACTTGGGCCCATAATGTGGAAAAATGTAAGGTTATCCACTTTGGCAGAAAAAATAGAAAAGCAAATTATAATTTAAACGGAGAAAAATTGCAAAGTGCTGCAGTACAGAGGGACCTGAGGGTCCTTGTGCATGAAACACAAAAAGTTAGTTTGCAGGTACAGCAAGTGATCAGGAAGGCAAATGGAATGTTGGCCTTTATTGCAAGGGGGATAGAGTATAAAAGCAGAGAAGTCCTGCTTCAACTGTACAGGGTATTGGTGAGGCCGCATCTAGAGTACTGCATACAGTTTTGGTCTCCGTATTTAAGGAAGGATATACTTGCATTGGAGGTAGTTCAGAGAAGGTTCACTAGGTTGAATCCAGAGATGAGGGGGTTGACTTATGAAGATAGGTTGAGTCGGTTGGGCCTCTGCTCATTGCAGTTCAGAAGAATGAGAGATGATCTTATCGAAACATATAAGATAATGAGGGGGCTCGACAAGGTGGATGCAGAGAGGATATTTCCTCTCATAGGGAAACTAAACTAGGGGGCATAGTCTCAGAATAAGAAGCCGCCCATTTAAAACTGAGATGAGGAGAAATTTCTTCTCTGAAGTTCGTAAATCTGTGGAATTCTCTGCCCCTGAAAGCTGTGGAGGCTGGGTCATTGAATATATTTAAGGCGGAGATAGACAGATTTTTGAACGATAAGGGAATAAGGACTTATGGGGAACAGGCAGGGAAGTGGAACTGAGTCTATGACCAGATCAGCCATGATCTTATTGAATGGCGGAGCAGGCTCGAGGGGCCAAATGGCCTACTCCTGCTCCTATTTTTTATGTTTTTTATATTTTATGATGTACTTTTGGAGTGTAGTCACTGTTGTAATGTGGAAAATGCGGCAGCCAAATTGCACACTGCATGCAACAAACAGCAATGTGATAATGAACAGATAATCTGTTTTTGTTATGTTGATTGAGGGATGACATAACACTGGCCAGAACGCCCCTGCTCCTCTTCGAAATAGTGCCATAGGATCTTTTACGTCCACCTGAGAGAGCAGACGGAGCCTCGGTTTAACGTCTCATCCAGAAGACGGCGCCTCCGACAGTGTGGCACTCCCTCAGCACTGCACTAGGAGTATCAGCCTAGATTTATGTGCTCAAGTTCCTGGAGTGTGACTTAAACCCACAACCTTCTGACTCAGGCGAGTGTGCTGCCCACTGAGCCACAGTTGACACAGGCACAAAACACAGCATTATAATGGTAATTATTTTTCCTTTTTGGTTTTTAATTGCTCCCACTAATCTTCAGCTGGCCAGCTCTAGGTCTCTGCCAACATGCAACAGGGCACTGCCAAGCCCATGGGCACGCTGCTGATTTATTTACTCTTGGTTTAATTTTAAACTCCACCACTTCCTGAGAGGTTGTGGCGTTGGAAGCACCAGATTTATCTGAGCTGCCTGGAGAAGGAAGGTCTGCGTTGTTTTCTTTGAATAGTAAGGTAGCTGGCCATTGCTGAATTGAATTTGTGGACACAGACTCCGAAGTTCAGTCAGCTCTTTCACTTATTTTTGCTAGTTTCAGAACAGTACTTGGGTTCTAGTAGTTTGTCTCTCCTTTGTATAAGCCACAGAGTGTAATATTAAGGAAGCGACTGCTGCCAACAGGAAGCGTTCTGTGCATACGTGCATCAGGTTCATCACAGGAGTGGGCTCGTTTTTGTTTTAAATGAAATGCCGGGGAGGGAGCGGGTTCTTGGACAAAAAACCAGAAACATCATGCTTCTGGTCCCAGATTAATGCGCAGCACGCTTCTGCACAGCTTCCGGTCGTTGGCAGCAGTCACTCCGTAGTATTCATTCATTCAATATTATCTTATATTATTCGACTCTTTCACCTCCCCCACAATATTGTGTCCAATTCTGGGCACCGCACTCTCGGAATGATGTCACGGCCTTGGCGAGGGTGCAGAGTCGATTGATTGGAATGGCCCCAGCGAACAGTGTTCCCTTTAAGCTACCGATCTGCAGCCGGCTCCCCAGCTTTAAACAGGAAAAATCACAAACCCCTTAAAGGGGCCACGCACCCCCCCAAAAATTGAAGGGAACATTGGCAGGGATGTGGGAATTCAGTAAGGTGGAGAGTCTGGAGAAGATGGGGTTGTTCTCCGGAGAGCAGAGAAGCGTAAGGGGAGATTTAAAAAGCATGAAGGGTTTTGATAAGGAGAAACTGTTTCCAGTGTCAGGAGGGTCGGTTACCAGAGGACACAGATTTAAGGTAATCGGCTAAAGAACCAGAGGCGAGATGAGAATATATTTTTATGCAGCAAATTGTTGTGATCGGGAACGCGCTGCCTGAAAGGGCGGTGGGAGCAGATTCAATAGTAACTTTCAAACGGGAATTGGATACATACTTGAAAAGGAAACATTTTCAGGGCTACGGGGAAAGAGCGGGGGAGTGGGACTAATTGGATCGTTCATCCAAAGTGCCAGCACGGGCACGATGGGCCGAATGGCCTCATTCTGTGATGTATCATTCGATGATTCTTGTATTATCACCATGTTGAACGTGCTGCACAGTGCACAGGCTCAAAACTGGAACTGCTTTCCTCTCTCAGACTGAACGCCTTCTAACGGTCAACAGATGTTTTTAAACACAAATTCGGCGTCATTGGACCACTATTGAGACTCCCAAAGCAAGCGCTGTACTCGGAACTCGTCCACGGCAAACGAGCCAAAGGCGGGCAGAGGAAATGTTACAAGGCCACCCTCAAAGCCTCCCTGATAAAATGCAACATCCCCACTGACACCTGGGAGTCCCTGGCCAAAGACCGCCCTAAATGGAGGAAGTACATTTGGGAGGGCGCTGAGCTCCTCGAGTATCGTTGCTGAGAGCATGCAGAAATCAAGCGCAGGCCGCGGAAGGAGCGTGCGGCAAACCAGTCCCACCCACCCCTTCCCTCAACCACTGTCTGTCCCACCTGTGACAGAAATTGCAGTTCTCGTATTGTTCTGTACAGCCACCTAAGAACTCATGCTAAGAGTGGAAGCAAGTCTTCCTCGATCCCGAGGGACTGCCTATGATGATGACGATATGATTGATTTATCCTATCTTCTCCTCAACTCTTTCAATTTTAGTGCTATCCTACACTCTGAGCCTTGGAACCTCCACTTAGGCTGCTCAATAAAGTAAATAAATATTAACTATTCTAACACCACCAGCCCTTCACTGTAACAGTTTTCCACATCTGACTTCTCTTCGTTCTCCATGATTGATGCTCTGGTGTGAGTTCAGGCAAAAGCAGCAAGGATGAATCTGGTTCTATGCTATGGTGAGAAAGTCACAGAGTGAATCTTACAATAATTTAAAAAGCTAATGGAATGTTGGCCTTTATTGTAAGTTGGCAGGAAGACAGAGAGGTGGAAGTTATGTCACAGCTAGACAGAGCACTGGTCAGACATAGAAACATAGAAAATAGGTGCAGGAGTAGGCCATTTGGCCCTTCTAGCCTGCACCGCCATTCAATGAGTTCATGGCTGAACATGCAACTTCAGTACCCCCTTCCTGCTTTCTCACCATACTCCTTGATCCCCCTAGTAGTAAGGACTTCATCTAACTCCCTTTTGAATATATTTAGTGAATTGGCCTCAACAACTTTCTGTGGTAGAGAATTCCACAGGTTCACCACTCTGGGTGAAGAAGTTTCTCCTCATCTCGGTCCTAAATGGCTTACCCCTTATCCTTAGACTGTGACTCCTGATTCTTCTTGCATCTAACCTGTCTAAATCCGTCAGAATTTTAAACGTTTCTATGAGGTCCCCTCTCATTCTTCTGAACTCCAGTGAATACAAGCCCAGTTGATCCAGTCTTTCTTGATAGGTCAGTCCCACCATCCCGGGAATCAGTCTGGTGAACCTTCGCTGCACTCCCTCAATAGCAAGAATGTCCTTCCTCAAGTTAGGAGACCAAAACTGTACACAATACTCCAGGTGTGGCCTCACCAAGGCCCTGTACAACTGTAGCAGCACCTCTCTGCCCCTGTACTCAAATCCCCTCGTTATGAAGGCCAACATGCCATTTGCTTTCTTAACTGCCTACTGTACCTGCATGCCAACCTTCAATGACTGATGTACCATGACACCCAGGTCTCGTTGCACCTCCCCTTTTCCTAATCTGTCACCATTCAGATAATAGTCTGTCTCTCTGTGTTTACCACCAAAGTGGATAACCTCACATTTATCCACATTATACTTCATCTGCCATGCATTTGCCCACTCACCTAACCTATCCAAGTCACTCTGCAGCCTCATTGCATCCTCCTCGCAGCTCACACTGCCACCCAACTTAGTGTCATCCGCAAATTTGGAGATACTACATTTAATCCCCTCGTCTAAATCATTAATGTACAGTGTAAACAGCTGGGGCCCCAGCACAGAACCTTGCGGTACCCCACTAGTCACTGCCTGCCATTCTGAAAAGTACCCATTTACTCCTACTCTTTGCTTCCTGTCTGACAACCAGTCCTCAATCCACGTCAGCACACTACCCTCAATCCCATGTGCTTTAACTTTGCACATTAATCTCTTGTGTGGGACCTTGTCGAAAGCCTTCTGAAAGTCCAAATATGCCACATCAACTGGTTCTCCCTTGTCCACTCTACTGGAAACATCCTCAAAAAATTCCAGAAGATTTGTCAAGCATGATTTCCCTTTCACAAATCCATGCTGACTTGGACCTATCATGTCACCTCATGTGGACACTGTGTTCCGTTCTGGGCCCCTCCCCTCAGGAAGGATATATCGGCCTCGGAGGGGGTGAGCGCAGATTCACCAGAATGATACCGGGGCTAAAGGGGTTACATTATGAGTACAGGTTTTAGACTAGGCTTGTATATCCTGGAGTATAGAAGATTAAGGGGTGATCCAGTTGAAGTGTTTAAGATGATTGAACGATTTGACAGGGTAGACAGAGAGAAACTATTTCCTCTGGTGGGGGAGTCCAGGACAAGGGGACATAACCTTAAAATTAGAGCCAGGCTGTTCGGGGGTGATGTCAGGAAGCACTTCTTCACACAGAGGGCAGTGGGAATCTGGAACTCTCTCCCCCAAAAAGCTGATGAGCCTGCGGGTCAATTGAAATGTCAAAACTGAGACAGAGAGATTTTTGTTAGGCCAGAGTGTTAAAGGTTTTGGAATGAAGGCTGCTAGATTGTGTTAACATACAGATCAGCCATGATCTCATTGAATGACGGAACAGGCTCGAGGGGCTGAATGGCCTCCTCCTGTTACACCAGCACAGATTGAGAGGGGAACGTGATGTAGATGCTCCGGGCTATTTGATCTGCCCTGTGAGCACAGAATCATTTGGGACAGAGATGCGGTCACTGTTGGTGGTGAAGAAATAGCAGGAATTGCAGACAAATTAAGCCAGGTGGGACCAGGTGGAGAATATGATTTCAACTTCATTCCCATTTATCTATTTGGTTGGATTTTCCACCTCCCAATTCTATTGCAAATCTTGCCTCCCTCTTGCTTGCAAATGTACCTCATCGCCAGCTGTCACATTCAGTCTGTCTGGCAGTAAGTCATTAACGTCATCAGCAATGAATTGCTCTGCCTAGCACTATCTAAACAACAACACTTAGAAAAAAGCAATTCATTTTCAAAAAATAAATATAAGAACAGTTCATTGTGTCTGATGCACTGTGAGACATTTCACAGAGGTGTGATGAGGTCTGTAAAAATGCGCATTCTTTCTCTCTTAGGCATTACTTCCTGCTAGGTCAAACTCTCATAACCAGGCAGTAGAGTTCACACTAACAGACTAAAACTTGCAATCTGGTTTACTTGGACTTATTTCAATTTAGTACACTGTATTTGCTGCTTTGATGAGGTCTCCTCGGTACTGCCCCTCCGACAGTGCGGCACTCCCTCAGTACTGCCCCTCCGACAGTGCAGCACTCCCTCAGTACTGCCCCTCCGACAGTACGGCACTCCCTCCGTACTGCCCCTCCGACAGTGCAGCACTCCCTCAGTACTGCCTCTCCGACAGTGCGGCACTCCCTCAGTACTGCCCCTCCGACAGTGCAGCACTCCCTAAGTACTGCCCCTCCGACAGTGCAACACTTGAACTGAAAAGCAAGGAAATGTATCGAACGGAACTGCCGTCAGCACCCAAATGTAGTGTATGGGATTGCTGACCGCAGCTAAATGTACTGAACTGCTTTTAAATGTACTGTACAAATTTTTATATGAATAAAGTATATTTTGAAATTTAAAAAAAAAACTGCACCTCCGACAGTGCAGCACTCCCTCAGTACTGCCCCTCCGACAGTGCAGCGGAGGCTCCCTCAGTACTGCCCCTCCGACAGTGCGGCGCTCCCTCAGTACTGTTCCTCCGACAGTGCAGCACTCCCTCAGTATTGCCTCTCCGACAGTGCCGCATTCCTTTAGTCATCATCAAAGGCAATCCTTCAGAATCGAGGAAGACTTGCTTCCACTCTAAAAATAAGTTCTCAGGTGACTGTACAGTCCAATATGAGAATTACAGTCTCTATCACAGGTGGGACAGTCGTTGAAGGAAAGGGTGGGTGGAGAGTCTGCTGTCGCAAGCTCCTTCCGCTGCCTGCACTTGCTTTCTGCATGCTCTCGGCAACGAGACTCGAGGTGCTCAGCGCCCTCCCGGATACACTCCCTCCACTTAGGGCGGTCTTTGGCCAGGGACTCCCAGGTGTCGGTGGGGATATTGCATTTTATCAGGGAGGTTTTGAGGGTGTCCTTGAAACGTTTCCTCTGCCCACCTTGGGCTCGTTTGCTGTGAAGGAGTTCCGAGTAGAGCGCTTGCTCTGGGAGTCTTGTGTCGGGCATGCGGACAATGTGGCCTGCCCAGCGGAGCTGGTTGACTGTGGTCAGTGCTTCAATGCTGGAGATGTTGGCCTGATCGAGGACGCTAACGTTGGTGCGTCTGTCCTCCCAGGCGATTTGCAGGATCTTGCGGCGACGTTGTTGGTGGTATTTCTCCAGCAATTTGAGGTGTCTGCTGCCCCTCCGGCAGCACAGCAATCCCTCAGTTCTGCCCCTCTGACAATGCAGCATGCCCTCAGTACTGCTCCTCCGACACTGCAGCGCTCCCTCAGTACTGCCCCTCTGACAGTACAGCGCTCCCTCAGTACTGTCCCTCCGACAGTGCAGCATTCCCTCAGTACTGCCCCTCCGACAGTACAGCGCTCCCTCAGTACTGTCCCTCTGACACTGCAGCGCTCCCTCAGTACTGCCCCTCCGAAAGTACAGCGCTCCCTCAGTACTGTCCCTCCGACAGTACAGCGCTCCCTCAGTACTGTCCCTCCAACAGTACAGTGCTCCCTCAGTACTGTCCCTCCGACAGTACAGCGCTCCCTCAGTACTGCCCCTCCGACAGTGCAGCGATCCTTCAGTACTACTCTTCCGACAGTACTGCTCCTCCGACAGTGCAGCACTGCTTCAGTTTTGCTCTTCCGACAATGCAGCACTCCCTCAGTAGTGTCCATTTGACAGTGCATCCCTCAGTACTGCACTGGGTGTGTCAGCCTGGATTGTGTGCTCAAATCTCTCGAATGGGGCTTGAACCCATGACCTTTTGACTCAGAGGCGGGAGTGCTGCCCACTGAGCCATGGTTGACATCGAATTGCAGGTACCGGCTCCTCGTACTTGTGGAGAAGGGACAAATTTATTTATCTTGTATCTGTGGAAACCTAGTTAATTGTTACACCCATTACAAATGCTGCTTGTTGACTAAGTCCTTGAACGTGTTGTCCCCTCCCAAATCCGTGCCCATCTCTCTCACTATTCCAGGATTGAATCCCACCAATCCGGTTTCCGCGCCTGCCACCTAAACGGCTCTCATCAAAGTCAGAAATGACATCCTTTGTGACTGACAAAGAGAAACTATATCTCTTCGTCCTTCTTGACTTCTCTGCAGCTTTTGACACGGTCGACCACTCCATCCTCCTCCAACGCCTCTCCACCATCGTCCAGCTGCGTGGGACTGTACTCGCCTGGTCCCATTCTTATCCATCTAATCGTAGTTAGAGAATCACCTGCAATGGCTTCTCTTCCCACCCCCGCATCGTTACCTCTGGTGTCCCCCAAGGATCTATCCTTGGCCACCTCCTATTTCTCATCCACATGTTGCCCCTTGGCGATATCATCCGGAAACACAGTGTCAGTTTCCACATGTACGCTGATACCCAGCTCTACCTCACCCCCACTGCTCTCCGCCCCTTCTCGGTCTCTAAATTGTCAGACTGCTTGTCCGACATCCAGTTCTGAATGAGCGGAAATTGTCTCCAATTGAATATTGGGAAGACCAAAGCCATTGTTTTCGGTCCGCACCACAAACTCCGTTCCCTAGACACTGACTCCATCCCTCTTCCTAACTTCTGTCTGAGGCTAAACCAGACTGTTAGCGTCGTTGGCATCATATTTGACCCTGAAATGAACTTCAGGCCACATATCCGCAGCATAACTATGACCGCTTATTTCCACCTCCATAACATCGCCTGTTTCCGCCCCTGCCTCAGCTCATCTGCTGCTGAAGTCCTCATCCGTGCCTTTGTTACCTCTAGACTTGACTATTCCAATGCACTCCTGGCTGGCCTCCTGTTATGTCTTGGATAAAGAGTCAGACTAGGTACTGCAAGCTCAAAATGAGTGTGATCATAGTCCTTTATTACAGATCTCAGAGTGCCTCTCCAGCCTGTGAGGCCTCCTTATCTACAGGTGCTCCCAAGGGATTGTGGGATCCCTTGGAACTCCAGGGGATAATAACACTTCCCCCCGCCCCCCCCCCCCCCCCAAAGTCAATAGTGTAACTATTTACAACATGAGTCGATCTGGGGCCTTCCTTTTCCTGGTTGATCGTCTCGGTGCAAATGCTGGTGTTGGTGAGTTGTTTTTGGGCCTTCGCTGGGCTGCTGGGGGTGGTGAGCCTTGCTGGGCTGCTGCAGGTGATGGGTTCTGCTTCGTGGTCAACCGCTGGGTCGGTTGCCACTTGTGTGTGTGTGTGTTGGAGGGTCGAAAAAGGTAGAGTCTATTGTGGGTTGTTTTGGATAGTCCATAAATCTTAGTTTGGTTTGGTCCAAGTGTTTTCTGCAGGTGAGTCCATTTGCGAGATTGACCACAAACACCCTACTCCCCTCTGGCCAAAACAGTGCCAGCAATCCACTTGGGACCTTGTCCATTGTTCAACACAAATACAGGATCATTTACTTCAATTTCGCGTGACACATTTGCGCGATCATGATATGTATTCTGTTGAAGCCGCTTGCTGTTTGTGTAGATTAGGGTGGACTAACGAGAGCCTAGTCTTAAGTGCCCTTTTCATGAGCAGTTCAGCGGGAGGGACCCCGGCGAGCGAGTGGGGTCTCGTGTGGTAACAAAGCAGGACTCGGGATAAGCGAGTCTGCAGTGAGCCTTCAGTTACCCTTTTCAAGCACTGCTTGATTGTTTGAACTGCTCGTTCTACCTGACTGTTGGACGCTGGTTTAAACAGGGCAGACGTGGCATGTTTGACCCCATTGCGGGTCATGAATTCCTTGAATTCGGCACTGGTAAAGCCCGGCCCATTGTCACTTACAAGGACATCAGGCAGGCCGTGCATGGGTTTACAATGGTGGCAGCGAACGTGTTAGCCGACATTATCTCACATTCAATTCACTTGTAGTACGCGTCTACAACCACAAGGAACATTTTACCCAAGAACTGGCCTGCATAGTCGACATGAACCCTAGACCACAGTTTGAAGGGCCAAGACCATAAACTTAGTGGCGCCTCCCTGGGTGCATTGCTTAACTGGGAACATGTATTACATTTGTGCACACTAAGTCTGCATCGATACCGGGCCACCACATGTGGGATCTGGCTGTCGCTTTCATCATTACAATGCCTGGGTGGGTACTATAGAGATTAACTAATGAAAGTGTCCCTGCCCTTTCTTGGCACAACTACCCGATTACCCCATAGGAGGCAGTCTGCTTTTCATCTTTTCACCGCTGGTACGGCTTTATTTCTTCCTGTATCTCTAACGGGACACTAGACCAACTCCCGTGGAGCACACAGTTTTTTTCTAAGGACAGTAAGGGGTCCTGGCTCGTCCAGGTTCTAATCTGTCGGGCGGTAACAGGTGATTGCTCACTCTCGAATGCTTCCATTACCATAACTAAATCTGCAGCTGTGCCATCTCCACCCCGGTGGTGGGCAATGGCAGCCTACTGAGAGCATCGGCACAGTTTTCTGTGCCTGGCCTGTGCCGGATGGCATAATTGTCTGCGGACAAAATGAGCGCCCATTTCTGGATGCGGGCCGATGCATTCGTATTTATCCTCTTATTTTCAGAAAAGAAGGATATAAGCGGCTTATGGTCGGTTTCCAATTCAAATTTGAGCCCGAACAGACATTGATGCATTTTCTTTACCCCATAAACACACACTAACGCTTCATACTGTAGGCCCTCTCGGCCTTAGACAGACTTCTGGATGCATAAGCAACCGGTTGCAATTTCCCAAATTCATTAGCTTGTTGTAATACACACCCGACCCCGTACGACGACGCATCACATGCTATACCAAACGTTTACATGGATCGTACAACACAAGCAATTTGTTTAAATATAACAGCTTCCGAGCTTTCTCAAAGGCATTTTTTTGGCTTTTACCCCATACCCATTCATCTCCCAAAGAGTGCAGGGGTTCGAACAATGTGCTAAGACCCAGTAAGAAGTTACCAAAAAAGTTCAGGAGTCCTAGAAACGACCGCAGCTCCGTCACGTTCTGTGGTCTCGGTACGTTCTTGATTGCCTGCGTCTTCGAATCGGTGGCCTGATGCCATCCGCCGCGATTCTTCTTCCCAGGAACTCCACTTCTGGCGCCGGGAAAACGCACTTCGAGTGTTTTAGCCTGAGCCCCACATGATTAAGCCGACTAAGAAACTGCTCCAGATTTTGCAGGTGCTCGACGGTGTCCCGACCTGTAACCAAGATGTCGTCCTGGAAGACCACAGTGCACGGGACCGACTTCAGCAAGTTTTCCATGTTCCTCTGGAATATCGCCGCGGCCGATCGAATCCCAAATAGGCATCTGTTGCAAACGGAAAGACCTTTGTCCATGTTGATGCAAGTGAGGGCTTTCGAAGATTCCTCCAGCTCCTGCGTCATATAGGCCGAGGTCAAGTCCAGCTTCATGAACGTTTTCCCTCCCGCCAGCGTCGCAAATAGGTCGTATGCCTTTGGTAGCGAGTATTGATCCTGCAGCGAGAAATGATTGATAGTTACTTTGTAATCACCACAGATTCTGATGGTGCCGTCTCCATTGAGGACTGGAACAATCAGACTGGCCCACTTATTGAATTTGATCGGCGAAAAGATGCCCTCTCGTTGCAACCTGTCCAGCTCGATCTCTACCCTCTCATCATGTAAGGTACCACTCTCGCCTTGTGATGGATGGATCTGCACTTTTGCTCCTTGGAACTTCCCGATGCCTGTTTTGAACAGCGAGGGGAACTTGCTTAGAACCTGGGCACATGAGGTGTCGTCGACGGACGAAAGTGCTCGGATGTCGTCCCAGTTCCAGCGTATCTTTCCCAGCCAGCTCCTGCCGAACAGCGTGGGGCCAGCGCCTGGTACCACCCAGAGTGGTAAATCGTGCACTGCTCCATCGTAAGAGACTTTTACGGTAGCACTGCCAATTACGGGAATCAGTTCCTTTGTGTACGTTCTAAGTTTGGTACGAATGGGAGTCAGGACTGGCCTTGAAGCCTTGTTGCACCACAACTTATCGAAAGTCTTTTTATTCATTATGGACTGGTTTGCACCCGTGTCCAGTTCCATGGACACCTGGAGTCCATTTAATTCAACCTTCAGCATTATCGGGGGACACTTTGTGGTAAATGTGTGCACCCCATATACCTCTGCCTCCTCGGTCTGAGGCTCTGGTTCGCCATGATCCACCGTGGCTCTGTCCTCTGTAACATGGTGGTTTGCAGGGTTTGCAGCTCGCCTGCACATACGTTGGAGGTGTCCCATTGTTCCACAACCCTTGCAAACGTATCCTTTGAAGCGGCATGAATGGAATCGATGATCACCCCCGCAGCGCCAACAAGGTGTTAATTGCCTTGTATTCACCACCCTTGATGGTGGACTCTAAGTCCTGCCATGTACATTTTGATTCGAAAACAATGTTACTTTGTTCACAGTACTTTCTGCAGCACTAGTGTGCTGGGAAATTTGTTTGGTATTGTCACTGGTGGAGATAAATGATCGTTATGGCTTCACTCAAGTTTGGGGTCTCTACAGTCAAAAGTTTGCGAAGTATTACTTCATGGCCAATGCCAAGTACAAAGAAGTCCCTGAGCAT
This sequence comes from Pristiophorus japonicus, assembly GCF_044704955.1. NCBI lineage: Eukaryota > Metazoa > Chordata > Chondrichthyes > Pristiophoridae > Pristiophorus > Pristiophorus japonicus. Next base: position 1,775,319 of record NC_091984.1, on the reverse strand, counting down.
GTGCTCTAAGTGTCTTTCAAATTCGCAATGTCCTGCAAGGCGCCTTAGCTCAGTGATGTAGCTTGCCACTTCCTGGCCTTCAGACCTCTTGTATGTGTAGAACCGATACCTCGCCATCAGAATGTTTTCCTTCGGGTTTAGATGCTTCCGGACCAGTGTGCACAAATCATCATATGACTTGTCTGTGCGTTTTACTGGAGCGAGCAGGTTTTTCATGAGGCCATACGTTGATGTCTCACAAACGGTGAGGAGGATGGCAGCGTTCGCTTCTCCTTCCAGCTCGTTGGCCACGAAGTATTGGTCAAGTCGCTCCACGAAGGTTTCCCAATCATCTCCGTCCGAAAATTTCTCCAGGATGCCCACAGTTCTCTGCATTGTTGCGTTGGGGTTTGTTATCTGTATCTCGTCGCCAGTTGTTATGTCTTCGAAAAGAGTCTGACTAGATACTGCAAGCTCAAAGTAAGGTGTGACCATAGTCCTTCATTGCAGATCTCAGAGTGCCTCTCCAGCCTGTGAGGCCTCCTTATATACAGGTGTTCTCAAGGGATTGTGGAAGCCCTTGGGACTCCAGGGGATAAGCCCTCTGGTGGTTAGACATGGTAATTACAGGTTTACATACATAACACCTCCCACATTCTACCCTTCGTAAACTTGAGGTGATCCAAAACTCGGCTGCCTTTGTCCTAACTCGCACCAAGTCCAGCTCACCCATCACCCGCTGTGCTCGCTGACCTACATTGGCTCCTGGTTAAGCAATGCCTTGATTTCAAAATTCTCATCCTTATTTTCAAATCCCTCCATGATCTCGCCCCTCCCTAGCACTGTAATCTCCTCCGGCCCCACAGACCCCACGATGTCTGCGCTCTTCTAATTTGGGCCTCTTGCGTATCCCAGATTTTCTTTGCTCAACCATTGGCCGTGCATTCTGTTGCCTGCGCCCCAAGCTCTGGAACTCCTTCCCTAATGGCAGACATTTAGAGACCGCATGGATGAACTACAACAATTGTACATTCCTGTCTGTCGTAAAAATAAAAAAGGGAAGGTGGCTCAACCGTGGCTATCAAGGGAAATCAGGGATAGCATTAAAGCCAAGGAAGTGGCATACAAATTGGCCAGAAATAGCAGAGAACCCGGGGACTGGGAGAAATTTAGAACTCAGCAGAGGAGGACAAAGGGTTTGATTAGGGCAGGGAAAATGGAGTACGAGAAGAAGCTTGCAGGGAACATTAAGACGGATTGCAAAAGTTTCTATAGATATGTAAAGAGAAAAAGGTTAGTAAAGACAAACGTAGGTCCCCTGCAGTCAGAATCAGGGGAAGTCATAACGGGGAACAAAGAAATGGCGGACCAATTGAACAAGTACTTTGGTTCGGTATTCACTGAGGAGGACACAAACAACCTTCCGGATATAAAAGGGGTCGGAGGGTCTAGTAAGGAGGAGGAACTGAGGGAAATCCTTATTGGGTTGGGGAAATTGGGTTGGGGAAATTGATGGGATTGAAGGCCGATAAATCCCCAGGGCCTGATGGACTGCATCCCAGAGTACTTAAGGAGGTGGCCCTGGAAAAAGTGGATGCATTGACAGTCATTTTCCAACATTCCATTGACTCTGGATCAGTTCCTATGGAGTGGAGGGTAGCCAATGTAACCCCACTTTTTAAAAAAGGAGGGAGAGAGAAAACAGGGAATTACAGACCGGTCAGCCTGACATCGGTAGTGGGTAAAATGATGGAATCAATTATTAAGGATGTCATCGCAGTGCATTTGGAAAGAGGTAATATGATAGGTCCAAGTCAGCATGGATTTGTGAAAGGGAAATCATGCTTGACAAATCTTCTGGAATTTTTTGAGGATGTTTCCAGTAGAGTGGACAAGGCAGAACCAGTTGATGTGGTATATTTGGACTTTCAGAAGGCTTTCGACAAGGTCCCACACAAGAGATTAATGTGCAAAGTTAAAGCACATGGGATTGGGGGTAGTGTGCTGACATGGATTGAGAACTGGTTGTCAGACAGGAAGCAAAGAGTAGGAGTAAATGGGGACTTTTCAGAATGGCAGGCAGTGACTAGTGGGGTACCGCAAGGTTCTGTGCTGGGGCCCCAGCTGTTTACACTGTACATTAATGATTTAGACGAGGGGATTAAATGTAGTATCTCCAAATTTGCGGATGACACTAAGTTGGGTGGCAGTGTGAGCTGCAAGGAGGATTCTATGAGGCTGCAGAGCGACTTGGATAGGTTAGGTGAGTGGGCAAATGCATGGCAGATGAAGTATAATGTGGATAAATGTGAGGTTATCCACTTTGGTGGTAAAAACAGAGAGACAGACTATTATCTGAATGGTGACAGATTAGGAAAAGGAGAGGTGCAACGAGACCTGGGTGTCATGGTACATCAGTCATTGAAGGTTGGCATGCAGGTACAGCAGGCGGTTAAGAAAGCAAATGGCATGTTGGCCTTCATAGCGAGGGGATTTGAGTACAAGGGCAGGGAGGTGTTGCTACAATTGTACAGGGCCTTGGTGAGGCCACACCTGGAGTATTGTGTACAGTTTTGGTCTCCTAACTTGAGGAAGGACATTCTTGCTATTGAGGGAGTGCAGCGAAGGTTCACCAGACTGATTCCCGGGATGGCGGGACTGACCTATCAAGAAAGACTGGATCAACTGGGCTTGTATTCACTGGAGTTCAGAAGAATGAGAGGGGACCTCATAGAAACGTTTAAAATTCTGACGGGGTTAGACAGGTTAGATGCAGGAAGAATGTTCCCAATGTTGGGGAAGTCCAGAACCAGGGGACACAGTCTAAGGATAAGGGGGAAGCCATTTAGGACTGAGATGAGGAGGAATTTCTTCACCCAGAGAGTGGTGAACCTGTGGAATTCTCTACCACAGAAAGTTGTTGAGGCCAATTCACTAAATATATTCAAAAAGGAGTTAGATGAAGTCCTTACTACTAGGGGAATCAAGGGGTATGGTGAGAAAGCAGGAATGGGGTACTGAAGTTGCATGTTCAGCCATGAACTCATTGAATGGCGGTGCAGGCTCGAAGGGCCGAATGGCCTACTCCTGCACCTATTTTTTATGTTTCTATGTTAAACCTCTCCATCTCTCTACCTCTCTCTTCTCCTTCAAGACGCCCCTTAAAACCTACCTCTTTGACCAAGCCTTTGGTCACCTGCACTAATTTCTCCTTATGTGGCTCGGTGTCAAATTTTTTCTCTCATAATACTCCTGTGAAGCCTTGGGACGTTGCACTACGTTAAAGGCGCTGTATAAATACAAGTTGTTGTTGTTAGACTGTGTTTGATGGCTGTTGTTTTACTGTACAGATAATGCAGGAGATGAGCGAGCATCGTTACGACAAGCTTACAGTGCCAGATGACGCTGCCGCCAATTGTGTTTATCTAAACATACCAAATAAGGGCCACGTTCTGCTGCATCGAACCGCTGAGGAGTTCCCTGAGAGTGCAAAGGTAAACCAAGCATTGGCTCCATTTTGATGAACTTCACTTTGAAGCATTTTCTTTTCTCACAAAATATAGTGTATCGAACAACCTGCTGTTCTTTCGGGGCCATAAAAGGAGCTGCGTGCGGCCCAGGGAGCAGCGTGGAGGCATGCCACTACAAGGTACAGCACAAGCTGGTGCAAGAGGGCAACGGCAGCGAAGAGGGACGTCAGCAAGCTCCAGGCCGATGATTGGAGCGTGGGCAGATACAGCAGGAGCGACGAGGTCGGGGCGAAGGAGCGGAGAGAGATTGTGGAGGGATGTGATCGGGGCCCAGGGGAGGCGCGAGCTCGGGGGCAGGGGCCCAGGGGTTCAGCACGGGCCCAGCCCACACTGTGCGATATGTGTGCACACTAGGTCCATGCAGCAGAGCTGGTCTCCAGTCGTCTTGGGTAACCCTTGCCACTGGACCAAGACCTCGCTCTGTCAAGCCCGTGTGGTGGCTGGTGTGCAACGGCCACCCCACGTTAAAAAAAATCCACCCACAGGCATCTTCCACCCTTCAGGATGTAGCTCGGGTCCTTCATTGAAACACCTGTGAACTCGTCCTTTTTTTGGCGTGGAAGCAAGTCATCCTCGATACGAGGGACTGCCTATGATGATGTTGATGGTCTTTCTGTATTGTTTTTATTGTTTAGAAACTAAACTCAAGGGGACAAATCCACAGTGCAGGTCATTGGCAAACTGAAATCATCGCACCACACAGGGAAGGAGGCCGCTCGACCCATTGTGCCCATGCCAGCTCTTTCCCCTCCCCCACCCACCATAGCTCTGCACATTTTTCCCCTTGAAGTATTTATCCAGTTCCCTTTTGAACGTAACATTTGAATCTGATTCCACCACCGAATAAAAATGAAGAGAATTCCAAAGATTCACAACCCTCCGAGTGAAGAAATCAAATCTCTCCTCATCTCAGTCCTAAATGGCCGACCCCTTTATCCTGAGACTGTGCCCCCTGGTTCTAGACTCTCCAGCCAGGGGGAAACAGCCTCTCACCATCTGCCCTGTCAAGCCCTCTTAAGAATTTTATACGTTTCAAAAAGATTAATTCAGATGGAAGGAAAATCTGGCGGGTTGTGTTAACAGCGTGCGAACATTACCTTTTCTGCACCCTGCGCAGACAATGCTTCAAACTCAGGCAGTGAAGGTGAAAATCTACCTCAACTTTGTGTTAATATTTAAAAGTAGGGCCTTTATATTGTTGCATGTTTCTAGGGGTAAGGGTTGATAAACAGCTTCATCTGTTGAGGGTATCCTCCAGACACCAGCTTCTCCTGGCCCTTGCTCTTTGACCGTACGTACCTCAGTCGACTTCAGCTCATCCAAAACTCTGCTGCCCATGTACTAACTTGCACCAAGTCCTGTTTGCCCATTTCCCCCTGACTTACATTGACTCCCGGTCCAAGAACACCTCAATTTTCAAACTCTCGTCCTTATGTTCAAATCCCTCCTTGGCCTCGCCCTGCCCCCTCCGCTAACTCTGTAACCTCCTCCAGCCCGACAACCAACATTCCCGTTAATCTGCGAGGCCGCGCAGCGATCGGGCGGTCTCGCGCATCTGACTCACTGACTTACCGCGCATGCGTGGAAATTTGAATGGGCCACGCGATCCGTTAAAGTGGCCACGCACTCCAACAAAAAAAAAATTAGAGGGAACTTTGCCTACAACAGTGCGATCTCAACACTCCTCCAATTCGGGCCTCTTGCGTAGCCCAGATTTTCTTTACTCCACCATTGGCGGCCGTGCCTTCAGCTGCCTGGGCCCCAAGCTCTGGAATTCCCTCCCTAAACCTCTCCGCCTCTCTACCTCTCTCTTCTCCTTTAAGGCGCTCCTTAAAACCCTGGCCAAGCTTTTAGTAATCTGCCCTAGTATCCCCTTCTGTGGCTCAGTGTCAAATATTTGTTTGATTTACACTCCTGTGAAGCACCTTGGGACGTTTTACTACATTAAAGGCGCTACATAAATATAAATGCAGGTTGTTGTTTTGTAAGGCCAATGGCTTCGGCCCAGAGAACGTGCCTCCCAGCACGTGTATTGCACGGAGGAGACCAAAATGAATGAAAACAAATGATTTTAATGTTTTTTTTAAACACTCTTCCACTGGTAAAAGTATGCCTTACGCCTGCACTTACCAGGCGTAGGAATTTCACGCTGGGCTGAAGTTGGGCATATTGTGTTCCTAACACAGATGAGGCTGCACACAGGGAGGTTAAAGTAACAGTGACCTCAGTCTTTAATAAGACACTCCAGAGTGAGGAACAGGCCTTAGGGGCCGGCTTATATACAGTGCTCCCAAGGGATGCTGGGATCCCTTGGGACTTCAAGGGATGAGCTCCCTGGTGGTGGAACATGGGAGTACATGCTTTACAGATGCACAACAGGGCAAATAGCCCAACTCTCCACCCGCAGAGGCCCTTTTCCCAGGGATGCGCGCGATCTTCTTGACTGATCGCAAGCTCCGGGTTTTAGCGCATGTGCAAACACTTGCCTAAACCCGGAACTTGCGGGGCCCTACAGGTGCACCTCGTACATGCCTTTTCAGAGAATAACTAGCAGTGTGTGAGAGAAGATTTTAAACAAGTAATTTCATATATTTCTTTTAACCAATCATGTCTTTTCTCATCGCAGGTCTTTGAGAAGCTGAAGGACTACATGCTGATTCCAGTGTCCAATGCTGAGCTGGCCAAAGTTGACGGAGGTCTGACCTGCTGTTCTATTCTGCTCAACAAAAGGGCTTGAAAATATAAAGCCCATTTTTAACAAAAGATATTCCTTTTAATGTGATTATTAGATAACTGAGCCTTTGCTGAGAAGCTATCCTGTCTTTATGCTGGTTGTGGGCCCCTAACCGTCACTGTTATCAATCCTGCTTTTTAAGACTGTGAGATGAGGTAGTCCTTCATTGCCACCTTGTGATTGAAACCATGTATAACTTTTTTTCTGTGAATGAACTGCTGTAGAATTATGACGTGTAGGATATATATATATATATGTAAGTGTGTGTATGTGTATATATATATTCAGGTGTTAAAAGGGTGAATTAAGTCATACAAGAAATAATTAATACAAATTTCATTAGATCATACAGTTGATTATTTTGTAAGTGAGGGTTTACTGTTAATTCTGCAGGCAGCTTCCTTGACCTTTTTCCACTGAGCAAAAAAATTGCTTGTTGACGTTTAGCAGCATCAATATTGTAACACGCATTGGCACATTGGCATGCCTGAACTCACCTGCTCCTTCAGCATTCCAGAGTTATCAGCAGCACATGCTATGAAATTATGCAGACCTGCATTAGTAAGAAGTTTGTGATGATCCATTTCCATTTGCTTTGGGCTTCCCTTGGGACCTTGAGGGCTCTGTTTAAGTAAGTCTCGCTTGTTTGCCTTGCGTTTGTGCCAAAAGGCATCATTGCGCTCAGTTTGGTCACAAAACAAGTCACCACAAAGTGCTCGCTCTTGCCAAACTTGACTGCTTGATGTGGTTTTCACCGATTTACATTTGCTTATTACGAATTAAATAAACAAAAATCATTATCAATGCCACATTGAATGTCTTTCGTCCATTTTACTTGCACCGACCAGTACTCAAACTTAGTGCCATACTCATAATTTCATAAGAAATTTGCTTTCAACACAGCACTGCCTCCATGCTGCCGTTTCACAAGAAATGCTTTCTTTTCCAATTTTATTGCGTTTTCGAATGACTTTGCCATCACATTCATGCATTTTACATGGCCACTTTTTATATTCCATATATAGCAATTACTCCGGGTTTTTTAAACACCCTTTTAACAGTGAAGTTATGGCTGCATTTTAATATTATTTAAAGGTATTTAAATACTTTAAATATTGCCAAGGAAAAATAGAGAAGAAGATACGCAGCTTTTGTATTGACTTTTTCTGTAATCTTTTTATCTTATACTGAGTTTCCTGTGTATTCGTGTAACGATCAACCGGTTTGTGCTAAGCCAATCTTAAATAAAAATAAGGTCACCTACTTTTAATTTTAAACATCAAATTTTTTAATAAGGAAAAAAAATCCTGTACCTTTTTGATGTGTTCTGGGGGACAGTACTGGGAATGGTAGCAACAATAAGGTTATGTTACTGGGCCAGTAATCCAGAGGCCTGGACTAACGATCCAGAGACACAAGTTCAAATCCCACCACGGCAGCTGGGAATTTAAATTCGGTTAATTAAATAAATCTGGAATTTTTTTTTAAATGGTGTAATGGTGAAACTACCGGATTGTCATAAAAAATCCATCTGGTTCACTCATGTCCTTCAGGGAAGGAAATCTGCCGTCCTTACCCGGTCTGGCCTATATGTGACTCCAGACCCACACCAATGTGGTTGACTTTTAACTGCCCTCTTAATTGTCACTCAGTTGCATTCAAGAAGGCGACTCACCACCACCTTCTCCAGGGCGATTAGGGATGGGCAATAAACGTTGGCTTTGCCCACGTCCCAGGAATGAATAAAAAAAATACAGGTGAAAAATTAGAGGGACTAATATTACTACTCTGCAAACCTCTATGAGCTATTCTTGCAGGCACATTTGAAGTCTTTCTACATGTTGGTTGGTTTTTCTGACTGTTACAAAGGTTGTGTAAGGTGAAAATGAACAGTCGAATTTATAGATAGTTAATATACCTGTCCATTTTTATTTTGTAGGACTTCAATATTCTTCAGGCATTTTGAAAGCCTGTAATGGATGCCAGGAAATCTGGCTTTTCAAAAGGCCTCTTTTAGAAAACCTGAGCAAGCTCTGCTCCCTTTATTACTTTTCTTGATCTTCATGAGCTCCAGAATGGGGAGACATCAACGATAGGGTTTGTGTCTTGTCAAATGTAACTTCGCAGGGAAAATATTGAGTGATTGAATATTCCCTCCCACTTTACTGTGCATTTTGAATGCATGTCTACTGGATGTGGAAAGTTTTGTTTTCAAGTTATTTACCCTCACAGCAAAATTCTAAAGGGACAAAGAGTGTTAAAAAAACAAGCCTGAAGGCTCTGTGCCTCAATGCGAGGAGTATTCGTAATAAGGTGGATGAATTAACTGCGCAGGCAGCTATTAACGATTATGATATAATTGGGATTACGGAGACATGGCTCCAGGGTGACCAAGGCTGGGAATTCAACATCCAGGGTTATTCAACATTCAGGAAGGATAGACAGAAAGGAAAAGGAGGTGGGGTAGCGTTGCATGTTAAAGAGGAAATTAACGCAATAGTAAGAAAGGACATTAGCTTGGATGATGTGGAATCGGTATGGGTGGAGCTGCGGAATACCAAAGAGCAGAAAACGCTAGTGGGAGTTGTGTACAGACCACCAAACAGTAGTACTGAGGTTGGGGATGGCATCAAACAAGAAATTAGGTATGCGTGCAATAAAGGTACAGCAGTTATCATAGGTGACTTTAATCTACATATAGATTGGGCTAACCAAGCTGATAGCAATGCGGTGGAGGAGGATTTCCTGGAGTGTATTAGGGATGGCTTTCTAGACCAATATGTCGAGGTATCAACTAGAGGGCTGGCCATCCTAGACTGGGTGTTGTGTAATGAGAATGGACTAATTAGCAATCTTGTTGTGCGGGGCCCCCTGGGGAAGAGTGACCATAATATGGTAGAACTCTTTATTAAGATGGAGAGTGACAGTGTTAATTCAGAGACTAGGGTCCTGAACTTAAGGAAAGGTAACTTCGACTTGAACCGATCCTGTCACTGCTTTCCAAATGCGCTGCTATTTCATCTTTAATAATTGATTCCAACATTTTGCCCAACACCGATGTCAGGCTAACTAGTCTATAATTCCCTGTTTGAGACGTGAATTGGCTAGGATAGACTGGCAAATGATCCTTAAAGGGTTGACAGTGGATAGGCAATGGCAGACATTTATAGATCACATGGATGAACTTCAACAATTGTACATCCCTGTCTGGAGTAAAAATAAAATGGGGAAGGTAGCTCAACCGTGGCTAACAAGGGAAATTAGGGATAGTATTAAATCCAAGGAAGAAGCATATAAATTGGCAGAAAAAGCATCAAACCTGAGGACTGGGAGAAATTTAGAATTCAGCAGAGGAGGACAAAGGGTTGAATTAAGAGGGGGAAAATAGAATATGAGAGGAAGCTTGCAGGGAACATAAAAACTGACTGCAAAAGATTCGATAGATATGTGAAGAGAAAAAGATTAGTGAAGACAAACGTAGGTCCTTTGCAGTCAGATTCAATAAATTTATAATGGGGAACAAAGAAATGGCAGACCAATTGAACAAATACTTTGGATCTGTCTTCACTAAGGAAGACACAAATAACCTTCCGGAAATACTAGAGGTTCGAGGGTCTAGCAAAAAGGAGGAGCTGAAGGAAATCATTATTAGTCAGAAAATTGTGTTAGGGAAATTGATGGGATTGAAGGCTGATAAATCTCCAGGGCCTGATAGGCTGCATCTCAGAGTACTAAAGGAAGTGGTCCTAGAAATAGTGGATGCATTGGTGATCATTTTCCAACCTTCTATTGACTCTGGATCAGTTCCTATGGACTGGAGGATAGCTAATGTAACACCACTTTTTAAAAAAGGAGGGAGAGAGAAAACAGGGAATTATAGCCTGACATCGGTGGTAGGGAAAATGTTGGAATCAATTATTAAAGATGAAATAGCAGCGCATTTGGAAAGCAGTGACAGGATCGGTCCAAGTCAGCATGGATTTATGAAAGGGAAGTAGATGTGTGGTGTATTTGGACTTTCAAAAGGCTTTTGACAAGATCCCACACACAAGATCAGTGTGAAAAATTAAACCACATCTTATTGGGGGTAATGTATTGACATGGATAGAGAACTGGTTGGCAGACAGGAAGCTGAGAGTCGGAATAAACGGGGCCTTTTCAGAATGTCAGACAGTGACCAGTGGGGTGCCGCAGGGTTCAGTGCTGGGACCCCAGCTATTTGCAAAATACATCAATTAGATGAAGGAATTGAATATAATATGTCCAAGTTTGCAGATGATACTAAGCTGGGTGGCGGTGTGAGCTGTCAGGAGGATGCTAAGAGGATGCAGGTTGACTTGGCTAGGTTAGGTGAGTGGGCAAATGCATGGTAGATGCAGTATAATGTGGATAAATGTGAGGTTATCCACTTTGGTGGCAAAAACAATAAGACAGAATATTATCTGAATGGTGACAGATTAGGAAAAGGGGAGATGCAACGAGACCTGGGTGTCATGGTACATCAGTCATTGAAAGTTGGCATGCAGGTACAGCAGGCGGTGAAGAAGGCATAGAAACATAGAAAATAGGTGCAGGAGTAGGCTGTTCGAGCCTGCACCACCATTCAATAAGATCATGGCTGATCATTCACCTCAGTACTCCTTTCCTGATTTCTCTCCATAACCCTTGATCCCTTTAGCCGTAAGGGCCATATCTAACTCCCTCTTGAATATAGCCAATGAACTGGCATCAGCAACTCTCTACGGTAGGGAATTCCTCAGGTTAACAACTCTTGAGTGAAGACGTTTCTCCTCATCTCAGTCCTAAATGGCTTACCCCTTATCCTTAGACTATGTCTTCTGGTTCTGGACTTCCCCAAAATCGGGAACATTCTTCCTGCATCTAACCTGTCCAGTCCCGTCAGAATTTTATATGTTTCTATGAGATCCCCTCTCATCCTTCTAAACTCCAGTGAATACAGGCCCAGTCGATCCAGTCTCTCCTCATATGTCAGTCCTACCATCCCGGGAATCAGTCTGGTGAACCTTCGCTGCACTCCCTCAGCAAGAATGTCCTATCTCAGATTAGGAGACCAAAACTGAACACAATATTCCAGGTGAAGCCTTACTAAGGTCCTGTACAACTGCAGTAAGACCTCCCTGCTCCTATACTCAAATCTCCTAGCTATGAAGGCCAACATTTGCCTCTTCACTGCCTGCTGTATCTGCATGCCAGCTTTCAGACTGATGTACCATGACACCCAGGTCTCACTGCACCTCCCCTTTTCCTAATCTGCCGCCATTCAGATAATATTCTGCCTTCGTGTTTTTGCCACCAAATTGGATAACCTCACATTTATCCACATTATACTGCATCTGCCACGCGTTTGCCCACTCACCTAACCTGTCCAAGTCACTCTGCAGCCTTTTAGAGTCCTCCTCACAGCTCACACTGCCACCCAGCTTAGTGTCATCTGCAAACTTGGAGATATTACACTCAATTCCCTCATCCAAATCATTAATGTATATTGTAAATAGCTGGGGTCCCAGCACTGAGCCTGCGGTACCCCACCAGCCACTGCCTGCCATTCTGAAAAGAACCCCTTTATCCCGACTCTCTGCTTCCTGTCTGCCAACCAGTTCTCTAACCACGTCAGTATGTTACCCCCAATACCATGTGCTTTAATTTTGCACACCAATCTCTTGTGTGGGACATAGTCAAAAGCCTTTTGAACGTCCAAATACACCACATCCACTGGTTCTCCCTTGTCCACTCTACCAGTTACATCCTCAAAAAATTCTAGAAGATTTGTCAAGCAGGATTTCCCTTTCATATATCCATGCTGACTTGGACCGATCCCTTCACTGCTTTCCAAATGTGCTGCTATATCATCTTTAATAATTGATTCCAACAGTTACCCCACTATTGATGTCAGGCTAACTGGTCTTTAATTACCCGTTTTCTCTCCCTCCCTTCTTAAAAAGTGGTGTTACATTAGCTACCCTCCAGTTCATAGGAACCGATCCAGAGTCAATCGACTGTTGGGAAATGATCACCAATCCACTATTTCTAGGGCTACCTCCTTAAGTACTCTGGGATGCAGACTATCAGTCCCCGGGGATTTATCGACCTTCAATCCCATCAATTTCCCTAACACAATTTCCCGCCTAATAAGGATTTCCTTCAGTTCCTCCTTCTCACTAGACCCTCGGTCCCCTAGTATTTCCGGAAGGTTATTTGTGTCTTCCTTCGTGAAGACAGGACCAAAGTATTTGTTCCGCCATCTCTTTGATCCCCATTATAAATTCACCTGAATCTGACTGCAAGGGACCTACGTTTGTTTTCACTAATCTTTTTCTCTTCACATATCTATCAGTCAGTTTTTATGTTCCCAGCAAGCTTCCTCTCATATTCTATTTTCCCCCTCCTAATTAAACCCTTTGTCTTCCTTTGCTGTATTACAAAATTGTCCCAGTCCTCAGGTTTGTTGGCCTTCATAGCTAGAGTATTTGAGTATAGGAGCAGGGAGGTCTTACAGTTGTACAGGGCCTTGGTGAGGCCACACCTGGAATATTGTGTTCAGTTTTGGTCTCCTAATCTGAGAAAGGACATTCTTGCTATTGAGGGAGTGCAGCGAAGGTTCACCAGACTGATTCCTGGGATGGCAGGACTGACATATGAGGAGAGACTGGATCAACTGGGCTTGTATCCACTGGAGTTTAGAAGAATGAGAGGGGATCTCATAGGAACATATAAAACTCTGACGGGATTGGACAGGTTAGAGGCAGGAAGACTGTTCCCGTTGCTGGGGAGTTCCAGAACCAGGGGTCACAGTCTAAGAATAAGGGGTAAGCCATTTAGGACCGAGATGAGGAGAAACTTCTTCACTCAGAGAGTGGTTAACGTATGGAATTCTCTACCGCAGAAAGTTGTTGAGGCCAGTTCGTTAGATATATTCAAAAGGGAGATGGATATATGGCCCTTACGGCCAAAGGGATCAAGGGGTATGGAGAGAAAGCAGGAAAGGGGTACTGAGGTTGAATGATCAGCCATGATCTTATTGAATGGCGGTGCAGGCTCGAAGGGCCGAATGGCCTGCTCCTGCACCTAATTTCTATGTCCTCTTACCCTGTCTCGACATCATCTCATTTTCTTCCTTCCTTGGTTTCCCCGGAATCACACACCTGCTTTGGTCCAGAAGGCACAAGATAACCTCAACGTCCACTTGTGTGGTGCATATGAGCTAGTTGCGGTATGTCCCCAAGCATTTTACAGTGATACTGAGCGGGAGTTGGGAGGATAGCAAAGGTAGTCAAAGAGGTTCAAATGCGTTTCTACGAAACATACAAAACTGACGGGCAGGAAAAGAACAGATGCTCCATAAAACTTTCTCCACAGAGCATGATGGCTGGAACGTCAACGACTAGACACTCCTCCCGCCACACTCCCCATCCCTCAGCCATGTACTCACCTGGAAGAGGACAGACCCAGGGCCAATAAAGGGGAAAAATCTGGAAAATTCCTCTCCAACCCCCTCAGGCAATCGAAACTAATCCAGGAGACCCCATCTGATGGTGAGTACAGAAGTAACATGGGAAAAGGGTTTAGAGGAGAGTTCCAGAGGACCAGAAGGTTTGTCACTGACACTGGAGATGCGTGCAGAGGGAACACGCAGTTAGCAGAGTGGAATGAGCTGGGACTTGGGTCTGGAAGAAGTTTGGGACATGGAGCTGGAAGAGGTTTCAGGGGATAGTGTATGCGGATTTTGCAATTGATGTGTTTGGGTATGGGGAGCCAGTGGAGGTCAGGATGGGCAGGAGTGAGAGGTGAATGGGACTTGATGGGGGATGTATTGTGGGCAGTGAAGTTTTGCACCAGTCAGCATTTGGGTACAGTGGAGCTCGGGAGGCTTGCAAGGAGAGTGTTCGAGAAATCCGGCTCGGAAGTATTAACTGTGTCCATGAGAGTTTCAGCAACAGTGGGGTGAGGGAGGGAGGGAGGGACAGGGATGCAATGCTGGAGTGGAAATAAGCATTCTCGGTGATGGATGGGAAATGAGGTTTGACGTTCATTCAGGGGCCAACAAGCCATTGAATTTGCATACCTGAGACAGGGTTCAACCTGAGACTGAGGTGACAGGATTAGAAGCCAGGATGGGAGTTTCTGGTGGGAGTTGAATAGGATGGCTTTGGTCTTGCTAATGTTAAGCTGGAGCAAGTTCTGTCTCATCCAAGATAGGTTTTCAGACAAATAATTCAGTGAGAGTGAGCGCTTATCCAAGTATCTCCGTTCAGTCCGTAAGCGTGACCCTGAGCTTCCGGTCGCTTGTCCCCTTAAATCCCCGCTCCATTCCCACTCCATCCTCGGCCTCCTACACTGTTCCAATGAAGCTCTACGCAAACTTGAGGAACAGCATCTCATCTTTCGTTTGGGCACTTTACAGCCTTCTGGACTCAACATCGAGTTCAACAATTTCACAACATAACCTCTGCCCATTTTTGGCTCCCTTCCGCCCCCTCCCCCCCCCCCCCCCCCTCCCAATCTTATGTTTTTTTCTCTTTGTCTCCAATGGCAGCTGGTCATTATTCTGCCATTCACACCCTATCTAGACTAACCTTTTCCTAACTTGTGCCATTACCATTTCAATTCGGGCCCATCATCCCTTTTGTCTCTCTAATCTCTTCTGCCTTCCACCCTATCGCTGACCTTCCCTTTTGTTCTTCCCTTCCCTCCCCCTTTTCACTGCTGCTTAAGAATCTGTTCTTTTCAAACATTTGCCAGTTCTAACAAAGGGTCATCGACCTGAAACGTTAACTCTGTTTCTCTCTCCACAGATGCTGCCTGACCCGCTGAGATTTTCTGTTCTTAGCCAATTGTTGTTGTCTTCTGGCAATTCCTGGCCTCTACCTGGTTAACATTAGGAACTCTCTGAAAAGATGGGAGATTGAACTCATAAGAACATAAGAAATAGGATCAAGAGTAAGCCATACGACCCCTCGAGCCTGCTCCGCCATTTAATACGATCATGGCTGATCCGATCATGGACTCAGGTCCACTTCCCTGCCCGGTCCCCATAACCCCTTATCCCCATATCGGTTAAGAAACTGTCTATTTCTGTCTTAAATTTATTCAATGTCCCAACTTCCACAGCTCTCTGAGGCAGCGAAATCCAGAGATGCACAACCCTCAGAGAGAAGAAACGTATCCTCATCTCTGTTTTAAATGGGTGGCCCCTTATTCTAAGATCATGCCCTCTAGTTCTAGTCTCCCCCATCAGTGAAAACATCCTCTCTGCATCCACCTTGTCAAGCCCCCTCATAATCTTATATGTTTCGATAAGATCTTCTCAGTCTTCTGAATTCCAATGAGTAGAGGCCCAACCTACTCAACCTTTCCTCATAAGTCAACCCCCTCTTCTGCTGGGACCTCTCCACCATCCAGAGAATTTTGGTAAATTACAACCAATGCATCCACAATCCCTGCCGCTACTTCTCTTAAGACCGTAGGATGCAAGCCATCAGGTCCAGAGGATTTATCTGCCTTTAGTCCCATTATCTTACTGAGTACCACCTCCTTAGTGATTGTGATTGTGTTAAGTTCCTCTCCCTCTTTTGCCCGTGACTATGCACTGTTGGAATATTATTAGTGTCCTCTACCGTAAAGACTGATACAAAATATTTGTTCAGAGTTTCTGCCATCTCCATGTTCCCCATTGCTAATTCCCCGGTCTCGTCCTCTAAGGGACCAACATTTACTTTAGCCACTCTTTTCCTTTTTATATACCTGATTGTCCAATCAATATGGAGGTTAAAATCACCCATGATTATTGCTGTTTCCATTTTACAAGCCCCCACTATTTCTTGGTTTATGCTCCAACCAACAGAGTTGCTACTGTTAGGGGGCCTATAGACTACGTCCACCAGTGACTTTTCCCCCTTATTATTCCTTATCTCCATCCAAACATCGCCATACAACATCCTGATCATTGGAGCCAATATTGTTTCTGACTATTGCAGTGATTCCATCCTCTATCAATAGAGCTACCCCACCTCCTTTTCCTTTCTGTCTGTCCTTCCGGATTGTCAAAAACCCCTGAATATTTAATTCCCAGTCCTGGTCACCTTGCAACCGTATCTCTGTAATGGCTATCAGATCATACCCATTTGTCTCAATTTGTGCCGCCAACTCATCTATTTTGTTACAAATGTTACGTGCATTTAGACAAAGTGCCTTTAAATTAGTTTTATTACCTTTTTTCCTGCTTGTTTCCTCTCTCCTTCAAACTCACTTTCTTTATTTTGGCTTTCTAATTCCAGCTTTACTCCCCTCCCTACTGAATCTATTTTCAGGTTCCCATCCCCCTGCCAAGCTAGTTTAAACCCTCCCCAACAACACTAGCAACCCCCCCCGCGAGGATATTGGTCCCGGCTCTGTTGAGGTGCAACCCGTCCGGCTTATACCGGTCCCACCTCCCCCAGAAGCGGTCCCAATACCTCAGGAAACTAAAGCCCTCCCGCCTGCACCATCTCTCCAGCCACACAGTCATCTGCTCTATCCTCCTATTTCTGTACTCACTGGCTCGTGGCACTGGGAGTAATCCAGAGATTACTACCTTTGAGGTCCTGCATTTTAATCTCTCCTAGCTCCCTAAACTCTGCCTGCAGGACCTCATCCCTCTTCCTACCTCCGTCATTGGTACCGAAGTGGACCACGACCTCTGGCTGTTCACCCTCTCCCCCCGGAATGCCCTGCAGCCACTCAGTGACATCCTTGACCCTGGCACCAGGGAGGCAACATACCATCCTGGAGTCATGTCTGCTCCCTTGACTGTTGAATCCCCTACCACTATAGCTCTTCCATTCTTCTTCCTCCCCCCCCCCCCCCCATGCTGAGCCACCCGTGGTGCCATGGACTAGGCTCTGGCTGCACTCCCCAGAGTCACCATCGCCCCCACCGGTAGTACCAGTTGGAGAGCGAGATGGACTCAGGACTCCTGCACTACCTGCCTAGTCCTCCTCTTCTGTACAGTGGTCACCCACTCCCTATCTGCCTGCACACTCTTAAGCTGCGGGGTGACCACCTCTAGAAACGCGCTATCCACGTTGCTTTCAGTCTCGCGGATGCACCGCAGTGACTCCGGCCGCCTCTCAAGCTCCAAAACACGGAGCTTGAGTTGGTGCAGCTGGAGACACCTCCTGCACATGTGGTTGTCCCGGCTGCATGAAGCATGCAGGATTTCCCACGTGGCACAGGATGTGCAATGCACGGGACTGAGCTGCCCTGCCATCCCTCTAGTTACACTTGTAATTATCAAGTAGAACTAAACTCTAAACCTGAGCAACACACCCAGCCGCTACTCAGCAAACAGCCAATTTAATGAACTGGTTCTCCTTAATTAATAAAGATCATATATATTTATTTGCAGTTCCTAACCTACAACAATGCCAAAGGTCTCTTGAAGAAAAGAAAAAATACTCACCAATCCATCAGCCAATCACTTACCTGCTTGGCTGTGACATCACACATCGATTTCGATATTTTTAAACTTTCTATCCCTGCTGCAGTTGGCTCCTCCCGACTGCCGTTGCCCCAAGCTGTCTCCACCCTTTGTAGTCCCACGCCCACTCAGGTCTCGTGATGCTAGCCTCCTCCCGACTGTTCACTATTAATCCATGGTATGAAGAAAGAAAGATAGACCTGCATTTATATAGCACCTTTCATGACCAGTGGATGTCTTGGCATTTTACAGCCAATTAAGTACTTATGGAGTGTAGTCATTGTTGTAAGAACATAAGAAATAGGAGCAGGCCATACGGCCCCTCGAGCCTGCTCCGCCATTTAATAAGATCATGGCTGATCCGATCATGGACTCAGCTCCACTTCCCTGCCCGCTCCCCGTAACCCCTTTATCCCCTTATCGTTTAAGAAACTGTCTATTTATGTCCTAAATTTATTCAATGTCCCAGCTTCCACAACTCTCTGAGGCAGCGAATTCCACAGATTTACAACCCTCTGAGAGAAGAAATTTCTCCTCATCTCAGTTTCAAATGCGCAACCCCTTATTCTAAGATCATGCCCCCTAGTTCTAGTCTCCCCCATCAGTGGAAACATCCTCTCTGCATCCACCTTGTCAAGCACCCCCCCCCCTCTCATAATCTTATAAATTTTGATAAGATCACCTCTCATTCTTCTGAATTCCTGTTATGTATGCAATAAAGATTCAAGCTGAATAATTTTAACTAAGCAAGGTACAACCTTGCTTCTGCTTTATTTAGGCCCAAAGTGCCTGACTCTCAAAATGGCTGGCCTTTTATACCTGAGCAGCACCATGTGTGTGCTGCTCAGTGGCCTCCAACATAAACGCCATCTGGTGGCTACAAACAGAATGTACATACATGACAATACCCCCATCTGAGATCTTATCACAGTCTTTCACGGGTTGAGACGGTCCGGTGCTTTACGCTCCCAGGTTGACCGTCTCAGTTCGATTCTGGCCGTGGGTGAGTGTGTGGAGTCTGTTGTGGCTGGTGGCTGGTTGACTGACTTGTTGGGGGTGGCAGTGGCCATGTCAGGAATTGTGTCCATTTTTATTGAACAAGTCCGTGATGGAAATTCCGGGTTCACTGATGACCCTTGAGTCCACTGGAGGCTGCTGGTAGGTTGGTTGGTCGTCGATGATTTCTTCATCCAACTGTTCTGGCTCGTCTGTGTGCCTCAGCTTTGTCTGATCCATGTGTTTCCTGCAAGTTTGCCCATTCTTGAGCTTAATAACAAATACTCTATCGCCCCCCTTGGCCATGACCGTACCAGCGATCCATTTGGGACCCTGACCATAGTTCAACACATATACAGGATTATTAACAGAAATCTCGCGTGACACAGTTGCGCGATCGTGGTACCCTTGCTGATTTTGTCTTCTGTATTCAACATGATTATTTAAATCCGGGTGTACCAGAGATAACTTGGTCTTAAGACCTCTTTTCATCAGCAGTTCAGTAGGCGAGACCCCTGTGAGTGTGTGGGGTCTTGTCCTGTAACTCAGCAGTGTGCAGGATAAGCGGGTCTGCAGTGACCCTTGGATTACTCTCCTCATGCTTTGCTTGATAATTTGTACTGCATGTTCTGCTTGCCCATTGGTCACAGGCTTGAATGGTGCTGACCTTACATGTTTTATGCTGTTAAGTTTTACAAACTCCTGACTGGTGAAGCACGACCCATTGTCGCTCACTACTATGTCAGGCAGCCCATGTGTCGCGAACATGACATTGAGATTCTCTATGGTTGCTGTGGACGTGCTGGATGACATGATTATGCATTCTATCCACTTCGAATAAGCGTCCACCACCACTAAAAACATCTTGTCCAGGAAGGGACCTGCAAAATCTACAAGGATCCTGGACCAAGGTTTGGATGGCCACGACCACAGACACAGCGGCGATTCCGCTGGTGCTTTGCTGAGCTGCATGCAAGTGTTGCATTGATGCACTCATGCTTCCAGCTCAGAATCAATTTCTGGTCACCATACATGGGACCTGGTGATGGCCTTCAACATCACTATACCAGGATGTGTGCTGTGTAACTCACGCACAAACTTTTCTCTCCCTTTCTTAGGCATTACAACGCGATTGCCCCACAATATGCAATCTGCTTGAATAGACAGTTTGTCCTTGCGATGAATGTACAGTTTGGCCTTCTCGCACATTTGCTTAGGTATGGCAGATCAATCCCCTTTGAGGATGCAACCCTTTACTACCGATAAAATCAGGTCCTGGCTGGTCCAGGTCTTAACTTGTTGAGCCGTGATAGGGGTCCCTTCACTCTCAAAAGCATCCATGATTAACATTAAATCTGCCGGTTGTGGCGTTTCCATCTCCGGTGTGGGCAACGACAACCGGCTCAAAGCAGCGGCACAATTCCCTGTGCCAGGTCTATGGCGAATGACATAATCAGAAGCAGATAATGTCAGCGTCCACCTTTGGATGCGGGATAAAGCGTTGGTATTGATACCTTTGCTCTTGGAAAACAATGAAATGAGCGGCTTGTGATCAAAGTCTAATTCGAACTTCAGACGGAACAGGTATTAATGCATCTTTTTAACACCGTACACACACTCTAAAGCTTCTTTTTCCACCATACCGTAGGCTCTTTCTGATTTAGACAAACTTTTGGATGTCTACGCGACAGGTTAAAGTTTCCCCGATTCATTGGCTTGTTGTAACAGACAACCAATTCCATATGACGATACGTCACAGGCCAAAACTAAACGTTTACATGGGTCATAATGTACCAGCAGCTTGTTTGAGCAAAGCAGATTGGTGGCTTTCTCGAAGGCTCTGTCTTGCGATGCGCCCCACACCCAGTTGTCACCTTTTCTCAATAGCGTGTGCAGTGGTTCTCGTAAGGTGCTCAATTTAGGTAGGAAGTTACCAAAGTAGTTGAGTAGACCCAGGAACGAACGCAGCTCTGTCACATTCTGCGACTTGGATGCATTCTTGATGGCCTTGGGTTTCACGTCAGTAGGTCTGATGCCATCAGCGGCGATTTTCCTCCCGAGGAATTCGACCTCCGGTGCCATGAAGACGCACTTCGAGCGTTTCAGTCTGAGTCCCACTCTGTCCAAACGCAGTAGAACCTGTTCCAGGTTGTTCAGATGTTCCTTGGAGTCACGACCGGTGATCAGGATGTCATCTTGGAACACGACGGTTCTGGGAATGGACTTCAGTAGAAACATAGAAACATAGAAAATAGGTGCAGGAGTAGGCCATTCGGCCCTTCGAGCCTGCACCGCCATTCAATGAGTTCATGGCTTCCCTCTGGAATATTGCTGCAGCCGAGCACTTCCGAAAGGGCACTATTATGTATGCAACACCTTGTAACCAGCATTCTGCCACCACCAGAGGGCGCATCTGTTGGAGTCCCAAGGGATCTCAGCATCCCTTGGGAGCACTGTATATAAGCAGGCCTCCCATGCTGTGCCAACGAGCTGCAAGGGAATGAGAACGCTGCCAAACGAAGGGCGATCCTCCTTACCGTCTGCGGGGCAACATGAAGAATCTTCTCGCTCCGGTGAAACCAACAACCAAATCGTATGAAGAACTGTGTAAGCTGGTCCAGGAACACCTAAATCCAAAGGAGAGCGTTCTGATGACAAGGTATCGATTTTACACATGTCAACGGTCTGAAGGCCAGGAAGTGGCGAGCTACGTCGCCGAACTAAGGCGCCTTGCAGGACACTGCGAATTCAGTGGATTCCTGGAGCAAATGCTAAGAGACTTTTTTGTGCTTGGCATTGGCCATGAGGTTATCCTTCGCAAACTATTGACTGTTAAAACATCGAACCTGAGCAAAGCCATAACGATAGCCCAGGTATTTATGTCCACCAATGATAATACCAAACAAATTTCACAGAAAAAAGATGCATCGGCAAGTGCTGTACACAAAGTAACGTCATTTTCAGGCAGGAATGCATATGGCAGAACGTACACGCCTGCAGCTGCATGACCTCAGATGACTCAGACACCGCCATCAAACGTTAATGTGAGGCAATTAACACCTTGTTGGCGCTGCGGAGGTGATCGTCAAGCCCATCAATACTGCTTCAAAAACTATGCATGCAAAGGCTGTGGAATAATGGGACACCTCCAGCGAATGTGCAGACGAGCTGCAAACCCTGCAACCACCACGTTGCAGAGGAAGACCCATCCATGGCGGATCAAACTGAACTAGAGACTCGAACCGAGGAGGCAGAAGTGTACGGGATACACACCTTCATCACGAAATGTTAAAAGTTGAACTGAACGGAATTCCAGTATCCATGGAATTGGGCACGGGTGCGAGTCAGTCCATCATGAGCAAAAAGGCCGTCGAGAGGCCGAGGTGCAACAAGGCACAAAGGCCTAAGCTGGGCCCCATTCATACCAAGCTGAGAACTTACACTAAAGAGCTGATCCCTGTAATTGGCAGTGCAGCAGTAAAAGTCTCCTATGATGGAGCGGTGCATGAACTACCACTATGGATTGTACCAGGAGATGGCCCCACACTGTTCGGCAGAAGTTGGCTGGGAAAAATCCGCTGGAACTGGGACGACATCCGAGCGCTCTCGTCCGTCGACGACACCTCATGTACCCAGGTTTTGAGCAAGTTCCCGTTGTTGTTCGAGCCAGGCATCGGAAATTTCTCTGGGGCGAAGGTGCAGATCCACTTGGTTCCCGGTACACGACCCATCCACCACAAGGCACGTGTGGTGCCATACATGATGTGAGAGAAAATGGAGATTGAGCTGGACAGGCTGCAACGAGAGGGCATCATCGAGCCGGTTGAGTTCAACGAGTGAGCCAGTCCGATTGTTCCGGTTCTCAAGGGCGATGGCACGGTCAGAATTTGTGGGGACTATAAAGTAACGATGAACCGTTTTTCGCTGCAGGACCAGTACCCGCTACCCAAGGCAGACGACCTATTTGCGACCCTGGCTGGAGGGAAGACGTTCACCAAGCTGGACCTGACCTTGGACTACATGACGCAGGAGCTGGCGGAATCTTCGAAAGGCCTCACCTGCATTAACACACACAAAGGTCTGTTCATCTACAATAGATGCCCGGTTGGGATTCGATTGGGCGTGGCTATTTTTCAAAGGAACATGGAGAGTTTGCTAAAGTCGGTTCCGCGCACCGTGGTTTTCCAGGACGACATATTGATCACAGGTCGGGACACCATCAAACACTTGCAGAACCTGGAAGAGGTTCTAAGTCGGCTAGATCGTGTGGGACTCAGGTTGAAACGCTCAAAGTGTGTTTTCCTGGCACCAGAGGTCGAGTTCTTAGGGAGAAGAATCGCGGCAGACAGCATCAGACCCATCGACGCCAAGACGGAGGCCATCGAGAACATGATGGAACTGCGGTTGTTCCTGGGACTCCTCAATTACTTTGGTAATTTCCTACCCGGGTTAAGCACCTTGCTAGAACCTCCACACATGTTGCTACGCAAGGGAGATGACTGGGTATGGGGGAAATCACAAGAGACTGCTTTTGAGAAAGCCAGAAATCTGTTATGTTCCAACAAACTGCTTATTCTGTATGACCCATGTAAACGTTTAGTGCTAGCTTACGATGCGTTTTCGTACAGGGTCGGGTGTGTGTTACAACATGCAAACAAATTGGGAACATTGCAACCGGTCGCTTACGCGTCCAGGAGTTTGTCCAAGGCCGAAAGGGCTCACAGCATGATTGAAAAAGAAGCTCTGGCATGCGTTTACGGGGTGAAAAAAATGCACCAGTATCTGTGTGGGCTTAAGTTCGAGCTAGAAACTGACCATAAGCTGCTCATATCGCTATTCTCAGAGAGCAAAGGGATTAATACCAATGCCTCTGCCCGCATCCAAAGATGGGCGCTCATGCTGTCTGCATATAACTATGTATTTCCGCCACAGACCAGGCACAGAGAACTGCGCTGAAGCTCTCAGTCGGCTACCATTGCCCACCACCGGGGTGGAAATGCACAGACTGCAGACTTGCTCTTGGTGATGGATGCATTTGAAAACGAAAAGTCACCCGTCATGTCCCGCCAGATCAGGACCTGGACCAGCCAGGATCCTTTACTGTCCCTTGTAAAAAAAACTGTGTTCTCCATGGGAGCTGATCCAACATCCCAGCGGAGATGCATGAAGAGATCAAGCCATTCCAGCACGCAAAGACGAAATGTCCATACAGGCGGACTGTCTTTTGTGCGGTAATTGCGTGGTTTTGCCTAAGAAAGGCAGGGAAACGTTCATACACGATCTACACAGTACCCACCCAGGCATAGTAATGATGAAAGCTATAGTCAGATCCCATGTGTGGTGGCCCGGCATCGACTCAGATTTGGAGTCTTGCGTGGGCCAAAGCAACACTTGCTCGCAACTGAGCAATGCACCCAGGGAGGCACCGCTAAGTTTCTGGTCATGGCCCTCCAAACCGTGGTCTAGGATCCACGTTGACTTTGCTGGCCCGTTTCTAGGCAAAATGTTTTTGGTTGTTGTGGATTCTTATTCAAAATGGATTGTGTGTAATACTGTCTGTAAGCACATCCACTGCCACCGTCGAAAGCCTACGAGCCATGTTTGCCACACACGGCCTGCCTGATGTCCTTGTCAGCGACAATGGGCCGTGCTTCACCAGCGCTGAATTCAAGGAATTCATGATCCGCAATGGGATCAAGCACATCACATCTGCCCCGTTCAAGCCCGCATCTAACGGCCAGGCAGAACGGGCAGTCCAAACCATCAAGCAAAGCTTGAAATGCATGTCGGAAGGCTCCATGCAGACCTGCCTGTCCCAAGTCCTGCTCAGCTACCGCACAAGACCCCACTCGCTCACCGGGGTTCCCCTGCCGAACTGCTCATGAAAACGGCACTCAAAACAAGGCTCTCTCTCGTCCACCCTGATCTCCATGATCATGTCGAGGGCAGGCGGCATCAACAAAGCATGTACCATGATCGTGCAAATTTATCACGTGATATTGAAGTCAATGACCCTGTATTTGTACTCAACTATGGACATGGTCCCAAATGGCTTGCTGACACTGTCGTAGTCAAAGAAGGGAGTAGGGTGTTTGAGGTCAAACTTGTAAATGGACTAATTTGCAGAAAGCATTTGGACCAAACCAAACTGCGATTCACAGACAGCCACGAGCAACCTGAAGAGCACACCACCAACTTCGACCCTCGGACACACACACAAGTGGCAACCAACATCATGGTTGACCACGAAGCTGCACTCATCATCTCCAGCAGCCCAGCAAGACCAGCTGCACAGCAGCCCAGCGAAGGCCCCACCAACTCACCTGCACCTATGTTTGTACCGAGACGATCGACTCGGGAGCGGAAAGCCCCAGATCGTCTCACCCTGTAAATAAGTGTACTATTGACTTTGAGGGGAGAGTGATGTTATGTATGCAACACCTTGTAACCAGCATTCTACCGCCACCAGAGGGCCCATCTGTTGGAGTCCCAAGGGATCCCAGCATCCCTTGGGAGCACTGCATATAAGCAGGTCTTCCATGCTGTGCTAGCACTCTGGAGTCAGAATAAAGAGACTAAGGTCACACTTACTCAAGTCTACAGTATTCAGTCACATTGCTTTATTTGAGACATAACAGGCACCTGTGGTAAATAAACAGTCCTTTGTGCATGTTGATGCACGTAAGTCTCTTCGACGTCTCGACCAACTCCTGTGTCATATAGACCGACGTCAAGTCCAGTTTTGTGAACGACTTCCCTCTGGCTAACGTCGCAAACAAGTCATCAGCCTTCGGTAACAGGTACTGATCTTGTTTCGAAACCCTGTTGATCGTAGCCTTGTAGTCTCCACAGATTCTGACTGTGCTATCACTTTTCAGCACAGGAACAATGGGGCTAGCCCATTCATTAAATTCGATTGGCAATATGATCCCTTCACGCTGGAGTCTGTCCAGTTCAATTTCGACCTTCTCCCTCATCATATACGGCATTGCCCGAGCTTTATGATGGACAGGTCTTGTATCTGAGTCCACGTGGATCTGCACCTTGGCTCCCGTGAAGTTGCCGATACCCGATTCGAACAGCGAGGGGAAGTTGCTCAATATTTGGGCACATGTATCTTCCTCCGACGACAACGCCTTTATGTCGTTCCAGTCACATCTGATTTTCTTCAACCAGCTCCTGCCGAGCAGCGTTGGGCCATTGCCTGGAACAATCCACAGCGGTAACTCGCGAACCGCACCGTTATATGACACATTAATTTGTGCACTGTCAATCACCTTTATCAGTTCTTTGGTGTATGTGTGCAGCTTGGCGTTAATAGGGCTCAGCCTGGACCTCACAGTCTTAGTATCCCACAGCTTATAAAATGCCCTCTCGTTCATGATCGATTGACTCGTCCCCGTGTCCAGTTCCAGCGATACCGGTATCCCGTTAAACTTCACCTTAATCAAAATTGGTTTACTCTTGGTTATGAAGGAGTAATGTCCATACACTTCCTCCTCTGGCATCTCGGATTGTGTATCCGGATCCGCGCTGGTCTGGCTCTCATCCTCCACATGGAATGTCGCAGCACGCTTGCTCATCTGTGGACACTTGCGCTGGAGGTGCCCCAACCTCAGACAGCCTTTGCAACTATATTGCTTAAATCATCACTGCTGGTGCCGATGATTTCCCCCACAACGCCAACACGGAGAAGTCGGATACATTCCCGCTGGCGGACTTTGGGCAGCCACAGGTTTCGTGAACGCAGCCGGATAGGCCCTGCCATGTGCCGCTCTGCCGAACGCCGAATCAATCGCATTTACAGTACTTGCCGAGGTTCGGTTCTTCACCGATATTTGCTTCAGACTCCTGTCCATCGTCACACATGATCGAGCGATCTGGGTGGCCCTTTTTAAATCCAACTCCTCCCCCGCCAGAAGTTTGCACAGGATCACCTCGTGGTTGATACCGATAACAAAGTCCCGCAGCATGTCCGCCAACACCGTCCTGAACTTGCACGGTGCCGCTAGACGTCTCAGGTCAGCAACGAATTCCGCCGCGCTCTGGCCCTCCGATCGAACGTGTGTATCAAACCTGTATCTCGAGATGATGATGCTGTCGTCTGGCTTGAGGTGCTCCCGCGCCAATGTACATAACTCCTCGTACGTTTTCTCTGTTGGATCACTAGGCAGGAGTAGATTCTTTATCAGACCGTAGATCTTTGAACCGCACACAGTGAGGAACACGGCCCGGAGCCGATCTGCATCGTCAACCTCCTTCAATTTGTTGGCCATGAAGTACTGGTTCAAACGGCTCACAAAGTCTGCCCAATCTTTTAACTTCACGAATCGCTCTAAAAATCCAATCGTGCTCATTTTGCAAACAAAGGTTCTTGTATTCTCGTCGCCAAATGTTATGTATGCAATAAGGTTCAAACTGAGTACTGTTTAACTGAACAAGGTACAACCTTGGCTCTGCTTTATTTAGGCCCAAAGTGCCCGACTCACAAAATAGCTGGCCTTTTATACCAGAGCAGCATCATGTGCGTGCTGCACAGTGGCCTCCAACAATGACACCATCTGGTGGCTACAAACAGCATGTACATACATGACAATTCCAATGAGTAGAGGCCCAACCTACTCAACCTTTTCTCATAAGTCATGTTGTAATGTGGGAAACGCAGCAGCCAATTTGCACACAGCAAACTCCCACGAACAGCAATGTGATAATGACCAAATAATCTGGTTTTTTTTGTCATGTTGATTGAGGGATAAATATTGGCCAGGACACCAGGGATAACTCCCCCGTTCTTCTTCGAAATAGTGCCGTGGGATCTTTTACGTCCACCTGAGAGAGCAGACGGGGCCTCGATTTAACATCTCATTCAAAAGACGGCACCTCCGACAGTGCAACACTCCCTCAGCACTGCACTGGACTATCAGCCTAGATTTATGTGCTCAAGTCCCTGGAGGTTGAACCCACAGCCTTCTGAAGTCTATCGATAGCCACAAAGAATCTCTTCCGAAAAAAACAATACTGTCCTGAATGTGATAATATTGGTACAGTGTTTGTAAAAATGTTTTTAAAAGGAATTAAATATTTAGAGTAATGGAAAACAATGGTACACACAACATATTGGGAAGCAACAGATTTCTATGAGTGGCCGGTCCACATATAACTTGCACAAGCTATACCTTGCAGCAGGGACAGGTTTGAAATGAACACACCTGCTAATTAGGCTCAATTTTGATCATTTCAATTTCTATTTCTAAATAACACACCACATCCCTCTGCACAGTTCCTTGTACCATATTGACAAACATTCGTCACATATGCCTGGCAAATACATGCACTGAAGCAGGGAAGGTTCACTTGGTTGCTTCTGGAGATGAGGGGGTTGACTTATGAAGATAGGTTGGGCCTATACTCATTGGAGTTCAGAAGAATGAGAGGCGATCTTATCGAAACATATACGATAATGAGGGGCTTCGACAAGGTGGATGCAGAGACGATATTTCCACTCATAGGGGAAACTAAAACTAGAAGACATAGTCTCAGAATAAGGGGCTGCACATTTAAAACTGAGATGAGGAGGAATTTCTTCTCTCAGAGGGTTGTAAATCTGTGGAATTCTCTGCCCCAGAGAGCTGTGGAGGCTGGGTCATTGAATATATTTAAGGTGGAGATAGACAGATTTTTGAGCGATAGGGAGTAAAGGGTTATGGGGAGCGGGCGGGGAAGTGGAGCTGAGTCCATGATCAGATCAGCCAAGATCGTATTGAATGGTGGTGCAGGCTCGAGGGGCCGTACGGTCTACTCCTGCTCCTATTTCTGATGTTCGAACATATTTTACAGTGGGCCGATTCCCCGTTATAGTGAAAGCACAATAAATGGGCATTGGGCACATTATTGGTTTCTGGAAAATCGACGCTGTTTGTAAATTTGTGTTGGTCGTGGCTCAGCTCTCTCACTTCTGAGTCAGAAGGTCATGGGTTCAAGCCCCACTCCAGAGATTTAGTACAACAATCTAGGCTAATACTCCCAACGCAATACCGAGGGAGCGCTGCACTGTTGGAGGGTCAGTACTGAGGGAGCACTGCACTGTCGGAGGGCAGTACTGAGGGAGTGCTGCACTGTTGGAGGGTCAGTACTGAGGGAGTACTGCACTGTTGGAGGGTCAGTTCTGAGGGAGCGCCACACTGTCGGAGGGACAATACTGAGGGAGTGCCGCACTGTCGGAGGGGCAGTACTGAGGGAGTGCCGCACTGTCGAAGGGACAGTACTGAGGGAGCGCCGCACTGTCGGAGGGGCAGTACTGAGGGAGCGCCGCACTGTCGGAGGTGCAGTACTGAGGGAGTGCCGCACTGTTGGAGGGGCAGTACTGAGGGAGTGCTGCACTGTCGGAGGGGCACTACTGAGGGAGTGCTACTCTATCGAAGGTGTCGTCTTTCGGATGAGATGTTAAACCAAGGCCCCGTCTGCTCTCTCGGATGGACTTAAATGATCCCATGGTACCACTTCGAAGAAGAGCAGGGGAGCTCATCCCGATGTCTTGGCCAATATTTATCCCTCCAATAACATCACCAAGAACAGATTATTGGGTCAGTATCTTATTGCTGTTTGTGGGAGCTTGCTGTGCGCATATTGGCCACAGCATTTCCTACATTACAACAGTGACTACACTTCAAAAAGTACTTTATGGGTTATAAAACGCATTGTGATGTCCTGAGGCTGTGAATAGCGCTATAGAAATGCAAGTATTTTTTAAATATAGAACAACTGCATTTATACAAGCTTGTGTTGCACACAGTTAATGTGGCTCCAACTGCCCTACAATATAATTGGAACAGTTTCTATCGGAACCTCCGCTGTAGGTAGCTTTGCAGAACAACTTCTGGAAGTAGTTCTGCAATATGACTGCACCACCAAAAGTGCACAATGTTAACATGGGCGGCGGGTGTTAGATAATCGTGGAACAACTCTGAGAGAGTGCGCGCGGCGGATGTTTGGGAGTAGACTTTCCACTCCCGTCGTTTCTCTGCTATTTCCGACAATTCCCTGTTGAGGTTACTGTGGATGTTTGGAAAAACCCCCGGTGGATGTTAAAGGAACTTTTTGATGAATGCTCAATCATTGAATGGCAATCTGAGCTTCACGGCTGTCGTTGTTATACGACACAAGAAATAAGAGCAGGAGTTGGCTACATGGCCCCTCGAGCCTGCTCCACCATTCAGTACGATCATGGCTAATCTTCCATCTCAACTCCACTTCCCCGCTCGATCCCCATTATTGTGTTCCTAACACAGATGAGGCTGCACACAGGGAGGTTAAAGTAACAGTGACCTCAGTCTTTAATAAGACACTCCAGAGTGAGGAACAGGCCTTAGGGGCCGGCTTATATACAGTGCTCCCAAAGGATGCTGGGATCCCTTGGGACTTCAGGGGATGCGCTCCCTGGTGGCGGAACATGGGAGTGCATGCTTTACAGATACACAACATCACTCTCCGCTGAAAGTCAAAGTGAAAACTATTTACAAGGTGAGGTGGTCGGGAGCCTTTCTTTCCCTGGTGGACCGCCTCGGTACAAATGTCTGTTCTGGCATGTTAGCTGTGCCCTCGCTGGGCTGGCGTGTTGTTGGCCCTGCAGGGCTGCTGGGTGAGCCTGGCCTTGCTGGGCTGTTGGGCGTGATGGGTTTGATTTCCTGGTCCGGGGTGGTGTCGTTGATCCTTTGGGTGTGTGTTGTGGGCTCGAAAAAGGTGGTGTCTGCTGTGGGTTGTTCAGGGCAGTCTGTGAACCGCAGCCTCGTTTGGTCCAGGTGCTTTCTGCAAATTTGTCCATTGTCAAGTTTGACTACAAACACCCTACTCCCTTCTTTAGCTATCACCGTGCCCGCGATCCACTTGGGACCATGTCCATAGTTTAGCACATACACAGGGTCATTCAGATCAATTTCCCGTGACACAGTGGCGCGACCATCGTTTACATTTTGTTGCTGCCGCCTGCTCTCTACCTGATCATGCAGGTTGGGGTGAACCAGCGAGAGTCTGGTTTTAAGTGTCCTTTTCATGAGTAGCTCAGCCGGGGGCACCCCTGTGAGTGAGTGGGGTCTCGTGCGGTAGCTGAGCAGTACTCGGGACAGGCAGGTTTGGAGTGAGCCTTCTGTGACTCATTTAAGGCTCTGTTTGATTGTTTGTACTGCCCGCTCTGCCTGACCATTGGAGGCTGGTTTAAACGGGGCCGAGGTGACATGTTTGATCCCATTGCGGGTCATGAATTCTTAAAATTCGGCACTGGTGAAACATGGCCCGTTGTCACTGACCAGTATGTCAGGCAGACCGTGGGTGGCAAACATGGCCCTCAGGCTTTCAATGGTGGCGGTGGCGGTGCTTCCCGACATTATTTCACATTCAATCCATTTTGAAAAAGCATCCACCACCACCAGGAACATTTTACCGAGAAACGGGCCCGTATAGTCGACATGAATCCTCGAACATGGTCTGGAGGGCCAGGACCACAAACTTAGTGATGTCTCTCTGGGCGCGTTGCTCAACTGAGCACACACGCTGCTTTGTCGTACACAGGACTCTAAGTCAGAGTCGATACCAGGCCACCACACGTGGGATCTGGCTATCACTTTCATCATTACTATATCCAGGTGTGTGCTGTGGAGATCCGAGATGAACATCTCCCTGCCCTTTTTTGGTAGCACTACGCGGTTATCCCACAACAGGCAGTCTGCCTGAATGGACAGCTCGTCCTTTCGCTGCTGGAACGGCTTGATTAGCTCTTGCATTTCAACGGGGATGCTGGCCCAGCTCCCATGCAGTACACAGTTTTTTACTAGGGACAGCTGGTCCAAGTCCTAATCTGGCGGGCCGTGACAGGTGATTTATCATTTTCAAACGCTTCCATGACCATCAACAAGTCTGCAGACTGCGCCACCATCAACAAGTTTTCAGGCTGCACCATTTCCACCCCCGTGGTGGGCAATGGTAGCCGACTGAGAGCATCCGCACAGTTCTCGGTGCCTGGCCTGTGGCGGATGGTATAGTTATACGCTGATAGCGCGAGTGCCCACCTTTGTATACGGGCTGAGGCATTAGTATTTATCCCCTTGTTTTCAGCGAACAGGGATGTGAGGGGCTTGTGATCGGTTTCCAGCTCAAATTTGAGGCCAAACAGGTACTGATGCATTTTCTTTACCCCGTACACACACGCTAATGTCTCTTTCTCAATCATGCTGTAGGCCCTCTCGGCCTTAGACAAGCTCCTGGAAGCATAGGCGACAGGTTGCAACTTCCCCACAACCTTAGCTTGTTGTAATACACACCCGACTCCGTACGACGACACATCACATGCTAGCACAAGTCTTTTACACGGGTTATACAATACAAGCAGCTTGTTGGAGCATAAAATGTTTCTGGCATTTTCAAAAGCAATTACTTGTTTTTTTTTCCCCATACCCAGTTCTCACCTTTACGCAATAACACATGTAGGGGCTCTAAGAGGGTGTTTAACCCCGGTAGGAAGGTACCAAAATAGTTGAGGAGTCCCAGGAACGACCACAGCTCCGTGACATTCTGTGGCCTGTGCGCGTTCCTGATAGCTTCTGTCTTGGCGTCTGTGGACCGAATGCCATCCGCTGCGATCTTTCTCCCCAAAATCTCCACTTCTGTTGCCATGAAGATGCATTTCGACCTCTTCAGCCGCAGCCCTACGCGATCCAGTCGCTGGAGGACCTCCTCCAGGTTTTGTAGGTGCTCGGCGGTGTCCCAACCCGTGACCAATATGTCGTCCTGAAAGACCACATGTGTGGTACCGACTTGAGTAGGCTCTCTATGTTTCTCTGGAAGATCGCTGCAGCCGACCGAATTCCAAACGGGCATCTGTTGTAGATCCGATACCTTGCCATCAGCAAGCTCTCCCTCGGGTAAAGATGCTCCCAAACCAGTGTACACAGCTCCTCATATGACTTATCTGTGGGTTTCACCGGAGCCAGAAGATTCTCCATGAGGCTGTAGGTCGGTGCCCCGCAGACCGTGAGGAGGACCGCTCTCCTTTTTGCAGCGCTTCCTTCTTTGTCCAGATCATTGGCTACAAAGTACTGGTCTAGCCGTTCGACATAGGCTTCCCAGTCCTCACCCTCCGAGAACTTCTCCAGGATGCTCACAGTTTGCTGCATCATTGCGTTGGATTCGTATTCTCATCGCCAGTTATTGTGTTCCTAACACAGATAAGGCTGCACACAGGGAGGTTAAAGTAACAGTGACCTCAATCTTTAATAAGACACTCCAGAGTGAGGAACAGGCCTTAGGGGCCGGCTTATATACAGTGCTCCGAAGGGATGCTGGGATCCCTTGGGACTTCAGGGGATGAGCTCCCTGGTGGTGGAACATTGGAGTGCATGCTTTACAGATACACAACAGAGGGGGAGACACAGAGAGACAGACAGTGAGGAGAGAGGGGCAGACAAACAGAGAGAGAGAGAGAGAGAGAGACAGACAGACAAACAGAGAGCGAGACAGACAAACAGAGAGACAGAGACAGACAGCGAGAGGGACAGGCAGACAGAGAGAGAGACAGACAGACAGACACAGAGAGAGAGACAGACAAAGAGAGAGACAGGCACAGAGAGCGAGAGAAAGGCAGAGAGAGAGAGAGACAGACAGGGAGAGAGACAGTCAGAGACAGACAGAGAGAGAGACAGGCAGAGAGAGAGATAGACAGAAAGAGAGACAGGCAGAGAGATACTGAGAGCGGGGTTGGGGGTTGGGCAGAAGGACTATCCAGCAGATACTGAAACACAATATGGGTACGGTAGCATAGTGGCTATGCTACTGGACGAGTAATCCAGAGACATGAGTAATGCAGAGACATGAGTTTTAAAACATTTATTCCTGGGATGTGGGCATTTATTGCCCATCCCTAATTGCCCCTTGAGAAGGTGGTGGTGAGCTGCCTTCTTGAACCGCTGCAGTCCGTGTGGTGAAGGTGCTCCCACAGTGCTGTTAGGGAGGGAGTTCCAGGATTGTGACCCAGCGACGATGAAGGAACGGCTGATATATTTCCAAGTCAGGATGGTGTGTGACTGGGAGGGGAACGTGGAGGTGGTGGTGTTCCCATGCGCCTGCTGCCCTTGTCCTTCTAGGTGGTAGAGGTCGCGGGTTTGGGAGGTGCTGCCGAAGAAGCCTTGGCGAGTTGCTGCAGTTCAAGTCACAACAACAAGAATTTGGATTTCCAGAAGGCATTTGATAAGGTGCCACATAAAAGGTTACTGCACAAGATAAAAGTTCACGGGGTTGGGGGTAATATATTAACATGGATAGAGGATTGGCTAACGAACAGAAAACAGAGGGTCGGGATAAATGGTTCATTCTCTGGTTGGCAATCAGTAACCAGTGGGTTGCCACAGGGATCAGTGCTGGGACCCCAACTATTTACAATCTATATTAACGACTTGGAAGAAGGGACTGAGTGTAACATAGTCAAGTTTGCTGATGATACAAAGATGGGAGGAAAAGCAGTGTGTGAGGTGGACACAAAAAACTGCAAAAGGACATAGACAGGCTAAGTGAGTGGGCAAAAATTTGGCAGATGGAGTATAATGTTGGAAAGTGTGAGGTCATGCACTTTGGCAGAAAAAAAATCAAAGAGTAAGTTATTATTTAAATGGAGAAAGATTGCAAAGTGCTGCAGTACAGCG
Organism: Pristiophorus japonicus; assembly: GCF_044704955.1. Classification (NCBI taxonomy): domain Eukaryota; kingdom Metazoa; phylum Chordata; class Chondrichthyes; family Pristiophoridae; genus Pristiophorus; species Pristiophorus japonicus. The sequence continues at coordinate 1,740,918 of NC_091984.1, read as the reverse complement.
GGACCTGGAGGTACTTGTGCATGAAACACAAAATGATAGTATGCAGGTACAGCAAGTGATCAGGAAGGCCAATGGTATCTTGGCCTTAATTGCAAACGGGATGGAGTATAAAAGCAGGGAAGTCTTGCTACAGTTATACAGGGTATTGGTGAGGCCACACCTGGAATACTGCGTGCAGTTTTGGTTTCCATATTTACGAAAGGATATACTTGCTTTGGAGGCAGTTCAGTGAAGGTTCACTCAGTTGATTCCAGGGATGAGGGGGTTGACTTATGAGGAAAGGTTGAGTAGGTTGGGCCTCTACTCATTGGAATTCAGAAGAATGAGAGGTGATCTTATCAAAACGTATAAGATTATGAGGGGGCTTGACAAGGTGGATGCAGAGAGGATGTTTCCACTGATGGGGGAGACTAGAACTAGAGGGCATGATCTTAGAATAAGGGGCTGCCCATTTAAAACTGAGATGAGGAGAAATTTCTTCTCCCTTGTTGGGCTTGTTACATACTGGATAAAGAAGTTCTCCTGAATGCATTTTAGGAGTTCCGCTCCCTCTGTACCATTCGCACTGCTTTTTTCCCAGTTAATATTGGGAGAGTTGAAATCCCCCACTCTATAGTTTTTGCACTTTGCAGCAATTTGCCCACATATTTGATCTTCTATCTCCCTCTGACTGTTTGGGGGTCTATAGTACACTCCCAGCAGTGTGATCACCCCTTTATTGTTCTTCAATTCAACCCATATGGCCTTGTTTGATGAACCCTCTAACATATCACCCCTCCTCATAGCTGTAATAGTTTCTTTAATCAATACTGTGACTCCCCCCTCATTTTTTTACCCCCCCTCTCTATCCCATCTGAAAACACTTTAACCAGGAACATACCTGCCCCTCTTTCAGCCATGTCTCAGTAATAGCTATAATATCATACTCCCACGTGTCTATCTGTGCTCTCAGCTCACCTGCCTTATTCCCCAGACTCATTGAAGTTGAAGTATATACCATTTAGCACTCCCAAACTTCCTTGTTGTCTATTTTCCAGCCCTTGTTTCCTCTGTCTTCCAAATTCACTTTCTACTTTTCTGCCGCCCAATTCCAGCTTTACTCCCCTCCCTACTGAATCTATTCTCCAGTTCCCATTCCCCTGCCAAGCTAGTTTAAACTCTCCCCAACAGCTCCAGCAAACCCTCCTGTGAGGATATTGGTCCCGGCTCTGTTGAGGTGCAACCTGTCCGGCCTGTACCGGTCCCACCTCCCCCAGAAACAGTCCCAATGTCTCAGGGACCTAAAGCCCTCCCACCTGCACCATCTCTCCTGCCAGGCATCATTGTCTCTATCCTCCTGTTTCTGTACTCACTAGCTCCTGGCACCGACAGTAATCCGGAGATTGCTACCTTTGAGGTCCTGCTTTTTAATCTCTCTCCTAAACTCTCTCCTAAACTCTCCTAAACTCTGCCTGCAGGACCTCATCCCCCTCTCTACCGATGTCATTGGTACCGATATGGACCATGACCTCTGGCCGGTCACCCTCTCCCCCCAGGATGTCTTGCAGCCGCTCGGTGACATCGTTGACCCTGGCACCAGGGAGGTAACATACCATCCTGGAGTCACGTCCATGGCCGCAGGAACCCCTGTCTGCTCCCCTGACTACTGAATCCCCTACCACTATAGCTCTTCCATTCTTCTTCCTCCTCCCCCGCACCCCGCCCCCGCCCCATGCAGCTGAGCCACAAGTGGTGCCGTGGACTTGGCAATGGTTCCTCTGGGGAGTCACTTGCTCTCCCGAGAGGAACCATCGCCCCCACCAGTACTCAGAACAGAATACTGCTTGGAGAGCGAGATGGACTCAGGGGACTCCTGCACTTCCTGCCTAGTCCTCCTCTTGTGTCTCCCTAACAGCACTGTGGGAGCACCTTCACCACACGGACTGCAGCGGTTCAAGAAGGCGGCTCACCACCACCTTCTCAAGGGGCGATTAGGGATGGGCAATAAATGCTGGCCTTACCAGCGATGCTCACATCCCATGAATAAAATTTTAAAAGCCATTACAAATGAGCAGTTTGGTACTGGAAGCTCACAGTGCCCACCCCATCCCCAGCGCCCGTGATACTCGAGTGTCTCTTTTGTTTGTTAAACAACAAAAATGTAATCATGAAAACAATTCAAACGAGCAAACAAAAAGATGCCGGGGACACTCCCCAGGGAATGTGAGACCCTGTCAGCACGAAGCCCAAGGATGTGATATTGAATAGATGTATTTGATTTTTTGAGAATTTAACCAGCTCAGTTGATTAAATAATATGCTAAATGTTATCCTGACTTGCACAAAACACTAGACACAAAAGAGGGATCTGGAATGAAGTTGCAAACTGAATACAGAACTGCCCTGACAATAGCAACAGGGGGAAGCTATAAAATGCAATTATTTAACTTGGCAAGTATCGATGAGTGCAGTGCATCTCGCCACCAATGTTCGAACTATTTATTAATAGCAAGGATACTGTGAGCAATATATCCAAGTCTTTCTTTCCTGCCCTCCGACAGTGCGGCACTCCCTCAGTACTGCCCCTCCGACAGTGCGGCATTCCCTCAGTACTGCCCCTCCAGCAGTGCATCGCTCCCTCAGTACTGCCCCTCCGACAGTGCGGCACTCCCTCAGTACTGCCCCTCCGACAGTGCGGCATTCCCTCAGTACTGCCCCTCCAGCAGTGCGGCACTCCCTCAGTACTGCCCCTCCGACAGTGCAGCACTCCCTCAGTACTGCCCCTCCAACAGTGCATCGCTCCCTCAGTACTGCCCCTCCGACAGTGCAGCACTCCCTCAGTACTGCCCCTCCGACAGTGCAGCACTCCCTCAGTACTGCCCCTCCGACAGTGCAGCACTCCCTCAGTACTGCCCCTCCGATAGTGCAGCACTCCCTCAGTACTGCCCCTCCGACAGTGCGGCACTCCCTCAGTACTGTCCCTCCGACAGTGCGGCATTCCCTCAGTACTGCCCCTCCAGCAGTGCGGCACTCCCTCAGTACTGCCCCTCCCACAGTGCAACGCTCCCTCATTACTGCCCCTCTAAAGTGCAGCACTCCCTCAGTACTGCCACTCCTACAGTGCAACGCTCCCTCATTACTGCCCCTCTGACAGTGCAACGCTCCCTCATTACTGCCCCTCTGACAGTGTAGCACTCCCTCAGTACTGCCCCTCTGACCGTGCAGCACTCCCTCAGTACTGCTCCTCTGACCAGTGCAGCACTCCCTCAGTACAGCACTGGAGCATCAATCTAGATTTCTGTGCTTAAGTCTCTGGAGAGGGACTCAAACCCACAACTTTCTGACTCGGAGGCGAGAGAGCTTCCCTCTGAGCCACAGCTGACATCAAGCCTGAATCCAGAGTCAAGAATCTAAATGACACTGGAGTGATGTGATGCTCGAATCCCCAGAGGAAGATGGCTCGCTCTATTTTATTCCAAAGACAGCTCGAGTTTTAACACTCAATTTATAACACTGTGCAAAACTGAAACCACTTCACACCAATGCCAAACTTGCATGCACCTTAAAATTCAAACCTTGAGGACTGCCACTTGGAGTAGCATTTGAACAAGTATGTGCTGATCTGAGAGAGGCAGCTATGATTTGTCATGGCTAATGAACCAAGTTGATTTTTTTTGAGGCGGTACCTAACGTGGGAGATAAGGGAGTGTCTATAGATGTTATTTATATGGACTTTCAGAAGGCATTCGACAAGGTTCCATATAAGAGACTGTTTGCGAAAAGCAGAGAGCATGGAATTGGAGGCAACCGACTGACGTGGGTAGGGAATGGGTTCGGAGGGAGGACACAGAGAGTAGGGATGATGGGTATGTACTCCAGTTGACAGGGTGGGACCAAAGGTGTCCCCCAGGGATCTGTACTGATAGAAAGAAAGAAGAAAGACTTGCATTTATATAGCGCCTTTCACAACCACCGGAAGTCCCAAAGCGCTTTACAGCCAATGAAGTACTTTTGTAATGTAGTCACGGTTGTAATGCGGGAAATACATTTCTGAGACCACAGCTTTACACTGTATATTTCTAAATGGCTTGGGCGAAGGAATAGTGAGCCAGTTAGCTAAGTTTGCTGAAGACACTAAGTTAGATAACACGGTAAAGAGTGTAGAAGGGGAGCAGAGAGTTGTGAAGGGGCATTGATAGATTAAGTGAATGGCAAAGTGTGAGGTCATCCACTTTGGAGGCAAGAAAGATAGATCGTAGTATCTTCTAAATGGCGAGAGGCTGAAGAGATCACCTGAAGCCAGCGAGCAGCCTACACATGGCCAGACACAGGTTCTACAACTACAGACGCTGTGTGGGCCAGAGCATACCCGACTTCATGGCGGAACTTCAGAGGTTGGCTAGTTTATGTGAGTTCTCCGATGAACTGAGGAGAGAAATGCTGAGAGAATTTTTCATTGAAGGAATAGGCCACGCAGGCATATTCCGAAAGCTCATAGAGACCAAGAACCTGACCTTAGAGGCAGCAGCACAGACATTCTTGGTAGGGGAAGAAGAAACAAGGTTGATTTACAATGCAGGTACGACAACTAACGAAATATCGGAACAAGAAGTTCACAGCACTAAACAAGCTGCTACCCCCACACACAGACAAAACCGGGAGAACAGGCTCTCGACAGCAGGCAGAAGCCATCAAGGGCCACAGGAACGGTCATTCACACCTCATCAACCCACAATGCGATCAATCAACTACAAACTGAGAGAAGCTCAAGAGAGATCAGCCAGACGCAGCTCATTCTGTGGGAACACTTTAAACAATGGAACAGGTCTGTGCTGGAGGTGTGGGGGTAGGCACTCGTCAAGGGGATGTTGATTTCAGCAGGCTGTTTGCAGAAATTGTGAATATACAGGGCATTTGGCCCGCATGTGCAAAAAAACGGCAGCTCGGCTGGTATACGAATCGGATGGGTCAGAAAGCGGACCAGAAGATGATGGGGACAGTACCCAGGACACCCGGGATGTACAGCAGGTCAGCACGATTAATGGCCGCTGCTCCTATAACAGGACGCCTCCTATAATGATGAGGGTCCTACTCAACGGGATATCTGTCAACATGGAGCTGGATATGGGAGTGAGTCAATCTCTCATGGGCGCTCAACAATTTGAACAACTGTGGCCGCATAAAAGAGACAGACCAAAACTCACAAGGGTCGACACCACACTAAGGACCTATACCAAATAAATCGTACCAGTCCTCGGCAGCGCCATGCTCTCTGTCACACACAATCGGACAGTGAACCGACTTCCCCTGTGGATTGTCCCCGGAGACCCCCCAGCACTGCTGGGGAGAAGCTGGCTGGCAAAACTAAACTGGAAATGGGATGATGTCCATGCCATGTCATTAGAGGAACGGACCTCCTGCTCAACAGTTATAAAGTGATTTGAACATCTCTTTCAGCCAGGTGTGGGCACTTTCAAAGGGGCCAAAGTCAATATCTACATCACACAGGATGCTAGACCAGTCCACCACAAGGCCAGAGCTGTACCCTATGTGATGAGGGAAAAGATTGAACACGAACTAGACAGGCTTCTGCGGGAAGGCATTATATCACCTGTGGAATTTAGCGACTGGGCAAGTCCCATCGTCCCAGTCATGAAGCCTGATGGATCCGTACGAATCTGTGGGGACGACAAATCTACCATAAACAGAGTCTCCCTACAGGACCAGTACCCGCTGCCCAGAGCGGAGGACTTATTTGCCACATTGGCTGGAGGTAAACTTTTCTCAAAATTAGATCTCACATCTGCGTATATGATGCAAGAATTGACCGAGGAATCCAAGCTACTCACCACCATCAACACACATCGAGGCCTTTTCATGTACAATCGATGCCCATTCGGCATCATGTCGGCAGCTGCCATATTCCAGCGCAACATGGAGAGTCTGCTCAAGTCCATCCCGGGGACAGTTGTATTTCAAGACGACATACTTATCACGGGCAGGGACACTGACTCCCATCTCCGTAATTTGGAGGAAGTACTAAAGTGGTTGGATCAGGTAGGCCGAAGAGTCAAGAAATCCAAGTGCCTGTTTCTCGCACCCGAGGTTGAACTTTTGGGCAGAAGGATTGCCACCTGATGGAATCCGCCCAACAGAGTTCAAAACAGAAGCAATTCGCCTGGCACCCAGGCCCCGAAATGTCTCAGAACTACGCGCCTTTCTCGGGCTACTCAATTACTTTGGGAACTTTATGCAGAACTTAAGCACGCTGCTGGAGCCTCTCCACATGCTACTCAGGAAGGGGTGCGATTGGTTTTGGGGGGACGCCCAGGAACGCGTCTTCAATAAGGCACGCAACCTTCTGTGTTCCAACAGTGTTTTGACTTTCTTTGACCCAGGTAAAAATCTAGTTCTCACATGCGATGCGTCAGCGTACGGGATCGGGTGCGTTTTGCAACATGTCAATAGTGCGGGCAAATTACAACCCATAGCTTATTCCTCCAGGTCACTTTCGCGGGTGGAGCGCGGGTACGGAATGGTAGAGAAGGAGGCGCTCACGTGCGTGTATGGTGTCAAAAAGATGCACCAATACCTTTTCGGGGCCAAGTTCGCGTTAGAAACCGACCACAAGCCCCTCACGTCCCTGCTATCCGAGAGCAAGGCAATAAACGGCAACGCCTCGGTGCGAATTCAACGGTGGGCACTCATGCTGGCATCCTACGACTATACCATAAGGCACAGACCAGGCACAGACAACTGTACGGACGCGCTCAGCAGGCTACCCCTGGCGACCACGGAAGGGTCTGACGAACAGGACTGTGAGATAGTCATGGCAATCAATGCCTTTGAGTCCACAGGTTCGCCCATGACGGCTCGCCAAATCAGAGCCTGGACGACCAGCGACCCCACGTTATCTTTAGTAAAAAGATGTGTCCTAACCGGTGACTGGGCAGAGGCTCGCGATGCCTGCCCCGAGGAATTAAAACCCTTTCACAGGCGCATGCATGAGCTATCACTACAAGCAGACTGCCTGATGTGGGGCAGCCGAGTAGTCATGCCTCTGCGAGGCAGAGAGGCATTTGTCCGGGAGCTCCACCGCGAGCACCCGGGAATCGTTCTCATGAAGGCCATAGCCAGATCCCACGTCAGGTGGCCTGGTATTGACGCGGACTTGGAGCTCTGCGTCCGAAGGTGCACCATTTGTGCCCAACTCAGCAATGCCCCCAGGGAGGCTCCACTGAGCCCCTGGCCCTGGCCTACCAAACCGTGGTCGCGGGTGCATGTAGACTATGCGTGTCCATTCATGGGTAAAATGTTCCTCGTAGTTGTAGATGCATTTTCAAAGTGGATCGAATGCACCATTTTAAACTCGATCACAACCTCCACCACTGTGGAAAGCCTCGCAACCATGTTTGCAATGCACGGAATCCCTGACATATTGGTCAGTGACAATGGTCCGTGCTTCACCAGCGCAGAATTCCAAGACTTTATAATTGACCACGGCATAAATCACGTCAAGACGGCACCGTTGAAGCCGGCCTCCAACGGCCAGGCGGAGAGAGCAGTGCAAATCATTAAACAAGGCATGCTTAAAATCCAAGGTCCCACGCTGTAGGGTCGCCTGTCGCGACTGCTGCTGGCATACAGATCTCGTCCGCACTCATTGACTGGGATCCCCCCCGCGCAACTGTTGATAAAAAGGACTTCAAAAACAAGGCTCTCATTAATCCTCCCAGACATACATGAAATCGTTGAGGCAAAGCGCCGTAAGCTGACTGAGTACCATGACAGAAATTCGAGGGGGAGATGGAATGAGATAGGGGACAAAGTGTTTGTACTAAACTATGGCAGGGGTCCCAAATGGCTTGCAGGGACAGTAACGGGCAAGGAAGGAAACAGGCTACTGGTAGTACAAATGGACAATGGCAAAACCTGCCGGAGGCATGTAGACCAAGTCAAAAGCAGATTTACCAACAACTGCGGAACCAGAGGCAGACTACAATGTGGAACTCGCACCACACCTGGTGGACAGACAGAGGGAACAACCTGAGGAAAGGGCAATCCCAACAGACAGCCCAGGCGAGTCAACAACAATCACACCAATCGAAACAGACAGCCCAGGCGAGTCAACAACAATCACACCAATCGAAACAGACAGCCCAGGCGAGATACCAGCAACCACACCCAAAGAAAAACAGACACCAAGGCAAACAATTGAACCACAACTCAGACGCTCCATGCGAGAGCGTAGACCATCTGAGAGATTGAACCTATAAAGACAATAAGACCTTGGGGGAGGGTGATGTCATGTATCTTACATTATTATATATAACTGTATCCTAACATGCTATACATGACTGTAATAAGATATGACCTGTAACCACCAGCATACCTTACCACCAGGTGTGCACTTGCAAGAAACAGGTATATAAGGACAGGTCTCAGGCAAGTGCAGCATTCCAGAGCTGTGAAATAAAGGTGCAGGTCCAGAGTGACCTTGACTTCACTACATGCCTCGTGTGAGTCTGTACTGAGGGGACAGGACTTTACAGTTATCTCAATTAATCATTTTCTACCACCCTTTTCTTGAAGAACATTTCCTAACTTCTCTCCCAAATGGCCTGGCTCAGATTTTAAGGTCCTGTCCTCTTGCCCTAGGTGGTTTTCAAGATGATGAGTTTATGGATAGAGTAGATAGATACAAACTATTCCCTCTGGCGAGTGAGTCAATAATCAGCGGTCTTAGACTAAAACTCATTGGCAAAAGATCGAATGGGGAGATGAGGAGACATTTATCACTCAGGATTGTGGGGATGTGGAACGCACTACCCTGAAAAGGTGGTGAAAGCCGATTCCATCATTTTAAAAGGGAGTTGGACAGGTACTGGAGGATGAGGAACTTACAGGGTTACGGACAAATGCGATGGTGTAGGGGTGAAGCACCACTGCTCTTTCACAGGTACAACAAGCCGAATGGCCGCCTCCTGCACTGTAAGTTTTGTGATTAGAGAGGGGGCTGGGTGCTAACTGTAAATTAGACCACGGCTTTCACTTCTGATGGAGACGAACGCTTCCCGTCTCCGCTGGGTACAAGAGTCCCAACGTGAACGAGCCTGGACAATCTCCATCCAGTTCCTCGTGAGCGTGGGCTGTGAGGACAGAATGGGCACTAAATGGTCCATCTTACTTGTAATGTATATAAGACTAGAAAGACTTGTTACTGTAAACTCACTCAGGTGCAAACCTGGCTCAACTTTATTCCAGCTCAAAGTGCACGTAGCACATGGTACCAGTTCTAATATACCAGGGGCCCATAACCTCCCGACAGTGGCGCCCCCTGGTGTCTTGGATACAATACATCAGTGCATAACAATACATATCAATACATAACATTACTGGAGAGGTCACGGTGGGATTCTCGACGGTGCACCTGTAGTAACATTCAAGAGGGAATTGGATATAAACTTGAAAAGGAAAAAGTTTGCAAGGTGCTGGGGAAAAGAGCAGGGGCAGTGGGACTAATTGGGTCACTCTTTCAAAGAGCCGGCACAGGCACGATGGGCCGAAGGGCCTCCTTCTGTACTGTAACATTCTATGAAACTTCCCCAAAATGATAAGTTGGGGAGAATTGACAAATCATAAACATTGGTGGAAAAACATCATTACCATTTGGCACTAGCTAGCAATCTCACTCGAGAGGCCAAGAGGCTGGTGTAGGAAAGGGAAGAAGTGTCACACCGGTGGAATTCGGGGTGTTCAGGGGCAGAAGTACGACACCGTTACAGTTCCTGCATTACTAGTGACTACAACAACAACAACTTGTATTTATATAGCGCCTTGAATATAGTGGAACATCCCAAGGCGCTTCACAGGAGTATTATTAGATAAACAATTTGACACGAGCCGCATAAATAGAAATTAGCACAGGTGAGAGATAGTAACATAGAAAACAGGTGCAGGAGTAGGCCATTCGGCCCTTCGAGCCTGCACCACCATTCAATATGATCATGGCTGATCATTCACCTCAGTACCCCTTTCCAGCTTTCTCTCCATACCCCCTGATCCCTTTAGCCGTAAGGGCCATATCTAACTCCCTTTTGTATATATCTAACGAACTGGCCTCAATAACTTTCTGTGGTAGAGAATGCCACAGATTCACAATTCTCTGAGTGAAGAAGTTTCTCCTCATCTCGGTCCTAAATAACTTACCCCTTATCCTTAGACTGTGACCCCTGGTTCTGGACTTCCCCAACATCGGGAACATTCTTCCTGCATCTAACCTGTCCAATCCCGTCAGAATTTTATATGTTTCTATGAGATTCCCTCTCATTCTTCTAAATTCCATTGAATACAAGCCTAGTCGATCCAGTCTTTCTTCATATGTCAGTCCTGTCATCCCGGGAATCAGTCTGGTGAACCTTTGTTGCACTCCCTCAATAGCAAGAATGTCCTTCCTCAGATTAGGAGACCAAAACTGAACACAATATTCCAGGTGAGGCCTCACCAAGGCCCTGTACAACTGCAGTAAGACCTCCCTGCTCCTATACTCAAATCCCCTCGTTATGAAGGCCAGCATGCTATTAGCTTTCTTTACTGCCTGCTGTACCTGCATGCCAACTTTCAATGACTGATGTACCATGACACCCAGGTCTCGTTGCACCTCCCCTTTTACTAATCTGCCGCCATTCAGATAATAATCTGCCTTCCTGTTTTTGCCACCAAAGTGGATAACCTCACACTTATCCACATTATACTGCATCTGTCATGCGTTTGCCCACTCACCTAAACTGTCCAAGTCCCCCTGCAGCCTCCTAGCATCCTCCTCACAGCTCACACCACCACCCAGCTTAGTGTCATCTGCAAACTTGGAGATATTACATTCAATTCCTTCATCTAAATCATTAATGTATATTGTAAATAGCTGGGGTCCCAGCACTGAACCTTGCGGCACTCCACTAGTCACTGCCTGCCATTCTGAAAAGGTCCCGTTTATTCCCACTCTTTGCTTCCTGTCTGCCAACCAGTTCTCTATCCACGTCAATACATTACCCCCAATACCATGTGCTTTAATTTTGCACACTAATCTCTTGTGTGGGACCTTGTCAAAAGCCTTTTGAAAGTCCAAATACACCACATCCACTGGTTCTCCCTTGTCCACTCTACTAGTTACATCCTCAAAAAATTCTAGAAGATTTGTCAAGCATGATTACCCTTTCATAAATCCATGCTGACTTGGACCGATCCTGTCACTGCTTTCCAAATGCGCTGCTATTTCATCTTTAATAATTGATTCCAACATTTTCCCCACTACTGATGTCAGGCTGACCGATAGGTTTTAAGGAGCATCTGGAAGGAGGAAAGAGAAGTAGGGAGCTTTAGGGAGGGAGTTCCAGAGCTTGGGGCCTTGGCAACAGAAGGCACGGCCACCAATGGTTGAGCGATTATAATCAGGGATGCTCAGGAGGGCAGAATTAGAGGAATGCAGACATCTTGGGGGTTGCAGGGCTGGAGGAGGTTACAGAGATAGGGAGGAGTGAGGCCATGGAGTGATTTGAAAATGAGGATGAGAGTTTTGAGATCGAGGCGTTGCATAACCGGGCGTCACTGTAGGTCAGTACAGGGGGTGATGGGCGAGCAGGATCTGATGCGAGTTAGGACACGGGCAGCCGAGTTTTGGATCCCCTCTAGTTTGCGTAGGGTAGAATATGGGAGGCCAGCCAGGGGTGCGTTGGAATAGTCAAGTCTGGAGGTAACAAAGGCACGGATGAGGGCTTCAGCAGCGGATGAGCTGAGGCAGGGGCGGAGATGGGCGGTGTTACGGAGGTGGAAATAGGCCATCTTAGTTATGCTACGGATATGTGGTCGAAAGCTCATTTCAGGGTCAAATATGACACCAAGGTTGCGAACAGTCTGGTTCCGCCTCAGACAGGAGTTGGGGAGAAGGGTGGAGTCGGTGGCTAGGGTACAGTTTGTGGCAGGGACTGAAAACAATGGCTTTGGTCTTCTCAATATTCAATTTGAGAAAATTTCTGCTGATCCAGAACTGGATGTCGGGTGAGCAGTCTGGCAATTTAGAGACCGTGGAGGGGTTGGGAGAAGTGGTACGATCCTCCACCGCTGCAAAACACCATGGCAGCCCAGAAATACAAGGCCTTCTTTAACAAAACCATAAAATGCTGGAAACACTCAGCAGGTCAGGGAGCATCTGTGGAGAGAGAAACATTTCAAGCAACATGCAGGGTGGCAGAGAGAAGTAAAAAAGGGAACAGGAGCAAAAGGCAAGAAGGAGAAAAGCAAGAGTGGAGGGCAGAGAAATCAAGAGCAAAAATCAAAAAGGGCCACAATACAACATAATTCTGGTAACGTCCTGTCCCTGCAGTACAGACTCACACGAGGCACATGCTGAAGTCAAGGTCACTCTGGACCTGCACCTTTATTACACAGCTCTCAAATGCCATACTTGCCTGAGACCTGTCCTTATATACCTGTCTGGGACAGGTATCCAGTGTCTCCTACAAGTGCACCCCTGGTGGTAAGGTAAGCTTGTGGTTATAGGTCATATCTAGTTACAGTCATGTATAGCATAGTAAGATACAGTTATGTACAGTAGTGTGAGATACATGACATCACCCTCCCCCAAGGTCTTATTGTCTTTATAGGTTCAGTCTCTCAGGTGGTCTACGCTCTCGCGTGGAGCGTCTTCGTTGTGGTTCAGTTGTTTGCCTTGGTGTCTGTTTTTCTTTCGGTGTGATTGCTGGTATCTCGCCTGGGCTGTCTGTTTCCTTCAGTATGATTGTTGGTGTCTCGCCTGGGCTATCTGTTGGGATTGCCCTTTCCTCAGGTTGTTCCTTCTGTCTGTCCACCAGGTGTGGTGCGAGTTCCACATTGTAATCTGCCTCTGGTTCAGCAGTGTTGTTGGTTTACTTTTGACTTGGTCTACATGCCTCCGGCAGGTTTGGCCATTGTCCATTTGTATCACCAGTAGCCTGTTTCCTTCTTTGCCTGTTACTGTCCCTGCAAGCCATTTGGGACCCCTGCCATAGTTTAGCACAACCACTTTGTCCCCTATCTCATTCCACCTCCCCCTCGAATTTCGGTTATGGTACTCGGTTAGCTTACTGCGTTTTGGCTCAACGATTTCATGCATATCTGGGAGGATTAATGAGAGCCTTGTCTTTAAGGTCCATTTCATCAATAGTTGCGCGGGGGAAACTCCAGTCAATGAATGCGGACGAGATCTGTTTGCCAGCAGCAGTCGCGACAGGCGGCCCTGCAGCGTGGGACCTTGGATTTTGAGCATGCCTTGTTTAATGATGTGCACTGGCCGTTGGAGGCCGGCTTGAACGGTGCCGTCTTAACATGATTTATGCCGTGGTCACTCATAAAATCTTGGAATTCTGTGCTGGTGAAGTATGGACCATTATCACTGACCAATATGTCAGGAATGCCGTGCGTTGCGAACATAGTTCCAAGGCTCTCCACAGTAGTGGAGGTGGTGCTCGAGTTTAAAATGGTGCATTCGATCCACTTTGAAAATGCATCTACAACTATGAGGAACATTTTGCCCATGAATGGGCCCGCATAGTCTATGTGCACCCACCACCACGGTTTGGTGGGCCAGGGGCTCAGGGTGGCCTCCCTGGGGGCATTACTGAGTTGGGCACAAATGGTGCACCGTCGGACGCAGAGCTCCAAGTCCGCGTCAATACCAGGCCACCAGACGTGGGATCTGGCTATGGCCTTCATGAGAACGATCCCCGGGTGCTCGCGGTGGAACTCCCGGACAAACGCTTCTCTGCCTCACAGAGGCATGGCTACTCGGCTGCCCCACATCAGGTAGTCTGCTTGTAGTGACAGCTCATGCATGCGCCTATGGAAAGGTTTGATCTCCTCGGGGCAGGCATCGCGAGCCTCTGCCCAGTCACCAGTTAGGACATATCTTTTTACTAGGGATAACGTGGGGTCGCTGGTCGTCCAGGCTCTGATTTGGCGAGCCATCATGGGTGAACCTGTGGACTCTAAGGCATTGATTGCCATGACTATTTCACAGTCCTGTTCGTCAGACCCTTCCATGGTTGCCAGGGGTAGCCTGCTAAGCGCGTCGGCACAGTTGTCTGTGCCTGGTCTGTGCCTTATGGTGTAATCGTAGGCGGCCAGCATGAGTGCCCACCTTTGAATGCGCGCCGAGGCGTTGCCGTTTATTGCCTTGCTCTCGGATAGGAGGGACGTGAGAGGCTTGTGGTCGGTTTCTAACGCGAACTTGGCCCCGAAAAGGTATTGGTGCATCTTTTTGACACCGTACACGCACGCGAGCGCCTCCTTCTCCACCATTCCGTACCCGCGCTCCGCCCGCGAAAGTGACCTGGAGGCACAAGCTATGGGTTGTAATTTGCCCACACTATTAACATGTTGCAAAACGCACCCGACCCCATACGCTGACGCATCACATGTAAGAACTAGTTTTTACCTGGGTCAAAGAAAGTCAAAACACTGTTGGAACACAGAAGGTTGCGTGCCTTATTGAAGACGCGTTCCTGGGCGTCCCCCCAAAACCAATCGCACCCCTTTCTGAGGAGCACATGGAGAGGCTCCAGCAGCGTGCTTAAGTTCTGCATAAAGTTCCCAAAGTAATTGAGTAGCCCGAGAAAGGCGCGCAGTTCTGAGACATTCCGGGGCCTGGGTGCCAGGCGAATTGCTTCTGTTTTGGACTCTGTTGGGCGGATTCCATCAGCGGCAATCCTTCTGCCCAAAAATTCAACCTCGGGCGCGAGAAACAGGCACTTGGATTTCTTGACTCGTAGGCCTACCCGATCCAACCGCTTTAGTTCTTCCTCCAAATTGCGGAGATGGGAGTCGATGTCCCTGCCCGTGATAAGTATGTCGTCTTGAAATACAACCGTTCCCGGGATGGACTCTCCATGTTGTGCTGGAATATAGCAGCTGCCGAATGGGCATCGATTGTACATGAAAAGGCCTCGATGTGTGTTGATGGTGGTGAGTAGTTTGGATTCCTCGGTCAATTCTTGCGTCATATACGCAGATGTGAGATCTAGTTTTGAGAAAAGTTTACCTCCAGCCAATGTTGCAAATAAGTCCTCTGCTCTGGGCAGCGGGTACTGGTCCTGTCGGGAGACTCTGTTTATGGTAGATTTGTAGTCCCCACAGAATCGTATGGATCCATCAGGCTTCATGACTGGGACGATGGGACTTGCCCAGTTGATAAATTCCACAGGTGAGATAATGCCTTCCCGCAGAAGCCTATCTAGTTCGTGTTCAATCTTTTCCCTCATCACATAGGGCACAGCTCTAGCCTTGTGATGGACCGGTCTAGCATCCTGTGTGATGTAGATTTTGACTTTAGCCCCTTTGAAGGTGCCCACACCTGGCTGAAGGATGTTCAAATCGACTTAGAACTGTTGAGCAGGAGGTCCGTTCCTCTGACGACATGGCGTGAACATCATCCCATTTCCAGTTTAGTTTTGCCAGCCAGCTTCTCCCCAGCAGTGCTGGGAGATCTCCGGGGACAATCCACAGGGGAAGTCGGTTCACTGTCCCTTTGCGTGTGACTGAGAGCATGGCGCTGCCAAGGACTGGGACGATTTCTTTGGTATAGGTCCTTAGTTTGGTGTCGACCCTTGTGAGTTTTGGTCTGTCTCTTTTGTGCGGCCACAGCTGTTCAAATTGTTGAGCGCCCATGAGAGATTGACTCGCTCCTGTATCCAGCTCCATGTTGACGGGTATCCCGTTGAGTAGGACCCTCATCATTATTGGAGGGCTCTTGTTGTAGGAGCAGTGGCCATTGATCGTGTTGACCCGCTGTACATTGGTGTCCCGGGTACTGTCCCCACCGTCTTCTGATCCGTTTTCCGACCCTTCCGATTCGAATACCAGCCGAGCTGCTGTTTTTCTGCACATGTGGGCCAGATGCCCTGTATAGTTGCAGTTTCTGCAAACGGCATGCTGAAATTGACACCCCCTTGATGAGTGCCTTCCCCCACATCTCCAGCACAGACCGCTTCCATTGTTTCCAAAGGATGAGCTGCGTCTGGCTGATCTCTCTTGAGTTTCTCTCAGTTTGTAGTTGATTGCTCGCATTGTGGGTTGATGAGGTGTGAACGGCCGTTCATGTGGCCCTTGATGGCTTCTGGCACCACTGCCTGCTGTTGAGGGCCTGCTCTCCTGCCTTGTCTGTGTGTGGGGGTACCGGCTTGTTTCACGCTGTGAACCCCTTGTTCCGATGTTTCATTAGTTGTCGTACCCGCAGTATAGATCAACCTCGTTTCTTCTTCTCCTGCCCAGCATGTCTGTGCGACCAGTGCTGCTGCCTCTAGCGTCAAGTTCTTGGTCTCTATGAGCTTTCGGAATATTCCTGCGGTCTATTCCTTCAATAAAAAAGTCTCTCAGTACTTCTCTCCTTCGTTCATCGGTGAACTCACATAAGCTAGCCAACCTCCGAAGTTCCGCCACGAAGTTGGGAATGTTTAAACTAATATGGCAGGGGGATGGGAACCTATGCAGTGAGACAGGGTGAAGTAATATGGAGTCAGAAACAGATGGTAGAAAGGTAAAAAGTAATAGTGGAAGGCCTAGTAAACAAAGGCAAGAAACAAAAAGGGCCACACTACATCATAATTCTAAAAGGACAAAGGGTGTTAAAAAAACAAGCCTGAAGGCTTTGTGTCTTAATGCAAGGAGTATCCGTAATAAGGTGGATGAATTAACTGTGCAAATAGATGTTAACAGATATGATGTGATTGGGATTACAGAGACGTGGCTCCAGGATAATCAGGGCTGGGAACTCAACATCCAAGGGTATTCAACATTCAGGAAAGATAGAATAAAAGGAAAAGGAGGTGGGGTAGCATTGCTGGTTAAAGAGGACATTAGCTTGGATGATGTGGAATCTATATGGGTAGAGCTGCAGAACACCAAAGGGCAAAAGACGTTAGTGGGAGTTGTGTGCAGACCTCCAAACAGTAGTAGTGATGTTGGGGAGGGCATCAAACAAGAAATTAGGGTTACATGCAATAAAGGTACAGCAGTTATCATGGGTAACTTTAATAGGCATACAGATTGGGCTAACCAAACTGGAAGCAATACGGTGGAGGAGGATTTCCTGGAGTGCATAAGGGATGGTTTTCGAGACCAATATGTCGAGGAACCAACTAGGGGGGAAGCCATCTTAGACTGGGTGTTGTGTAATGAGAGAGGATTAATTAGAAATCTCATTGTGCGAGGCCCCTTGGGGAAGAATGACCATAATATGGTGGAATTCTGCATTAGGATGGAGAATGAAACAGTTCATTCAGAGACCATGGTCCAGAACTTAAAGAAGGGTAACTTTGAAGGTATGAGGTGTGAATTGGCTAGGATAGATTGGCGAATGATACTTAAGGGGTTGACTGTGGATGGGCAATGGCAGACATTTAGAGACCGCATGGATGAACTACAACAATAGTACATCCCTGTCTGGCGTAAAAATAAAAAAGGGAAGGTGGCTCAACTGTGGCTATCAAGGGGAATCAGGGATAGTATTTAAGCCAAGGAAGGGGCATACAAATTGGCCAGAAATAGCAGCGAACCTGGGGACTGGGAGAAATTTAGAACTCAGCAGAGGAGGACAAAGGGTTTGATTAGGGCAGGGAAAATGGAGTACGAGAGGAAGCTTGCAGGGAACATTAAGACGGATTGCAAAAGTTTCTATAGATATGTAAAGAGAAAAAGGTTAGTAAAGACAAACGTAGGTCCCCTGCAGTCAGAATCAGGGGAAGTCATAACGGGGAACAAAGAAATGGCGGACCAATTGAACAAGTACTTTGGTTCGGTATTCACTAAGGAGGACACAAACAACCTTCTGATATAAAAGGGGTCAAAGGGTCTAGTAAGAAGGAGGAACTGAGGGAAATCCTTATTAGTCGGGAAATTGTGTTGGGGAAGTTGATGGGATTGAAGGCCGATAAATCCCTAGGGCCTAATGGACTGCATCCCAGAGTACTTAAGCAGGTGGCCTTGGAAATAGTGGATGCATTGACAATCATTTTCCAACATTCCAGACTCTGGATCAGTTCCTATGGAGTGGAGGGTAGCCAATTTAACCCCACTTTTTAAAAAAGGAGGGAGAGAGAAAACAGGGAATTATAGACCGGTCAGCCTGACATCGGTCGTGGGTAAAATGATGGAATCAATTATTAAGAATGTCATAGCAGCGCATTTGGAAAGAGGTGATTTGATAGGTCCAAGTCAGCATGGATTTGTGAACGGGAAATCATGCTTGACAAATCTTCTGGAATTTTTTGAGGATGTTTCCAGTAGAGTGGACAAGGGAGAACCAGTTGATGTGGTGTATTTGGACTTTCAGAAGGCTTTCGACAAGGTCCCACACAAGAGATTAATGTGCAAAGTTAAAGCACATGGGATTGGGGATAGTGTGCTGACATGGATTGAGAACTGGTTGTCAGACAGGAAGCAAAGAGTAGGAGTAAATGGGGACTTTTCAGAATGGCAGGCAGTGACTGGTGGGGTACCGCAAGGTTCTGTGCTGGGGCCCCAGCTGTTTACATTGTACATTAATGATTTAGACGAGTGGATTAAATGTAGTATCTCCAAATTTGCGGCTGAGACTAAGTTGGGTGGCAGTGTGAGCTGTGAGGAGGATGCTATGAGGCTGCAGAGTGACTTGGATAGGTTAGGTGAGTGGGCAAATGCATGGCAGATGAAGTATAATGTGGATAAATGTGAGGTTATCCACTTTGGTGGTAAACACAGAGAGACAGACTATTATCTGAATGGTGACGGATTAGGAAAAGGGGAGGTGCAACGAGACCTGGGTGTCATGGTACATCAATCATTGAAGGTTGGCATGCAGGTACAGCAGGCGGTTAAGAAAGCAAATGGCATGTTGGCCTTCATAGCGAGGGGATTTGAGTGCAGGGGCAGGGAGGTGTTACTACAGTTGTACAGGGCCTTGGTGAGGCCACACCTGGAGTATTGTGTACAGTTTTGGTCTCCTAACTTGAGGAAGGACATTCTTGCTATTGAGGGAGTGCAGCGAAGGTTCACCAGACTGATTCCCGGGATGGCGGGACTGACATATCAAGAAAGACTGGATCAACTGGGCTTGTATTCACTGGAGTTCAGAAGAATGAGAGGGGATCTCATAGAAACATTTAAAATTCTGACGGGTTTAGACAGGTTAGATGCAGGAAGAATGTTCCCAATATTGGGGAAGTCCAGAACCAGGGGTCATAGTCTAAGGATGAGGGGTAAGCCATTTAGGACCGAGATGAGGAGAAACTTCTTCACCCAGAGAGTGGTGAACCTGTGGAATTCTCTACCACAAAAGGTTTGTGAGGCCAATTCACTAAATATATTCAAAAAGAAGTTAGATGTAGTCCTTACTACTAGGGGGATCAAGGGGTATGGCGAGAAAGCAGGAATGGGGTACTGAAGTTGCATGTTCAGCCATGAACTCATTGAATGGCGGTGCAGGCTCGAAGGGCCAAATGGCCTACTCCTGCATCTATTTTCTATGTTTCTATATTTCAGTGCTCTGGCCCACACAGCATCTGTAGTTGTAGAACCTGTGTCTGGCCATGTGTAGGCTGCTCGCTGGCTTCAGATGGTCTCTTACCAGTGTGCTCAACTCTTCAAACGACTTGCTGGTTTATCGGGTGTCAGCAGGTCCTTCATCAAGCCGTATGTTTTCGAGCCACAGCTGGTCAAGAGATGGGCTCTTCTCTTGTCTGCCTTATCGTCGCCCAACCAGTCTTTGGTTACGAAGCTTTGCTGGAGACTTTCTATAAAGTCCTCCCAATTCTCTCCAGCATTGTATTTTTCATCTGAGCCATTGGTCGCCATTCTGTGGATTCTGTAATCCCGTAACTCGTCGCCACTGTAAAGTCCTGTCCCTGCAGTACAGATTCACACGAGGCACATGCTGAAGTCAAGGTCACTCTGGACCTGCACCTTTATTACACAGCTCTCGAATGCCTCACTTACCTGAGACCTGTCCTTATATACCTGTCTGGGACAGGTATCCAGTGTCTCCTGCAAGTGCACCCCTGGTGGTAAGGTAAGCTTGTGGTTACAGGTCATCTCTAGTTGCAGTCATGTATAGCATGGTAAGATACAGTTATGTACAGTAGTGTGAGATACATGACAATTCTAAAAGGACAAAGAGTGTTAAAAAAACAAGCCTGAAGGCTCTGTGTCTCAATGCGAGGAGCATTCATAATAAGGTGGATGAATTAACTGCGCAGATAGGTGTTAACGGATATGAACGGTGTGAGCTGTGAGGAGGACGCTAAGAGGCTGCAGGGTGATTTGGACACATTAGGCAAGTGGGCAATACATGGCAGATGCAGTATAATGTGGATAAATGTGAGGTTATCCACTTTGGGGGCAAAAACACGAAGGCAGAATATTATCTTAATTGGGGCAGATTAGGAAAAGGGGAGTTGCAGCGAGACCTGGGTATCATGATTCATCAGTCATTGAAGGTTGGTGATACGTCCTTACTGTACGTCCACACGAGGCCCATGCTTGAGAGAAGGTCCGTCTGTGACCTGTCCTTTATTCCTCAGCACTCAAGTGATGAAGGTGGGTGGAGCTTCCCCTTTTATACCTGAAGGTCCAGGTTAGGAGTGTCTCCCACAAGTTCACCACCTAGTGGTCATTGTTCTCACAGTGTACAACTTAGGTCAGATCATGGGTTACAATGCTGGTTGAATACATGACATCACCTCCCCCCCAAAGTCTTATTGGGATCATAGGTTGAGTCTTTCTGGTGGTTTACGCTCCCTTGTAGAGCGCCTGAGTTGGGGCTCCGGTTGTTGGGCGCTGGCCTGAGTGTCTGCTGTTTGCGGTGCCTCAGGCCTGTCCGGACTGCCCACAGTGACTGGGCTCTCCTCCCTTTGGTTCCGGTGTTCAGTCACCTGTGGTGGAGTGAACTCTATATCGTGTTCTTCGTCTGCTTCTTCTATGGGGTTGCTGAACCTCCTTTTTGTTTGATCCACGTGTTTGCAGCAGATTTGTCCATTGGTAAGTTTAACTACCAGAATCCTATTTCTCTCTTTGGCAATCACACTGCCTGTGAGCCATTTGGGCCCTGCAGCGTAGTTGAGGACAAAAACAGGGTCATTTACATTAATACATCGCGCCCTCGCATTCCTGTCATGGTAGCGATATTGTGACTGGCGCCTGCTCTCGACAATTTCTTTCATGGTGGGGTGTATAAGGGATAACCAGGTTTTGAGCGTCCTTTCCATTGGCAGCTCTGCGGGTGGAACCCCTGTGAGCGAGTGTGGTCGGGATCTATCGGCCAACAGGAGGCGTAATAAGCGGCTTTGTAGGGAACCCCCTTGGATTCTGAGCATCCCCTGTTTGATTATCTGCACTACTCGTTTCACCTGGCCGCTTGAGGCCGGCTTGAACGGTGCCGTTCTAACATGGTTAATTCCATTGCCTGCCATGAAGTCCTGGAATTCAGTGCTTGTGAAGCACGGGCCATTGTCGCTGATCAAGATGTCCGGTAGACCATGGGCGGCGAACATTGCCCGTAGACTTTCTACCGTGGCAGAGGATGTGCTTGAATTTAAAATGTCACACTCGATCCATTTGGAGTAGGCGTCTACTACAACCAAAAACATTTTTCCCATGAAAGGACCTGCGTAGTCCACATGGATACGTGACCAAGACTTGGCGGGCCAGGCCAGGGGCTAAGGAGGGCTTCCATGGGCACATTGCCCAGCTGGGCACATGCGTTGCACCTGCGAACACAAAGTTCCAGATCTGCGTCTATCCCTGGCCACCAAACGTGTGACCTGGCAATTGCCTTCATCGTGACAATGCCTGGGTGCCCATTGTGGAGTTCTCTGATGAACACCTCTCTGCCCATCTGGGGCATGACTACGCGATTTCCCCACAGTAGGCAATCGGCCTGAATCGAGAGTTCATCCCTGCGCCTGTGAAATGGTTTCAATTCCTCAGGACATGCCCTGTACGTGGCTGCCCAGTCCCCATTCAGGACACATTTCTTGACTAGAGACAATAGCGGGTCTCTATTTGTCCAGACTTTAATCTGACGGGCTGTCACGGGTGAGCCTTCGCTTCCGAAAGCTTCAACAGCCATGACCATCTCAGCAGCATGCTCGGTAGCCCCCTCAGTGGTGGCTAGTGGGAGCCTGCTGAGTGCATCGGCGCAGTTTTCGGTGCCCGGTCTGTGTCGAATTGTAGTCATAGGCGGCTAACGTGAGTGCCCACCTCTGTATGCGGGCCGATGCATTTGTATTTATGGCCTTGTTGTCGGCCAAAAGGGACGTTGGGGTTTGTGATCTGTCTCCAGCTCAAATTTCCTGCCAAACAGGTACTGGTGCATTTTCTTTACCGTATATACACATGCGAGCGCCTCCTTTTCTACCATCCCGTAGCCCCTTTCTACCTGGGACAGACTTCTGAAGGCATAAGCTACCGGCTGTAACTGACCCTTGGCATTGACATGCTGCAACACACACCCGACACCATAGGACGACGCATCGCACGTTAGCACAAGTTTCTTACATGGGTCATATAGCGTTAACAGATTGTTGGAACATAACGAATTGCGTGCTCTATTAAAAGCCCTTTCCTGGCTGTCCCCCCAGACCCATTCGCGACCTTTGCGTAGGAGCACGTGTAGCTGCTCTAGCAGCGTGCTCAATTTGGGAGGAAAGTGACCAAAATTGTTCAGGAGCCCCAGAAACGAACGCAGCTCCGTCGTGTTACGGGGTCTGGGTGCTCTCTGGATCGCTTCCGTCTTGGACGCAGTAGGGCTGATCCCGTCTGCTGCTACCCTCATCCCCAGAAATTCTACCTCTGGAGCTAGGAAGAAGCACTTCGCCTTTTTCAGTCGCAGACCTACCCGGCCCAGTCTGCGTAGCACCTCCTCCAGGTTGTGGAGATGATCTTCAGTATCGTAACCCGTGATGAGGATGTCGTCCTGAAAAGCCACCGACCCTGGAATCGACTTGAGGAGGCTTTGCATATTTCGTTGGAAGATTGCGATGGCCGAGCGAATCCCGAACGGACATCTGTTGTACTCAAACAACCCCTTGTGTGTCGTGATGGTGGTCAGCTTCTTCGACTCACTCGCCAGCTCCTGGGTCATGTAAGCTGAGGTCAGGTCCAATTTTGAAAAAAGTTTGCCACCGGATAGTGTCGCAAAGAGGTCCTCCGCTCTCGGTAGCGGGTACTGGTCTTGGAGTGACACCCGATTGATGGTGGCCTTGTAATCGCCACATATCCTGACCGACCCATCCGCCTTGAGCACCGGCACAATCGGGCTCGCCCAGTCACTGAATTCTACTGGCAAGATGATGCCTTCCCTCAGCAGGTGGTCCAATTCGCCTTCTATCTTTTCCCGCATCACGTACGGCACCGCTCTGGCCTTGTGGTGTACTGGTCTGGCGTCCGGGTTTATGTGAATCACTACTTTGGCCCCCATGGAAGTGCCAATGCCGGGTTGAAATAATGAGTCAAATTTGTCCAGGATCTGTGAGCATGATACTCGCTCCACAAAGAAATTGCATTGACATCGCCCCATTTCCAGTTCATGACAGCAAGCCAACTCCTCCCCAGTAGTGCGGGACCGTCCCCCGGGACAATCCAGAGTGGCAATCTGTTCTTCGAATCTTTGTGGGTCACGACTACCGTGGCGCTGCCTAGCACCGGAATGATCTCCTTTGTGTAAGTCCATAGCTGTGCGTCAATCGGCGATAATTTTGGCCTCCTGGCCTTGGACGCCCACAACTTTTTGAACTGTTTGATACCCTTCAAGGACTGGCTGGCCCCCGTGTCTAGCTCCATTGATACTGGGATGCCATTGAGGAGCACTTTCATCATTATCGGTGGCGTCCTGGTGTATTTACTGTATACGTGCTCCACCTGAACTCGCTGAACTTCAGCTTCCAGCGATTTCCCCCAGCGTTCATTTCTGCAATTTCTGCAGGTATTTTGCTCATCTCTGCAAACTCCGGCTGAGTGTGTGCCTCCACGCATCCAACATGAGCTGTTGTTGGAAACAAAAGGCCCCTTGCCAGTCGATCATCCCTGACTGCCCCTGTGACTGTCCTTGAGTGCACCATTAACAGGTGTTGATGGCCCCATTACTGGCCGCATTGTCCCTTGCAATGGCGTGAATCGCTGTTCAGCTTGCCATTGTCTCTGTCGAACTCCCCCTCTGGGTTCGACTACATATTGGGGCATGCCCGATTGCCCTTGTCTGCCTGGAGAACTGTGTGCTGCTTTAACAATGTTGAATCTCTGTCCCAACCATTCCTTAACACAGTACCTCTCATCTGTTCTGCTAGTGGCCATGCTCGCGTGGTTTAAATCCCAGTTTCTCGTCGCCATTGATACGTCCTTACTATACATTATAAATGCACACGAGGCCCATGCTTGAGAGAAGGTCAGTCTGTGACCTGTCCTTTATTCCTCAGCACTCAAGTGATGAAGGTGGGTGGAGCTTCCCCTTTTATACCTGAAGGTCCAGGTTAGGAGTGTCTCCCACAAGTTCACCACCTAGTGGTCAGTGTTCTCAGTGTATAACTTAGGTCAGATTATACATGGGTTACAATGCTGGTTGAATAAATGATAGTTGGCATGCAAGTACAGCAGGTGGTGAAGAAGGAAAATGGTATGTTGGCCTTCATAGCAAGGGGATTTGAGTATAGGAGCAGGTGAGGCCCCACCTGGAATACTGTGTTCAGTTTTGGTCTCCTAATCTGAGGAAGGACATTCTTGCTATTGAGGGAATGCAGCGGAGGTTCACCAGACTGATTCCCGGGATGGCAGGACTGACATATGAGGAGAGATTGGATCAACTGGGCCCTTATTCACTGGAGTTTAGAAGGATGAGAGGGGATCTCATAGAAACATATAAAATTCTGACGGGACTGGACAGGTTAGATGCAGGAAGAATATTCCCGATGTTGGGGAAGTCCAGAACCAGAGGACACAGTCTAAGGATAAGGGGTAAGCCATTTAGGACTGAGATGAGGAGAAACTTCTTCACTCAGAGAGTTGTTAACCTGTGGAATTCCCTGCCGCAGAGAGTTGTTGAGGCCAGTTCATTGGATATATTCAAGAGAGAGTTAGATATGGCCCTTACGGCTAAAGGGATCAAGGGGTATGGAGAGAAAGCAGGAACAGGGTACTGAAGGAATGATCAGCCATGATCTTATTGAATGGTGGTGCAGGCTCGAAGGGCCGAATGGCCTACTCCTGCACCTATTTTCTATGTTTCGATGATGTTATTAACGGATATGATGTAATTGCGATTATGGAGACATGGCTCCAAGGTGACCAAGGCTAGTAACTCAACATCCAGGGATATTCAATATTCAAGAAGGACAGACAGGAAGGAAAAGGAGGTGGGGTTGCGTTACTGGTTAAAGAGGAGATTAACGCAATAGTAAGGAAGGACATTAGCGTGGATGATGTGGAATCTATATGGGTAGAGCTACGAAACACCAAAAGGCAGAAAACGTTAGTGGGAGTTGTGTACAGACCACCACACAGTAGTAGTGAGGTTGGGGACAGCATCAAACAGGAAATTAGGGATGCATGCAATAAGAGTACAGCAGTTATTATGGGTGACTTTAATCTACATATTGATTGGGCTAACCAAATTGTTAGCAATACTGTGGAGGAGGATTTCCTGGAGTGTATTAGGGATGGCTTTCTAGACCAATATGTCGAGGAACCAACTAGAGAGCAGGCCATCCTAGACTGGGTCTTGTGTAACGAGAGAGGATTAATTAGCAATCTGGTCGTGCTCTTTGGGGAAGAGTGATCATAATATGGTAGAATTCTTCATTAAGATGGAGAGTGACACAGTTAATTCAGAGACTAGGGTCCTGAACTTAAAGAAAGGAAACTTCGATGGTATGAGACGTGGATTGGCTAGAATAGACTGGCGAATGATACTTAAAGGGTTGACGGTTGATAGGCAATGGCAGACATTTAAAGATCACATGGATGAACTACAACAATTGTACATCCCTGTGTGGCGTAAGAATAAAAAAGGGAAGGTGGCTCAACCGTGGCTAAGAAGAGAAATTAGAGAAAGTTTTAAATCCAAGGAAGAGGCATATACATTGGCCAGAAAAAGCAGCTACCCTGAGGACTGGGAGAAATTTAGAATTCAGCAGAGGAGGACAATGGGTTTAATTAGGAGGGGGAAAATAGAGTATGAGAGTAAGCTTGCAGGGAACATAAAAACTGACTGCAAAAGCTTCTATAGATATGTGAAAAAGATTCATGAAGACTAATGTAGGTCCCTTGCAGTCAGATTCAGGTGAATTCATAATGGGGAACAAGGAAATGGCAGACCAATTGAACAAATACTTTGGTTCTGTTTTCACTAAGGAAGACACAAATAACCTCCTGAAAATACTAGGTGACCGAGGGTCTAGCGAGAAGGGGGAACTGAGGGAAATCCTTATTAGTCAGGAAATGGTGTTAGGGAAATTGAAGGGACTGAAGGCCGATAAATCTCCAGGGCCTGATAGTCTGCATCCCAGAGTACTTAAGGAAGTGGCCCTAGAAATAGTGGCTGCATTGGTGGTCATTTTCCAACATTCCATGGACTCTGGATCAGTTCCTATGGATTGGAGGGTAGCTAATGTAACCACACTTTTTAAAAAAGGAGGGAGAGAGAAAACAAGGAATTATAGACCGGTTAGCCTGACATCAGTAGTGGGGAAAATGTTGATATGGCAGGACTGACCTATGAAGAAAGACTGGATCGACTAGGCTTATATTGACTGGAATTTAGAAGAATGAGAGGGGATCTCATAGAAAAATATAAAATTCTGACGGGATTGGACAGGTTAGATGCAAGAAGAATGTTCCCGATGTTGGGGAAGTCCAGAACCAGGGGTCACAGTCTAAGGATAAGGGGTAAGTTATTTAGGACCGAGATGAGGAGAAACTTCTTTTCTCAGAGAATTATTAACCTGTGGAATTCTCTACCACAAAAAGTTGTTGAGGCCAGTTCGTTAGATATATTCAAAAGTGGCCCTTATGGCTAAAGGGATCAAGGGGTATGGAGAGAAAGCAGGAATGGGGTACTGAAGTTGCATGATCAGCCATGATCATATTGAATGGTGGTGCAGGCTCGAAGGGCCGAATGACCTACTCCTATGTTTCTATATTTCTATGTTTAGCAGATTAGGCCATAAAAAGCTAATTGCATACAGATCAGGAAAGGATGAACAGGCTGGGTCTCTTTTCTCTTGAACAGAGAAGGCTGAGGGGTGATCTAATAGAGGTCTTTAAAACTATGAAAGGTTTTGATAGAGTGGATACAGAGAGAATGTTTCCACTTGTGGGGAAGAGCATAACTAGAGGCCATCAATATAAGATCATCACCAATAAATCCAATGGGGAATTCAGGAGAAACTTCTTTACCCAGAGAGCGGTGAGAATGTGGAACTCGCTGCCACAGGGAGGGGTTGAGGCGAATAGTATCGATGTATTTAAGGGGAGGCCAGACAAGTATATGAGGGAGAAGGGAATAGAGGGTTATGCTGATAGATTTAGATGGGAAAAGACGGGAGGAGGCTCGAGTGGAGCATAAACGCCGGCATGGACTGGTTGGGCCGAACGGCCTGTTTCTGTGCCGTATATCCCGTGTAAACCTCTTTGACTGAGCGTTTGGTCACTGGCCCCAATATCCCATGTGGCTCTGTGTCAAATTCTGTCCCATAACGCTGTCTTGAAGCACCTCAGAATGTCTTACGACATTACAGGACATAGATATGATTAAATACAAAACATTAACCACCGAGAGCAGGGGTACCTTGTTTTTTTAATATACAGAGAGTTGTAAAGCTGTGGAATGCATTACCAGAGTTAATGATTGAAACAGAGATCATGCAACATTATATAGGTGGATATAGGAAAGTGGAATTAAGGGAATCAGAAGGCATGAGATTGGGACAACTGTTCTGATGGAGTGGTGGGCCCCAACAGCCTTTTCCTGACTGTAATCTCTTTGCAAAATTGATATATTTCTTTGATGAAAGTGGAGAGGATACAAAAAGTTATTGACCACTTGCTGATGTGAGGAATGTTCTTGTTAAACCTTTTGACTGCAGGGAGGTGGAATCCTTATTGAAAAATAAAACAGTTCCTACATAATAAAATCATGTATTTAAGAGTGTCTTTCAACCATAAAACAGGGGACAGCCACAAGGATGATCCAACTTCTTCCATACGATTTATGACTCTATCTCACTCCTGTCACCCACACAGCATTAAACCTATTGTTGAATTATTGGCATTTTACTCAGTCCCCTTTCTTAAAAAAAACTTACATTTATATCGCACCCTTCATGACCAAAGCACTTTACAGCCAATGAAGTATTTTTTGGAGTGTAGTCACTGTTGTAATGTGGGAAACGCAGCAGCTAATTTGTGCACAGCAAGCTCCCACACACAGCAACGTGATAATGACCAGATAATCTGTTTTAGTGATGTGGACTGGGGCATAGATATTGGCCCCAGGACACCGGGGAGAACTCCCTTGCTTGTCTTCGAAATAGTGCCATGGGATCTTTTACATCCACCTGAGAGGGCAGACGGGATGTCAGTTTAAACGTCTCTTCTGACAGTGCGGCACTCCCTCAGCACTGCACTGGGAGTGTCAGCCTAGATTTTGTGTTTGAGTCCCTGGAGTGGGACTTGAACCCACAACTTTCTGACTCAGAAGACGAGAGTGCTGACCACTGAGCCACGTGTTACACAGAAGGATATACTGACAGGGTGAGAAAAGTGGGAGGAGTCACCTGTGGAGCATAAACGCTGGCATAGACCACCAACAACATCAACATGTATTTAAATAGCGCCTTTAATATAATAAAGTGGCCCAAGGTGCTTCACCGGACTGTTATATAAGGAGAAATTAGGGCAGATCAAAGAGGTAGATTTTAAGGAGCTTCTTCAAGGAGAAAAGAGAGGTGGAAAGGTTTAGGGAGGGAGTTCCAGAGCTTAGAGCCCAGGCAACAGAAGGCACGGCCACCAATGGTGGAACAATTAAAATCGCGGATGCTCAAGAGGGCAGAATTGGAGGAGCGATGATATCTCGAGGGTTGTAGAGCTGGAGGAGATTACAGAGATAGGGAGGGGGCGAGGGCCATGGAGGGATTGGAAAACAAGGATAAGACTTTAAAAATGGAGGCTTTGCTGGACCGGGAGCCACTGTAGGTCAGCGAGCACAAAGGTGATGGGTGAGAGGGACTCGGGGCAGCAGTTTCGGATAAGTTCAAATTTACAGAGGGTGGAAGATGGGTATCCAACCAGAAGTGCGTTGGAATAAAAACAGAAATAGCTGAAAATCTCAGTGGGTCAGGCAGCCTCTGTGGAGAGAGAAACAGAGTTAGTGTTTCAGGTCGATGACCCTTCGTCAGAAGAGTGCGTTGGAATAGTTGTGTCTGGAGGTAACAAAGGCATCGGTGATGGTTCAGCGGGGGATGAGCTGAGGCAAGAAAGAAAAGAAAGACTTGCATTTATATAACGCCTTTCACGACCCGGACATCTCAAAGCGCTTTACAGCCAATGAAGTACATTTGAAGTGTAGTCACTGTTGTAATGTAGGAAATGCAGCTGCCAATTTGTGCACAGCAAGCTCCCACAAACAGCAATGTGATAATGACCAGGTAATCTGTTTTTAGTGATGTTGATTGAGGGATAAATATTGGCCCCAGGACACCGGGGATAACTCCCCTGCTCTTCTTCGAAATAGTGTCATGGGATCTTTTACATTCATCTGAGAGAGCAGACGGGGCCTCGGTTTAACATCTCACCCGAAAGACGGCAACTCCGACAGTGCGGCACTCCCTCAGTACTGCCCCTCCGACAGTGCGGCACTCCCTCAGTACTGCCCCTCCGACAGTGCGGCACTCCCTCAGTACTGCCCCTCGGACAGTGCAGCACTCCCTCAGTACTGCCCCTCCGACAGTGCAGCGCTCCCTCAGTACTGCCCCTCCGACAGTGCAGCGCTCCCTCAGTACTGCCCCTCCGACAGTGCAGCGCTCCCTCAGTACTGCCCCTCCGACAGTGCAGCGCTCCCTCAGTACTGCTCCTTCGACAGTGCAGCACTCCCTCAGTACTGCCCATCCGACAGTGCAGCGCTCCCTCAGTACTGCCCCTCCGACAGTGCAGCGCTCCCTCAGTATTGCCCCTCCGACAGTGCAGCGCTCCCTCAGTATTGCCCCTCCGACAGTGCAGTGCTCCCTCAGTACTGCCCCTCCGACAGTGCAGCGCTCCCTCAGTACTGCCCCTCCGACAGTGCAGCGCTCCCTCAGTATTGCCCCTCCGACAGTGCAGTGCTCCCTCAGTACTGCACTGGGATGTCAGCGTACATTTTTGTGCTCTAGTCCCTGGAGTGGGACTGGAACCCACGACCTTCTGACTCAGAGGCGGGTGTGCAGATACGGAGGGGCCAAATGGTCTTTTTCTATGTTGGCAATTTAAAAAGTTGCAGTCAACTTACATTAAGGAACTTCTCGCATTCCTAAAAATGAGAAATAGATGAAAATGGGGGAAAAAAACTGGAAATAGTGAAAGAGCGTCTTTCAGCCAATGAAGCAGTTAAAAAAACAAAGTTGCAATTGTTTAACGTGTACATGGGGCGGCAGTGTAACCTGCCCCGCCTCCGCTGATGGTGTATGATCTTCACGGCACGACAACGGCAGGAGAAATGCAGGGAACAGCACCAACCCTTGTACATGGCCTTCTTTGACCTCACAAAGGCCTCCGACACTGTCAACCGCGAGGGTCTATGGAGCGCCCTCCTCCGTTTCGGTTGTCCAAAGTTTGTCGCCATCCTCCGCCTGCTCCACGACGACATGCAGGCCGTGATCCTGACCAACGGATCCACCACAGACCCACTCCACGTCTGAACCGGGGTCAAGCGGGGCTGCGTCATCGCCCCAATCCTCTTCTCAATCTTCCTCGCAGACATGCTCCACCTCACAGTCAACAAGCTCCCCGCTGGAGTGGAACTAAACTACAGAACCAGTGGGAACCTGTTCAACCTTCGTCGCCTCCAGGCCAGATCCAAGACCGTCCCATCCTCTGTTGTCGAACTACAGTAGGCGGACGATGCCTGCGTCTGCACACATTCAGAGGCTGAACTCCAAGTCATAGTCAACATCTTCACCAAGGCGTACGAAAGCATGGGCCTTACACTAAACATCCGTAAGACAAAGGTCCTCCACCAGCCTGTCTCCTCCACACAGCACTGCCCCCCAGTCATCGAGATCCATGGCACGGCCCTGGACAATTTGGACCACTTTCCATACCTCGGGAGCCTATTGTCAACAAGGGTAGACATCGACGACAAGGTTCAACATCACCTCCAGTGCGTCAGCGCAGCCTTCGGCCGCCTGAGGAAGAGAGTTTTCAAAGACCAGGCCCTCAAATCTGCCACCAAGCTCACGGTCTACAGGGCTGTAGTGATACCCGCCCTCCTGTATGGCTCAGAGACGTGGACCATATACAGTAGACACCTCAAATCGCTGGAGAAATACCACCAACGGTGTCTCCGCAAGATCCTGCAAATCCCCTGGGATGACACACACACCAATGTCAATATTCACGATCAGGCCAACATCCCCAGGATCGAAGCACTGACCAAACTCGACCAGTTCCGTTGGGTAGGCCACATTGTTTGCATGCCTGACACGAGACTCCCAAAGCAAGCGCTCTATTCGGAACTCCTACACAGCAAGCGGGCCCCAGGTGGGCAGAGGAAACGTTACAAGGACACCCTCAAAGCCTCCCTGATAAAGTGCAACATCCCCACTGACACCTGGGAGTTCCTGGCCAAAGATCACCCTAAGTGGAGGAAGTGCATCCGGGAGGGCGCTGAGCACCTCGAGTCTCGTCGCCGAGAGCATGCAGAAATCAAGCACAGGCAGCGGAAGGAGCGTGCGGCAAACCAGTCCCACCCTCCCCTTCCCTCAACCACTGTCTGTCCCACCTGTGACAGAGACTGTGGTTCCTGTATTGGACAGTTAGTCACCTGAGAACTCACTTCAGGAGTGGAAGCAAGTCTTCCTCGATTCCGAGGGACTGCCTATGATGATGGTCCGCCTTCCGCAGGCAGTGAGTGACGATGATCCCGCTGGCAGTGTTCCAGTGGGCGGTGACGCGGAGTACATAAGAAGATAAGAACATAAGAATTAGGAACAGGAGTAGGCCATCTAGCCCCTTGAGCCTGCTCCGCCATTCAACAAGATCATGGCTGATCTGGCCGTGGACTCAGCTCCACTTACCCGCCCGCTCCCCGTAACCCTTAATTCCCTTATTGGTTAAAAATCTATCTATCTGTGATTTGAATACATTCAATGAGCTAGCCTCAACTGCTTCCTTGGGCAGAGAATTCCACAGATTCACAACCCTCTGGGAGAAGAAATTCCTTCTCAACTCGGTTTTAAATTGGCTCCCCCGTATTTTGAGGCTGTGCCCCCTAGTTCTAGTCTCCCCGACCAGTGGAAACAACCTCTCTGCCTCTATCTTGTCTATCCCTTTCATTATTTTAAATGTTTCTATATGATCACCCCTCATCCTTCTGAACTCCAACGAGTAAAGACCCAGTCTACTCAATCTATCATCATAAGGTAACCCCCTCATCTCCGGAATCAGCCTAGTGAATCGTCTCTGTACCCCCTCCAAAGCTAGTATATCCTTCCTTAAGTAAGTTGACCAAAACTGCACGCAGTACTCCAGGTGCAGCCTCACCAATACCCTATACAGTTGCAGCAGGACCTCCCTGCTTTTGTACTCCATCCCTCTCGCAATGAAGGCCAACATTCCATTCGCCTTCCTGATTACCTGCTGCACCTGCAAACTAACTTTTTGGGATTCATGCACAAGGAACCCCAGGTCCCTCTGCACCACAGCATGTTGTAATTTCTCCCCATTCAAATAATATTCCCTTTTACTGTTTTTTTTTCCAAGGTGAATGACCTCACATTTTCCAACATTGTATTCCATCTGCCAAACCTTAGCCCATTCGCCTAACCTATCTAAATCTCTTTGCAGCCTCGCTGTGTCCTCTACACAACCCGCTTTCCCACTAATCTTTGTGTCATCTGCAAATTTTGTTACACTACACTCTGTCCCCTCTTCCAGGTCATCTATGTATATTGTAAACAGTTGTGGTCCCAGCACCGATCCCTGTGGCACACCACTAACCACCGATTTCCAACCCGAAAAGGACCCATTTATCCCGACTCTCTGCTTTCTGTTCGCCAGCCAATTCTCTATCTATGTTAATACATTTCCTCTGACTCCGCGTACCTTTATCTTCTGCAGTAACCTTTTGTGTGGCACCTTATCGAATGCCTTTTGGAAATCTAAATACACGACATCCATCGGTACACCTCTATCCACCATGCTCGTTATATCCTCAAAGAATTCCAATAAATTAGTTAAACATGATTTCCCCTTCATGAATCCATGTTGCATCTCCTTGATTGCACTGTTCCTATCTAGATGTCCCGCTATTTCTTCCTTAATGATAGCTTCAAGCATTTTCCCCACTACAGATGTTAAACTAACTGGCCTATAGTTACCTGTCTTTTGCCTGCCCCCTTTTTTAAACAGAGGCGTTACATTAGCTGCTTTCCAATCCGCTGGTACCTCCCCAGAGTACAGAGAATTTTGGTAGATTATAACGAATGCATCTGCTATAACTTCCGCCATCTCTTTTAATACCCTGGGATGCATTTCACCAGGACCAGGGGACTTGTCTACCTTGAGTCCCATTAGCCTGTCCAGCACTACTTCCCTAGTGATAGTGATTATCTCAAGGTCCTCCCTTCCTACATTCCCGTGACCAGCAATTTTTGGCATGGTTTTTGTGTCTTCCACTGTGAAGACCGAAGCAAAATAATTGTTTAATGTCTCAGCCATTTCCACATTTCCCATTATTAAATCCCCCTTCTCATCTTCTAAGGGACCAACATTTACTTTAGTCACTCTCTTCCATTTTATATATCGGTGAAAGCTTTTACTATCTGTTTTTATGTTTTGCGCAAGTTTACTTTCGTAATCTATCTTTCCTTTCTTTATTGCTTTCTTTGTCATTCTTTGCTGTCGTTTAAAATTTTCCCAATCTTCTAGTTTCCCACTAACCTTGGCCACCTTATACGCATTGGTTTTTAATTTGATACTCTCCTTTATTTCCTTGGTTATCCACGGCTGGTTATCCCTTCTCTTACCGCCCTTCTTTTTCACTGGAATATATTTTTGTTGAGCACTATGAAAGAGCTCCTTAAAAGTCCTCCCTGTTTCTCAATTGTGCCACCGTTTAGTCTGTGTTTCCAGTCTACTTTAGCCAACTCTGCCCTCATCCCACTGTAGTCCCCTTTGTTTAAGCATAGTACGCTCGTTTGAGACACTACTTCCTCACCCTCAATCTGTATTACAAATTCAACCATACTGTGATCACTCATTCCGAGAGGATCTTTTACTCGGAGATCGTTTATTATTCCTGTCTCATTACACAGGACCAGATCTAAGATAGCTTGCTCCCTTGTAGGTTCTGTAACATACTGTTCTAAGAAACAATCCCGTATGCATTCTATGAATTCCTCCTCCAGGCTACCCCGTGCGATTTGATTTGACCAATCGATATGCAGGTTAAAATCCCCCATGATTACTGCCGTTCCTTTTTCACATGCCTCCATTATTCCCTTGATTATTGTCCGCCCCACCGTGAAGTTATTATTTGGGGGCCTATAAACTACGCTCACCAGTGACTTTTTCCCCTTACTATCTCTAATCTCCACCCACAATGATTCAACATTTTGTTCATTCGGGCCAATATTGTCTCTCACAACTGCCCTGATATCATCCTTTATTAACAGAGCTACCCCACCTCCTTTCCCTTCTTGTCTATCTTTCCAAATTGTCAGATACCCCTGTATGTTTAATTCCCAGTCTTGGCCACCCTGCAACCACGTTTCTGTAATGGCCACCAAATCATACCCATTTGTAATGATTTGTGCCGTCAACTCATTTACTTTATTTCAAATGCTGCGTGCGTTCAGGTAGAGTGTTTTAATACTAGTTTTTAAAGCATGATTTTTAGTTTTGACCCCTCCTGCTGCCCCTTTATATTCATACATATTGTCCCTTCCTATCACCTTGTGGTTTACAATTACCCCAGTGCTACTCTGCTCTGTTGCCTCCTGCCTTTTTCATTCTTTTTTGTGGTCCTGTTCATCTGAGCTCTCTAACTAGCTCAGAGCCCTCTCCTGGGTTCCGAATACTCCTTGCATTGAGGCACCGAGCTTTCAGGCTTGCCTTTTTATTAAACTTTGACCCTTTAGAATTTTGCTGTACATTGGCCCTTTTTGTTTTTTGCCTTGGGTTTCTCTGCCCTCCACTTTTACTCATCTCCTTTCTGTCTTTTGCTTCTGTCTCCATTTTGTTTCCCTTTGTCTCCCTGCATTGGTTCCCATCCCCCTGCCATATTAGTTTAACTCCTCCCGGTGGCGGTGTTACTGCGGGCGGTGACGGGGAGTGGCAGTGTTTCCGCTGGCAGTGTTACCGCTGACGGTGACGCGGAGTGGCGGTGGTCCCGCTGGCGGTGACGCGGAGTGGCAGTGTTTCCGCGGGCGGTGACGCGGAGTGGCAGTGTTTCCGCTGGCAGTGTTACCGCTGACGGTGACGCGGAGTGGCGGTGTTCCCGCGGGCGGTGACGCGGAGTGGCGGTGTTCCCGCGGGCGGTGACGCTGAGTGGCGGTGTTACCGCTGACGGTGACGTGGAGTGGCAGTGTTACCGCTGGCGGTGACGCGCAGTGGCGGTGTTCTCGCGGGCGGTGACGCGGAGTGGCGGTGTTCCCGCGGGTGGTGACGTGGAGTGGCGGTGTTACCGCTGAC
Organism: Pristiophorus japonicus; assembly: GCF_044704955.1. Classification (NCBI taxonomy): domain Eukaryota; kingdom Metazoa; phylum Chordata; class Chondrichthyes; family Pristiophoridae; genus Pristiophorus; species Pristiophorus japonicus. The sequence goes on along the minus strand of NC_091984.1, from coordinate 1,705,006 downwards.
GGTGACGCGGAGTGGCGGTGTTCCCGCGGGCGGTGACGCGCAGTGGCGGTGTTCCCGCGGGCGATGACGTGGAGTGGCGGTGTTACCGCTGACGGCGACGCGGAGTGGCGGTGTTCCCGCGGGCGGTGACCGGAGTGGCGGTGTTACCGCTGGCGGTGACGTGGAGTGGCGGTGCTACCGCTGGCGGTGACGCGCAGTGGCGGTGTTCCCGCGGGCGGTGACGCGGAGTGGCGGCGTTCCCGCTGGCGGTGAGGCGGTGTTACCGCGGGCGGTGACTGGCCGGGTTCCCACACACAGACCTGGCTGAGAGACTGACGCATTGCGCGGGGGCGGAGCAGTGACTCGGTCACAGATTGCTCCCGCAGTGACGGAATCATGTGTAAAACTGAGAGAGAGACACAGGAAGGAAGTCGGAGCTGAGCGATGCCATCATGGAGCTAGAGTGAGGGAGAGGCAGCCAGCTGCAGCCCCCTGCTCCCCGGGACCCCGGGCAGTACCGCCCCTCACTCACTCACTGCGGGGAGCGCTCCCCCCGCCCGCCCGCCCGGCGCCGCGCCCATGGAGTCTCTGCAGCTCACCGAAGACGAGATGGCCGAAATCAAAAAGGAAGTAAGTGTGCTTAATGCAGAGGCTTTGCCCCCGGCGCACTCTCGGTCTCCCGACCGCCAGGGGACAGGTGAGTGTGTGCCAGGTGGGATTACTGGGGGCAGTGCCAGGCTGGGGTTACCTGGGGGCACAGTGCCAGGCTGGGGTTACCTGGGGGCACAGTGCCAGGCTGGGGTTACCTGGGGGCACAGTACCAGGCTGGGGTTACCTGGGGGCAGTGCCAGGCTGGGGTTACCTGGGGGCAGTGCCAGGCTGGGGATACCTGGGGCACAGTACCAGACTGGGGTTACCTGGGGGCAGTACCAGACTGGGGTTACCTGGGGCACAGTACCAGACTGGGGTTACCTGGGGGCAGTACCAGACTGGGGTTACCTGGGGCACAGTACCAGACTGGGGTTACCTGGGGGCAGTACCAGACTGGGGTTACCTGGGGGCACAGTGCCAGGCTGGGGTTACCTGGGGGCAGTACCAGGCTGGGGTTACCTGGGGGCAGTGCCAGACTGGGGTTACCTGGGGGCACAGTGCCAGGCTGGGGATACCTGGGGGCAGTACCAGACTGGGGTTACCTGGGGGCACAGTGCCAGGCTGGGGTTACCTGGGGCACAGTACCAGACTGGGGTTACCGGGGGGCAGTACCAGACTGGGGTTACCTGGGGGCACAGTGCCAGGCTGGGGATATCTGGGGCACAGTGCCAGGCTGGGGTTACCTGGGGCACAGTGCCAGGCTGGGGTTACCTGGGGGCAGTGCCAACTGGGGATACCTGGGGCACAGTACCAGGCTGGGGTTACCTGGGGGCAATGCCAGTCTGGGGTTACCTGGGGGCACAGTGCCAGGCTGGGGTTACCTGGGGGCAGTGCCAGGCTGGGGATACCTGGGGCACAGTACCAGGCTGGGGTTACCTGGGGGCAATACCAGTCTGGGGTTACCTGGGGGCACAGTGCCAGGCTGAAATTACCTGGGGGCAGTGCCAGTCTGGGGTTACCTGGGGCACAGTACCAGACTGGGGTTACCTGGAGCAGTGCCAGTCTGGGGTTACCTGGGGGTAGAGCGAATCGACAGCCCTCGTGATCATAAGCTAACTGGGCAGAGAGTGGCTATCTTTACTTGCTGTAGCCTTTATCTTAATAAACCCATAAGGTGATTGCCTGAAACCCTCTCCGAATTGAAAAAGTACCTGGATGTGCACCTGAAGTGCCGTAACCTACAGGGCTACGGACCGAGAGCTGGAAAGTGGGATTAGGCTGGATAGCTCTTTTGCGGCCGGCACAGACACGATGGGCCGAATGGCCTCCGTCTGTGCCTCTGAGAGACACTAGGTTGTCCCAGTGTCACCAAGCAAAATAAAAAGTGCCACCTTTTTGTTTTGAAAGCCTAAAACAAAACAAACTTATAAAATTAAAATCAACTTTCTTTTGGCATGTATTAGCAAAATCCCAGGCACATCAACTTTCACTGCTGAGGTAATTTTTTTTTAAACAATGCCTTAAAATCTGTCACGTGCCTTTCCGCATTGATGAGGTGTTTTTTTTCTCATTACTTTTTAAAAATAGCCAGCGTGACTGTGGTTAGAAGTGGATTGACTGCGTGCAGAGAGGAACTGAATACTGTAGGCATATAGTGAGAGAACACTCCTGTCCCAAAAGATGGTTATCGTTGATGGAAATATTGACACGTGCTTTAAACTGTTGTTCGCTGGTTGCAGGAAACCAGGAACATTCGATTTAATTTAATTTTTTTATTTTCCTCTAATACTGACCTTGGACAAAATAAAATAAATGATTTTGGCAAACACAGTAACTTAAAGAATACTGCCTGCTCCATGTATAAATGGGAAAAGTCAGCATTGGTGTAAAATGACATAGACGATATTGTCATTTTTGTCACAACATTGGGCAAATGTAGAGATAGAGGTGATGGTTAGGGAGAGGGGGAGAGCAAGGAAATACATACTACTGAAATAAACACAGTTCCTGATAGAAATACTCAGCAGGTCAGGCAGCATCTGTGGAGAGAGAAACAAAGTTAACATTTTAGGTGTACGGCTTTTCATAGAATCACGGTTACAGCACAGAAGGAGGCCACACGGCCCATTGAGCCCGTGCTGGCTCCCTCCAAGAGCACTTCAGCCAGTCCCACTCCCTCGCCCTTCTCCCGTAGCCCTGTACTTAACCAACTCCCTTTTGAAAGCCACGATTGAGTCTGCCTCCCCCACCCTCTCGGGCAGCGCATTCCAGATCCTAACCACTCGCTGCGTAAAAAAGTATTCGCTCGTGTCGCCTTTGGTTCTTCTGCCAATCACCATAAATCTGTGTCCTCTGGTTCTCGACCCTTCCACCAATGGGAACAGTCTCTCTCGATCTACTCTGCCCAGAACCCTCATGATTTTGAACACCTCGATCAAATCTCCTCTCAATCTTCTCTGCCCCAAGGAGAACAACCCCAGCTTCTCCAGTCTACCCACGGAACTGAAGCCCCTCTCCTTTAGTTAGAAACTATTGGACATGATGGCCACAGTGGAGCACAAAATCATAGAGTACGGGTGTAAATGTGGTAGAGAAGCAGTGATCCAGGGGTACATCAATCACCAAGGGCTGGGGCTCTTTTCTCTCCGAGAAGGCTGAGGAATGACCTGACGGAGTTCGCTAGTGTAAACATGGATAAGCTGTTTCCACTTGTCGGGGCAGCAAATACAAGATAGACAATATTAACTCCAATAGGGAACTCACGAGAAACTTCTTTCCCAAATATTCTACCACAAAGAGTAGTTGAGGCAAATGGCATAGGTGTATTTAAGAGGCAGTTGTGTAAATATACATAACTTGGGTAACCCTTGCCACTGGACCAAAACCTAGCTCTGTCAAGCCCGTGTGGTGGGTGGTGTGCAACGGTCACCCCACGTTAAAAAAATCCACCCACAGACATCTTCCACCCTTCAAGATGTAGTTCGGAATCTGGAATATTAGGTCCTTCATTGAAACACCTGTGAACTGATCGCTTTTCAGCGTGGAAAAAAGTCATCCTCGCTTCGAGGGACTGTCTATGATGGATAAACACATGAGGGAGAAAGGAATAGAAGGATATGGGGATAGGGTGAGATGGAGAGGGGTGGGAGGGGGCTGGTGTGGAGCATAAACCCCGGCACGGAGCGGTGGGGCATAAACCCCGGCACGGAGCGGTGGGGCATAAACCCCGGCACGGAGCGGTGGGGCATAAACCCCGGCACGGAGCGGTGGGACATAAACACCGGCACGGAGCGGTGGGGCATAAACCCCGGCACGGAGCGGTGGGGCATAAACCCCGGCACGGAGCGGTGGGGCATAAACCCCGGCACGGAGCGCTGGGCCCAATGGCCTGTTTCTGGGCTGTATGTTCGATGATACAGCACAGGAGGCCATTGGACCCATTGAGCCTGTGCTGGCTCTGTGACAGAGCAATCCAATCAGTCCCACTCCCCGCTCTTTGCCCTTCAAGTATTTATCCAATTCCCTGTTTGAAAGTTACTATTGAATCTGCTCCCACCGCCCTTTCAGGCAGCGCGTTCCCGATCACAACATCTCGCCGCGTAAGAATTATTTTCCTCGTGTTTCCTGTAGTTTCTTGGCCAATCACCTTCAATCTGTGTCCCTCTGGTTACTGACCCTTCTGCTACTGGAGTGTCTCCCTACTTACTCTATCAAAACCCCTCATGATTTTGAACCCCTCTATTAAAATCTCTTCTTAACCTTCTCTGCTCTAAGGAGAACAATCCCAGCTTCTCCAGTCTCCCCACAATTGTGAATCAGAACAGGCTTTCTTCCAATGTTTTTAACTTATGTTCACGACATTAAGGCAGATTCCATGAGCAGGTACTGTGTGCTACCAACCTAAACTTGTGACCTTGTATACACCGTGTTTGAGAGAGAATCATAGAAATTTGCAGCTCAGACGGAGGCTATTCAGCCCATCGTGTCTGTAGGCCTTACTCTTCCCTTAGATATTCTCTTGCCTTTCATGTATTTATAAATCAGCTTTGTGTTTTCTTGGATTTTACTTGCCAATATTTTTTCATGCCCTCTCTTTGCTTTCCTAATTCTCTACTTGAATCACCCCTGCACTTTTTATACTCTTCTCGGCTTTCGGCAGTATTTAATTCTTGGTATCTGACAAAATCTTCCCTTTTGTTCCTCGCTCTATCCTGTATGCTCCTTGACCATGATAGGTAGTAACCTCCTCAAAGGGTTCAGCAAAGCTAAGCATCTGACTGCCAGGATAAAATCACAGCATTCCCCAGTATCGATAATATTTAATATTTTATTGTGTAACACTAATTTCCATTTTGGGTTTGTCGATTTTGCTGGCAGGGAGGGTAACCCATGGCTGGTGTACCCCACATACTCGGTGTGCGATGATATACGTACTAAATAATTCACAATTGTAATGTAATCGCTGCAAGTTTAGCAAGTGATAATTCACAGTTGACTGCAAGGAAATAAGTCAGTATATATAATAACGCACTTCTTGCAACAAATGGCTGAGATATCATTGCTCAATGATGCAGAGTCTTCTTAGGCAGCCCCTCGAGGTCGAGGATGACTTGCTCCCACACTAACACCAGTTCTCAGGTGACTGTTGAGCCCAATGTGGGACCTAGGTCTCTGTCACAGGTGGGGCAGACGGTGGTTGGAGGGACGGGTGTGTGGGGAGTCTGGGTTGCCCTGCGCTCCTTCCGCTGTCGATGCTTGGCTTCCGCGTACTCCCGGCGAAGATACTCGAGGTGTTCATAGAAACATAGAAAATAGGTGCAGGTGCAGGCCATCCGGCCCTTCGAGCCTGCACCACCATTCAATAAGATCATGGCTGATCATTCCCTCAGTACCCCGTTCCTGCTTTCTCTCCATACCCCTTGAACCGCAAGGGCCATATCTAACTCTCTCTTGAATATATCCAATGAACTGGCATCAACAACTCTCTGCGGCAGGGAATTCCACAGGTTAACAACTCTCTGAGTGAAGAAGTTTCTCCTCATCTCAGTCCTAAATGGCCTACCCCTTATCCTAAGACTATGTCCCCTGGTTCTGAACTTCCCCAACATCGGGAACATTCTTCTTGCATCTAACCTGTCCAGTCCTGTCAGAATTTTATATGTTTCTATGAGATTCCCTCTCATTCTTCTAAACACCAGTGGATACAAGCCCAGTTGATCCAGTCTCTCCTCATATGTCAGTCCTGCCATCCCGGAAATCAGCCTGGTGAACCTTCGCAACACTCCCTCAATAGCAAGAACGTCCTTCCTCAGATTAGGACACCAAAGCTGAACACAATATTCCAGGTGAGGCCTCACCAAGGCCCTGTACAACTGCAGTAAGACCTCCCTGCTCCTATACTCAAATCCCCTAGCTATGAAGGCCAACATACCATTTGCCTTCTTCACCGCCTGCTGTACCTGCATGCCAACTTTCAATGACTGATGTACCATGACACCCAGGTCTCGTTGTACCTCCCCTTTTCCTAAACTGCCGCCATTAAGATAATATTCTGCCTTCGTGTTTTTGCCCCCAAAGTGGATAACCTCACATTTATCTACATTATACTGCATCTGCCATGTATTTGCCCACTCACCTAACCTGTCCAAGTCACCCTGCAGCCTCTTAGCGTCCTCCTCACAGCTCACACCGCCACCCAGCTTAGTGTCATCTGCAAACTTGGAGATATTACTCTCAATTCCATCATCCAAATCATTAATGTATATTGTAAAGAGCTGGGGTCCCAGCACTGAGCCCTGAGGCACTCCACTAGTCACTAGCTGCCATTCTGAAAAGGACCCGTTAATCCCGACTCTCTGCTTCCTGTCTGCCAACCAGTTCTCTATCCACGTCAATACATTACCCCCAATACCATGTGCCTTAATTTTGCACATTAATCTCTTGTGTGGGACCTTGTCAAAAGCCTTTTGAAAGTCCAAATACACCACATCCACTGGTTCTCCCTTGTCCACTCTGCTAGTTACATCCTCAAAAAATTCCAGGATTCCCGGATACTTCTCCTCCACTTTGGGCGCTCTTGGGCCAGGGATTCCCAGGTGTCGGTGGGGATGTTGCACTTTATCAGGGAGGCTTTGAGGATGTCGTTGTAACGTTTCCTCTGCCCACCTGGGGCTCGCTTGCCGTGTCGGGGTCTGCAGAGTACAACATATTTAGCTGGCTGAGAACTTAATGTTTCTCCTTTCATTGTCATACTGGATTCAGAGTCATGGGAGAGGCATCCCATTCAATAACAGATTGCATTTGTGTAGCATCTTTAATATCCCACATCATCTTTTACAGAAAAATAAGAGGCATGGGCACCATGCCATGGGAGAGAAATTAGGAGAGGTGACTGAAGACTGATTTGGAGAAGGTTTGATGAAGGAGGTTCGAGGGGCAAAGGGGATTGCGGAGAGTGTTCCAGAGTATTCTGTCACTGATGATGGGGTGGGGGTTATTGGGTACAGAAGGAGATTTATGGTTGGAGGAGATTGCAGATGTAGGGAGGGGCAAAAGGATTTGAAGTCAAGGATGAGGGTATTGAATTGGATGCGTTGGGAGTCGAGCAGCCGTTGTTCATCAGCAAAGACTGGGTGATGATTGGCAAGCTGGACTTGGTGAGATACTTGGGCAAGTTAGAGTTCAGGGATAGTGGATGACATTAAGCCGATCATTGGATCTATCACCAGGTGACAACATTGTGGCTAACGGTTTCAGCGGTACTGGGCCTGATCTGGGGTGGGGGTGGAATGAAGTAGTCCTGGTGATGTGGGGGTCTGAAGCATCGCTCCGGATCTAACAGCACTTGGCCAGGATAGGAGAGGGCATCAGTGGCGAGGAAGCAGAGTTTATGCTGGAGCAACAAAAAAATATAGCTTCAGGTAACGAAAGAGCTTGCATTTCTATCGTGCCGTTCTCAACCTCGCACGTCCCAAAGCGCTTCACAGCCAATGAAGTACTTTTGGAGTGTAGTTACTGTTGTAATGTGGGAAACGCGGCAGCCAATTTGCGCACAGCAAGCTCCCACAAACAGCAATGTGATGATGACCAGCTAATTCTTTTTTAGTAATGTTGATTGATAGATAAATGTTGACCAGGACACCTGGGAGAACTTTCATGCTGTTCTTCAAATTCATGTTGTGGGATCTTTTACATCCACACGAGAGAGCAGACGCGGCCTCGGTTTAATTTCTCATCCGAAAGATAGCATCTCTGACAGTGTGGCGCTCCCTCAGTACTGCCCCACCGACAGTGCGGCGCTCCCTCAGTACTGCCCCTCCGACAGTGCGCCGCTCCCTCAGTACTGCCCCTCCGACAGTGCAGCACTCCCTCAGTACTGCCCCTCCGACAGTGCGCCGCTCCCTCAGTACTGCCCCTCCGACAGTGCAGCGCTCCCTCAGTACTGCCCCACCGACAGTGCGCCGCTCCCTCAGTACTGCCCCTCCGACAGTGCACCGCTCCCTCAGTACTGCCCCTCCGACAGTGCAGCACTCCCTCAGTACTGCCCCTCCGACAGTGCGCCGCTCCCTCAGTACTGCCCCTCCGACAGTGCAGCACTCCCTCAGTACTGCCCCTCCGACAGTGCACCGCTCCCTCAGCACTGCCCCTCCGACAGTGCGGTGCCGCAGGGCTCAGTGCTGGGACCCCAGCTATTTACAATGTACATTAATGATTTAGATGAAGGAATTGAGTGTAATATCTCCAAGTTTGCAGATGACACTAAGCTGGGAGGCAGTGTGAGCTGTGAGGAGGATGCTAAGAGGCTGCAGGGTGACTTGGACAGGTTAGGTGAGTGGGCAAACGCATGACAGATGCAGTATAATGTGGATAAATTTGAGGTTATCCACTTTGGTGGCAAAAACACGAATACAGAATATTATCTGAATGGCGGCAGATTAGGAAAAGGGGAGATGCAACGAGACCTGGGTGTCATGGTACATCAGTTATTGAAAGTTGGCATGCAGGTACAGCAGGCGGTGAAGAAGGCAAATGGCATGTTGGCCTTCATAGCAAGGGGATTTGAGTATAGGAGCAGGGAGGTCTTACTGCAGTTGTACAGGGCCTTGGTGAGGCCTCACCTGGAATATTGTGTTCAGTTTTGGTCTCCTAATCTGAGGAAGGACATTCTTGCTATTGAGGGAGTGCAGCGAAGGTTCACCAAACTGATTCCCGGGATGGCAGGACTTACCTATGAGGAGAGACTGGATCAACTGGGCCTTTATACACTGGTGTTTAGAAGGATGAGAGGGGATCTCATAGAAACATATAAAATTCTGACGGGATTGGACAGGTTAGATGCAGGAAGAATGTTCCCGATGTTGGGGAAGTCCAGAACCAGGGGTCACAGTCTAAGGATAAGGGGTAAGCCATTTAGGACTGAGATGAGGAGAAACTTCTTCACTCAGAGAGTTGTTAACCTGTGAAATTCCCTGTCGCAGAGAGTTGTTGAGGCCAATTCATTGGAGGGAGTTAGATGTGGCCTTTACGGCTAAAGGGATCAAGGGGTATGGAGAGAAAGCAGGAAAGGGGTACTGAGGTGAATGATCAGCCATGATCTTATTGAATGGTGGTGCAGGCTCGAAGGGCCCAGTGGCCTACTCCTGCACCTATTTTCTATGTTTCTACTCCCTCAGTAATGCTCCTCCGACAGTGCGGTGCTCCCTCAGTACTGCACTGGGAGCGCCAGCCTAGATTCTGTGCTCCACTCTCTGGAGTAGGACTTGAACCCACGACCTTCTGACTCGGAGGTGAGAGTGATACGCACTGAGCTACGGTGGACACTATCATCGGAGACAAATACAAGAGAAGGTTTGGGGGGGGGGGAGTCGAGGATAGACTCTTTGGGAACACCAGGAAGGAGGGGGCGGGGAGCGAGGGGGAAGAGGTGGAGATGGATTGGTAGTAATGGGAGGGCAGTCCCACAGACCTGGGGAATAGCAAGGCCAACAGTGTCCAATACTGTGAGGAGGAAAAGCAGTAATCAGCCATCACAGCCTCCGTCGCAGATTACCATCCGTGACCGTGGCGTGGGCCACTTGCTGCCGTGTGGTGAGAGATGTACCTCCAGCTGAGAAGTGACCACACCAGTTTATAAGCAGAATTGAATATTACGCGGACGCATCAAGAGCCAGCAAGGTGCAGAAAGTACAGCACTGAAAACAGAGTTCGTATCCATTGACCAGGGGTTAAAATGCTCTTCTTAGAATGGTCTTGGTGCCCAGCTTAATGAGCAACAGGAGTCTGGGACCAAGGTTTTATGAAGACCCTTTATATTTCAAAGCTGACGTGATTTTCACTGGAATTCTTGCCTTGCCTTTTTGAACCAAACTTTGCTGGGGTGTTATTGTCCAGATATTATCATCTTCCAGCAAACAACCTGTTTTAAAACAGGTGTATATTTCCAACTTTTTAAAAAACTTTTGTTTCCATTGAACAGTTTAGCAGTAAGTAATTATCTTTTACGAACATAAAATTAGGAGCAGGAGTCGGCCATTCGGCCCCTCATGGCTGATCTTCGACCTCAACTCCATTTTCCCGCCCGATCCCCATATCCCTGGATTCTTCGAGTCCAAAAATCTATCGATCTCAGCCTTGAATATACTCAACGACTGAGCCTCCACAGTCCTCTGGGGCAGAGAATTCCAAAGATTCACCACCCTCTGAGTGAAGAAATTCCTCCTCATCTCACTGGCTGATCCCTTTACCCTGAGACTGTGACCCCTGGTTCTAGACTCCCCAGCCCGGGGGAAACATCCTTCCTGCATCTACCCCGTCAATCCCTGTCAGAATTTATACATTTCAATGAGATCACCTCTCATTCTTCTGTTCTGCAGCGAATATAGGCCTAGTCTGCTCAATATTTTCCGCAATTTAACTTGCATACACTAACCTGAGATTTCCTGTGTTTCTGCGCCCAGAGACCTGTGCAATCTGGCCGCAGATCAAATTTAAAAGATTGCAGAATTCTGGGAATAAGTAAGTTACGCGAGTGAGTAGGGTTCTCCGAAAGCTCCTCAATCTTTCATGATCATCTGTCGATTTCTCTGCCCAGAATAATGGCCCATCGCCCACGTTACACAACCATGTATGAGCGACTTCAGTCTGCACTCTAATTTTGCGGGGGGGTGCGGTTTGTGGACCCGTTAACAGGCTACCTGGCGCATTCCAATTTCCGGGCTTATGCGGTTTGTAGCCGGTGAGCGGGCTGCACCAGGGCCGCGTAGTTTAACGGGATCATTGACGGGCACGCTTCAAACTTCAGCCAGATTTTCACGTGCAGCAACAGGAAACAGCCGTTTCTGAACGTTTTTAATTTTTCGTCCTCCAGAGATCTGCACTGTGGTTTCCATTTCCTTAAATGCATTTTCATGGTTTAAGCATTTACAGTGACAGCTGTGGCTCAGTGGGCAGCAGGTTGTGGGTCAGAACATTGTAAGTTCAAGGGAGCACGTAAATCCAAGCTGACACTCCAGTGTAGTACTGAGGGAGTGCCGCACTGTCCGAGGGGCAGTACTGAGGGAGTGCCGCACTGTCGGAGGGGCAGTACTGAGGGAGTGCCGCACTGTCCGAGGGAGTGCTGCACTATCGGAGGGGCAGTACTGAGGGGAGTGCCGCACCGTCGGAGGGGCAGTACTGAGGGAGTGCCGCACCGTCGGAGGGGCAGTACTGAGGAAGTGCCGCACTGTCGGAGGGGCAGTACTGAGGGAGTGCCGCACTGTCGGAGGGGCATTACTGAGGGAGCGCTGTAATGTCGGAGGGGCAGTACTGAGGGAGTGCCGCACTGTCGGAGGGGCAGTACTGAGGGAGTGCCGCACTGTCCGAGGGGCAGTACTGAGGGAGTGCTGCACTGTCGGAGGGGCAGTACTGAGGGAGTGCCGCACTGTCGGAGGGGCATTACTGAGGGAGCTCTGTACTGTCGGAGGGGCATTACTGAGGGAGTACTGCACTGTCGAAGGGGCAGTACTGAGGGAGCGCTGCACTTTCGGAGGGGCAACGCTGAGGGAGCGCTGCACTTGTCTGAGGGAGCGCTGCACTAATGGAGGGGCAGTACTGAGGGAGCGCTGCACTGTCGGAGGTGCTGTCTTTCGGATGAGACGTTAAACCGAGGTCCCGTCTGCCCTCTCGGGTGGATGTAAAAGATCCCAAGGTACTATTTTGAAGAAGAGCAGGGGAGTTCTCCCCGGTGTCCTGGTCCAATATTTATCTCAATCAACAGAACAAAAACAGATTATCTGGTCATTATCACATTGCTGTGTGTGGGAGCTTGCTGTGCGCAAGTTGGCTGCTGCGTTTCCCACATTACAACAGTGACTACACTCCAAAAGTACTTCATTGGCTGTAAAGCTCTTTGTGACATCTGGTGGTCGTGAAAGGCGCTATAGAAATGCAGGTCTTTATGTCTTTCCTTAAATCGTATCCCTGATTGCAGGTGGTTAAGCACGTGCCCAGTGTGTACGTGTGAATGATGTTGACTAAGTTGAACCTTAAATGTTCACATTTGAGGAAGAGACGTATTGTGTGAGTTGGTCGCTCTCTCTGGGCCCCGATCTGTTTCTCGTGATTTACATCCGTTTTGCGTCCCGATATTTTCTAATGAGATTGACAGGAAACTTGAGCCTAACTTGACATCGGCAGAATGGGTGGCAATATCCAAGTTGTGCCAACAGAGAAAATGCCAGGCTATTGTATCAAACTGCTTCTTGGCCATCCAGCACGTTTGGTCTTAATGAATATCTGAGGAGTTTTGATGCAAAGCAGTCATGCAGAACTGACATCTGCCAGTATTGGTACAGCCACCAAGTCATCTTCATCCAGAGCGATAACTGACAAGTCAAATTTGAAAATCCTTTAAATGTGGTGAGGGTTTCTGTCTCTACCGCCCTTGCAGGTAGTGAGTTCCAGACCCCCACCACCCTCTGGGTGAATAAAATTTCCCCTCAAATCCACTCTAAAACTTCTACCAATTACTTTAAATCTATGCCCTCTGGTTGTTGGCCCCTCTGCAAAGAGCAATAGGTCCATCCTATCCACTCTATCTAGGCCCCTCAATTTTATACACCTCAATAACATCTCCCCTCCGCCTCCTCTGTTCTAAACAAAACAACCCCAGCCTATTCAATCTTTCCTCGTAGCCAAAATTCTCCAGTCTAGGCAACATCCTCGTAAATCACCTCTCTACCCTCTCGAGTGCAATCACATCCTCCCTGTAATGTGGTGACCAGAACTGCACGCAGTACTCCAGCTGTGGCCTAACTAGTTCTTTATACAATTCAAGCATAACCTCCCTGCTCTTGTATTCTGTGCCCGAGCTGATAAAGGCAAGTGTTCCGAATACCTGGGGATTTATCCACTTTCAAAAATGCTAAGCCCCTTTATACTTCCTCTCTCACGATGTTTATTTCATCTAATATATTTCACACACCTCCTCCTCGATTGCAATATCTACATCGCCTCTCTCGTTTGTGAAAACAGACACAAAGTATTCATTAAGAACCATACCCACGTCTTCTGCCTCCACACACACATTACCCTCATGGTCTCCAATAGGCCCGTACCCTTTCTTTAGTTATCCTCTTACTCTCAAGGTTTTCCTTGATTTTACTTGTTAAAATATTTTCATGCTCTCTATTTGCTTTCCTAATTCCACCCCTGCACTTTCTATACACCTCCAGGTATTCTACGGTATTAAGCCCTCGGTATCTGTCATAAGCTTCCATTTTTTTCCTTTATCCTTCCTGTAAGCCCTTTGGCATCCAGGGAGTTCTAGATTTATTAGTCCCACCTTTTTCTTTAAGGGAACATACTTGCTCTGAACCCTCACTATCTCCTCCTTGAATGCCTCCCACTGCACTGACTCTGATTTACCTTCAAGTAGCTGTTTCCAGTCCACTTTGGCAAAATCACATCTCAGCTCAGTAAAATTGGCTTTTCCCCAATTGAGAACTTTTATTCCTGGTCTATCATTGTCCTTTTCCATAACTACCCTAAATCTAACTGAATTATGATCACTAGTGCCAAAATGCTCTCCCACTGATACCTCTTCCCCCTGCCCAGATTCACTACCCTAAAACTAAGTCCAGAACCGCCCACTCCCATGTTGGGCTTGCTACGTACTGGCTAAAAAAGTTCTCCTGAATGCATTTTAGGAATTCTGCACCCTCTATACCCTTCATACTAACTTTATCCCAGTTAATATTTGTGTAGTTGAAATCCCCGACTATTACTGCCCTTAAGTTTCTGCACTTCTCAGAAATTTGCCGACATATTTGCTCTTCTATCTCCCTTTGAATCTTTGGGGGTCTATTCTTCTTCTTAGGCAGTCCCCTGGAGTTGAGGATGACTTGCTTCCACACTAAAATGAGTTCTAAGGTGACTGATGAGACTTGGGGGTCTACAGTACACTCCCAGCAGTGTGATCGCCTCTTTTTTGTTCTTCAATTCAACCCATATGGCCTCATTTGATGATCCTTCCAACATATCATCCCTCCTCACAGCTGTAATAGTTTCTTTAATCAGTTTTGCGACCCCCCTCTCCCTTTTTTTTAACCCCTCTCTCTCTCTCGCGTCTGAAAACCCTGTAACCAGGAATGTTGAGCTGCCATACCTGCCCCTCTTTGAGCCATGTCTCAGTAATAGCCATAATATCATACTCCCACGTGTCTATCTGTGCTCTCAGCTCACCTGCCTTATTCCCTATACTCCTTGTATTGAAGTATATAGCACATAGCACTGCCAAACTCCCTTGTTGTCTATTTTCTAGCCCTTGTTTCTTCTGACTTTTAAACTTGCTTACTAATTTTCTGCCTTCCAATTCCAGCTTTGCTTCTCTCCCTTTTGAAACTACTCTCAGGTTCCCACTTCTTTGCCAAGTTTCCCCCTGGCTGGGGAGTCCAGAACCAGGGGTCACAGTCTCAGGATAAGGGGTCGGCCATTTAGGACTGAGATGAGATATTTCTTCACTCAGAGGGGGTGCATCTTTGGAATTCTCTTCCCCAAAAGGCTGTGGATGCTGAATCGTTGAGCATGTTCAAAGCTGAGATCGCTAGATTTTTGGATATTAAGGGAATCGAGGGATATGGGGATTGGGCGGGAAAGTGGAGTTGAGGTCGAAGATCAGCCAGGATCTTATTGAATGGCCCGGAGCAGGCTCAAGGGGCCAAATGGCCGACTCCTGCTCTTAATTCTTATGTCCTTAAGTGCATCCTATGGCAAAATAGTGCTAGCAAAATGTTCACTGGTGATATTCAGTGTGTGTATGTGTTGAGAAGACTTCAAAATACAGATTCCATGGGCTATCAGGAAATTACCGTGAAGCCACAAGACCTGCCAGGCAAGGTCACTCCGTTTCCAAACTGTACGGAGAATGTCATTTTAACTTGTGGGGAAAATTGGATGAATTAGTCCATTAAAGTATCTTCTGTAGCAGCATGTCTGCCTGTATCTGTTTGCCCTGCTTTATGCCCTCCTTTCCCTCTTGCCGGACGAGAAGCCTTCTTTGCAGAAGCTGGGTGTACCTTACCTCAGCCCATTATAAGGAGCAACCGTTGTAGAGGATGTAGCTGCCAATGATGTATGGCAGCACCATCCCCCACCGACATATTGGTCGTACATTACCTGCTTTCCTTGTACCTTGTTAGACTTGGGTCTATGAGACCTTTTTTGCGAATGTAGGCAAGAAAAACTTGGCAGCCCACTGTCCAGAGATATCGGCCCCAATATTGCTGTAAAAATAATGAGGTGAATAGAGCTCACCATTATTTCTGTGCAAATGCCACAGCATCTTGAGGAAAACAACAACAACTTGTATTTATATAGCGCCTTTTAATGTCGTAAAACATCACAAGGAGTATTATGAGACACACAGTTTGGCCAAAGAGGTCGATTTTAAGGAATGTCTTAAAGGACAAATGACAGAAAGCGAGGCAGAGAGGTTTAGGGAGGGAGTTCCAGAGCTTGGGGCCCAGGCAACAGAAGGCACGGCCACCGATGGTTGAGCGATTATAATCAGGGATGCTCAAGAGGGCAGAATTGGAGGAATGTGGGACTGGAGGAGATTGCAGAGATAGGGAGGGGCAAGGGGTTTGAAAGAAAGATGAGAATTTTGAAAAAGAGGCGTTGCTGAACCGGGAACCAATGTAGGTCAGTAAGTAACCTGTTAACATTGTTGTCGCCAACTTCCGGTGTCCCTGACGACTACGTGTGCGGGAAGTGTATCCGCCTGCAGCTCCTGACTGACCGCGTTGCGGATTTGGAGCTGAGGGTGGATTCACTCTGGAGCATCCACGATGCTGAGAATGACGTGAGTAGCACGTGTAGCGAGTTGTTCTTGCCGCAGGTGAAGGGTCCACAGCCAGATAGGGAATGGAAGGCCAGCAGGAAGAGCAGTGCAAGGAAGGTAGTGCAGGGGTCCCCTGTGGTCATCCCCCTGCAAAACAGATACACCGCTTTGAGTACTGTTGGGGGGGATGACTCATCAGGGGAGGGCAGCAGCAGCCAAGTTCATGGCACCGTGGCTGGCTCTGCTGCACAGGAGGGCAGGAAAAAGAGTGGGAGAGCGATAGTGATAGGGGATTCAATTGTAAGGGGAATAAATAGGCGTTTCTGCGGCCGCAACCGAGACTCCAGGATGGTATGTTGCCTCCCTGGTGCAAGGGTCAAGGATGTCTCGGAGCGGGTGCAGGACATTCTGAAAAGGGAGGGAGAACAGCCAGTTGTCGTGGTGCACATTGGTACCAACAACATAGGTATAAAAAGGGATGAGGTCCTACGAGACGAATTTAAGGAGCTAGGAGCTAAATTAAAAAGTAGGCCCTCAAAGATAGTAATCTCGGGATTGCTACCAGTGCCATGTGCTAGTCAGAGTAGGAATCACAGGATAGCGCAGGTGAATACGTGGCTTGAGCAGTGGTGCAGCAGGGAGGGATTCAAATTCCTGGGGCATTGGAACCGGTTCTGGGGGAGGTGGGACCAGTACAAACCGGACGGTCTGCACCTGGGCAGGACTGGAACCAATGTCCTAGGGGAAGTGTTTGCTTGTGCTGTTGGGGAGGAGTTAAACTAATATGGCAGGGGGATGGGAACCAATGCAGGAAGACAGAGGGAAACAAAATGGAGACAGAAGCAAAAGACAGAAAGGAGATGAATAAAAGTGGAGGGCAGAGAAACCCAAGGCAAAAACCAAAAAGGGCCACTGTACAGCAAAATTCCAAAGGGTCAAAGTGTAATAAAAAGTCAAGCCTGAAAGCTCGGTGCCTCAATGCGAGGAGTATTCAGAACCCAGGAGAGGGCTCTGAGCTAGTTAGAGTGGGTGAGAGCTCAGATGAACAGGACCCCAAGAAAGAATGCAAAAGTCAGGAGGCAACAGAGCAGAGTAGCACTGGGGTAAGTGTAAACCACAAGGTGATAGGAAGGGACAATATGTATGAATATAAAGGGGCTGCAGGAGGGGTCAAAACTAAAAATCATGCTTTAAAAACTAGTATTAAAACACTTTACCTAAACGCACACAGCATTCGAAATAAAGTAAATGAGCTGACGGCACAAATCATTACAAATGGGTATGATTTGGTGGCTATTACAGAAACGTGGTTGCAGGGTGGCCAAGACTGGGAATTAAACATACAGGGGTATCTGACAATTCGGAAGGATAGACAAGAAGGGAAAGGAGGTCGGGTAGCTCTGTTAATAAAGGATGATATCAGGGCAGTTGTGAGAGATGATATTGGCTCTAATGAACAAAATGTTGAATCATTGTGGGTGGAGATTAGAGATAGTAAGGGGAAAAAGTCACTGGTGGGCGTAGTTTATAGGCCCCCAAATAATAACTTCACGGTGGGGAATGGCATTAATCATGGGGGATTTTAACCTACATATCAATTGGTCAAATCAAATCGCACAGGGTAGCCTGGAAGAGTAATTCATAGAATGCATACGGGATTGTTTCTTAGAACAGTATGTTACAGAACCTACAAGGGAGCAAGCTATCTTAGATCTGGTCCTGTGTAATGAGACAGGAATAATAAACGATCTCCTAGTAAAAGATCCTCTCGGAATGAGTGATCACAGTATGGTTGAATTTGTAATACAGATTGAGGGTGAGGAAGTAGTGTCTCAAACGAGCGTACTATGCTTAAACAAAGGGGACTACAGTGGGATGAGGGCAGAGTTAGCTAAAGCAGACTGGAAACACAGACTAAACGGTGGCACAATTGAGGAACAGTGGAGGACTTTTAAGGAGCTCTTTCATAGTGCTCAACAAAAATATATTCCAGTGAAAAAGAAGGGTGGCAAGAGAAGGAATAACCAGCCGTGGATAACCAAGGAAATAAAGGAGAGTATTAAATTAAAAACCAATGCGTATAAGGTGGCCAAGGTTAGTGGGAAACTAGAAGATTGGGAAAATTTTAAAGGGCAGCAAAGGATGACTAAAAGCAATAAAAAAAGGAAAGATAGATTACAAAAGTAAACTTGCGCAAAACATAAAAACAGATAGTAAAAGCTTTTACCGATATATAAAACGGAAGAGAGTGACTAAAGTAAATGTTGGTCCCTTAGAAGATGAGAAGGGGGATTTAATAATGGGAAATATGGAAATGGCTGAGACCTTAAACAATTATTTTGCTTCGGTCTTCACAGTGGAAGACACAAAAACCATGCCAAAAATTGCTGGTCACGGGAATGTGGGAAGGGAGGACCTTGAGACAATCACTATCACTAGGGGGGTAGTGCTGGACAGGCTAATGGGACTCAAGGTAGACAAGTCCCCTGGTCCGGATGACATGCATCCCAGGGTATTAAAAGAGATGGCGGAAGTTATAGCAGGTGCATTCGTTATAATCTACCAAAATTCTCTGTACTCTGGGGAGGTACCAGCGGATTGCAAAGCAGCTAATGTAACGCCTCTGTTTAAAAAAGGGGGTAGACAAAAGGCAGGTAACTATAGGCCGGTTAGTTTAACATCTGTAGTGGGGAAAATGCTTGAAGCTATCATTAAGGAAGAAATAGAGGGACATCTAGATAGGAATAGTGCAATCAAGCAGACGCAGCATGGATTCATGAAGGGGAAATCATGTTTAACTAATTTACTAGAATTCTTTGAGGATATAACGAGCATGGTGAATAGAGGTGTACCGATGGATGTGGTGTATTTAGATTTCCAAAATGCATTCGATAAGGTGCCACACAAAAGGTTACTGCAGAAGATAGAGGTACGCGGAGTCAGAGGAAATGTATTAGCATGGATTGAGAGTTGGCTGGCTAACAGAAAGCAGAGAGTCGGGATAAATGGGTCCTTTTCGGGTTGGAAATCGGTGGTTAGTGGTGTGCCACAGGGATCGGTGCTGGGACCACAACTGTTTACAATATACATAGATGACCTGGAAGAGGGGACAGAGTGTAGTGTAACAAAATTTGCAGATGACACAAAGATTAGTGGGAAAGCGGGTTGTGCAGAGGACACAGAGAGGCTGCAAAGAGATTTAAATAGGTTAAGCGAATGGGCTAAGGTTTGGCAGATGGAATACAATGTTGGAAAATGTGAGGTCATTCACCTTGGGAAAAAAAAACAGTAAAAGGGAATATTATTTGAATGGGGAGAAATTACAACATGCTGTGGTGCAGAGGGACCTGGGGTTCCTTGTGCATGAATCCCAAAAAGTTAGTTTGCAGGTGCAGCAGGTAATCAGGAAGGCGAATGGAATGTTGGCCTTCATTGCGAGAGGGATGGAGTACAAAAGCAGGGAGGTCCTGCTGCAACTGTACAGGGTATTGGTGAGGCCGCACCTGGAGTACTGCGTGCTCCTTACTTAAGGAAGAGAATATACTAACTTTGGAGGGAGTACAGAGACGATTCACTAGGCTGATTCCGGAGATGAGGGGGTTACCTTATGATGATAGATTGAGTAGACTGGGTCTTTACTCGTTGGAGTTCAGAAGGATGAGGGGTGATCTTATGGAAACATTTAAAATAATGAAAGGGATCGACAAGATCGAGGCAAAGAGGTTGTTTCCACTGGTCGGGGAGACTAGAACTAGGGGGCACAGCCTCAAAATACGGGGGAGCCAATTTAAAACTGAG
This sequence comes from Pristiophorus japonicus, assembly GCF_044704955.1. Lineage (NCBI taxonomy): Eukaryota > Metazoa > Chordata > Chondrichthyes > Pristiophoridae > Pristiophorus > Pristiophorus japonicus. The sequence goes on along the minus strand of NC_091984.1, from coordinate 1,685,322 downwards.
TTGAGAAGGAATTTCTTCTCCCAGAAGGTTGTGAATCTGTGGAATTCTCTGCCCAAGGAAGCAGTTGAGGCTAGCTCATTGAATGTATTCAAATCACAGATAGATAGATTTTTAACCAATAAGGGAATTAAGGGTTACGGGGAGCGGGCGGGTAAGTGGAGCTGAGTCCACGGCCAGATCAGCCATGATCTTTTTGAATGGCGGAGCAGGCTCGAGGGGCTAGATGGCCTCCTCCTGTTCCTAATTCTTGTGTTCTTATGAGCACAGGGGGTGATGGGTGAGCGGGACTTAATGCGAGTTAGGACATGGGCAGCCGAGTTTTGGATCACCTCTAGTTTATGTAGGGTAGAATGTGGGAGGCCAGTCTGGAGTGTTTGGAATAGTCAAGTCTAGAGGTAACAAAGGCATGGATGAGGGTTTCAGCAGTGGATGAGCTGAGGCAGGGGCGGAGATGGGCGATGTTACGGAGGTGGAATAAAGGCGGTCTTAGTTATGCTGTGGATATGTGGCCAGCAGCAGAATATATTTAATTAACACCAGAAATTCCCTCAGCAGCAGAACATAACTAATTAATACTGGATTGAGAACACTGTAGCTTATGACTTAAAATAATCTTCGCAACTTTACCAAAAAAATGCCATATATTTAATCCTGGGATCTAAGAACAGGAGGAGGCCATTGAGCCTCTCGAGCCTGTTCCGCCATTCAGTGAGTTCATGGCTGATCTGTGACCTAACTCCATTTACCCTCAACTGGAGTATCGTGGCCAGTTCTGGGAACTGCACTTTAGGAAGGATGTGAAGGCCTTAGAGAGGGTGCAGAAAAGATTGAGGAGAAGATCGCATCCACCGTTTTTCTCATGTTTTGGTCTCCACAATGGATGCGGCGGCCCAGTTTGCGAAACTCAGCTCTCTGTCATTTTTTTTTCGAGCGGGGCAGAAGTCGGACATAATGGGAGTGGAACCGGGGGCAGGAGTGGAGCCTCAGCCGCTGTCAGTCATCAGCGCCGGGCTGGTGACGTCATCGCGTTGGCGTGTCATCACGTCTCTCCCCGTCAGTTAAAGGGGAGGGCCGCTGTGAGCTTTTCAAATTGGCTCCATTGGGCCACCAGGGAGGGTTTTGGCCGGGCCAGCAGCCTGGCACCCAACAGGGGCTGTAGAAGTGTTTCCGAACTTCACTCCTGAATGGTCTGGCTCTAAATTTTAGGCTATGCCCCTCGTCCTAGACTCCCCAACCAGCAAAAATCGTTTCTCTCCATCTCCCCTATCAGTTCCCCTTTAACATCTTGAAAACTTGCAACTTCAACAACGGTGGTCTTGCCCTCCACAATCCTCTCGCCAAACTATTACATTCCAAGTTAAGGGCAATAGTACATTGTGCATTACTTGTCACAACACTTCTGTCCTTTTATAAATCTGCATGCAGTTGGACTTGCTGTGAGCAACACCATGGGACTTCTGCTAGTAACGTGCTGTTTGTCCATCGCAGCCTGTAAGTTAAGCAGAATTATATCGCGCACTTGCATTGATGAGGAGATTCAGCCGCCTGAGGAAGAGAGTGTTCAAAGACCAGGCCCTCAAAACTGCCACCAAGCTCACGGTCTACAGGGCTGTAGTAATATCCGCCCTCCTGTATGGCTCCGAGACATGGACCATGTACAGTAGACACCTCAAGTCGCTGGAGAAATACCACCAGCCTCCACAAGATCCTACAAATCCCCTGGGAGGACAGACACACCAACATTAGCGATCTCGACCAGGCCAACATCCCCAGCACTGACCACACTTGATCAGCTCCGCTGGGCAGGCCACATTGTCCACACGCCAGACACGAGACTACCAAAGCAAGCGCTCTACTCGGAACTCCTTCATGGCAAACGAGCCAAAGGTGGGCAGAGGAAATGTTTCAAGGACATCCTCAAAGCCTCCCTGAAAAAGTGCAACATCCCCACCGACACCTGGGAGTCCCTGGCCAAAGACCGCCCTAAGTGGAGGAAGTGCATCCGGGAGGGTGCTGAGCACCTCGAGACTAGTCGGCGAGAGCTTGCGGAAGACAAGCGCAGGCAGCGGAAGGAGCGTGCGGCAAACCAGTCCCACCCTCCCCTTCCCTCAACCACTGTCTGTCCCACCTGTGACAGGGACTGTGGTTCTCGTATTGGACTGTTCAGCCACCTAAGAACTCATTTTAAGAGTGGAAGCAAGTCTTCCTCGATTCCGAGGGACTGCCTATGATGATGATGTCTGTCCCATTGCAGCCTGTAAATTATGCAGAATTATATGGCATTTCATTGAATACAAGGCTCCTTCTGGAACTCCTGCACACCCCGAAATTGGGTGAAATTTCAGATTCGTACAATAACAACTTGCATTTATATAGCGCCTCTAACATAGCACACCGTCGCAGGGCGCTTCAGGGGAGCGATTATCCAACAAAATTTGAGACTGAGCTATATAAGGAAATATTAGGGCCAGTGACCAAAAGCTTGGTCAAACAGGAAGGTTTTAAGGAGTGTCATAGAGGAAAGAGAGGTAGAGAGGCACTTTTCAAGCTGACAAAGTTGCTTCCTGTTGTCATCTTTTGGTCGTATTTGTCTGCCAACTATTCCCGTTATAAATCCCTGGCCCACATTTTGTATAGAAAGCTGCGATTAAGAAAGAGTTGCATTTATATAGCACCTTTCACAACCACTGGACGTCCCAAAATACTTTACAGCCATTTAAGTACTTTTGTATTGTGGAAAACGCGGCAGCCAATTTGTGCACAGCAAGCTTCCACAAACAGCAATGTGATAATGGCCAGAAAATCTGTTTTTGTTATGTTGATTGAGGGTTAAATATTGTCCGGCACACCGGGGATAACTCCCCTGCTCTTCCTCGAAATAGTACCATGGGATGCACCTGAGAGAGCAGACCGGGCCTCGGGTTAAAGTCTCATCCAAAAGACGGCACCTCCGACAGTGCGGCACTCCCTCAGTACTGCCCCTCCGACAGTGCGGCGCTCCCTCAGTACTGCCCCTCCGACAGTGCGGCGCTCCCTCAGCACTGCCCCTCCGACAGTGCGGCGCTCCCTCAGCACTGCCCCTCCGACAGTGCGGCACTCCCTCAGCACTGCCCCTCCGACAGTGCGGCACTCCCTCAGCACTGCCCCTCCGACAGTGCGGCACTCCCTCAGCACTGCCTCTCCGACAGTGCGGCACTACCTCAGCACTGCCCCTCCGACAGTGCGGCACTCCCTCAGCACTGTCCCTCCGACAGTGCGGCGCTCCCTCAGTACTGCCCCTCCGACAGTGCGGCGCTCCCTCAGCACTGCCCCTCCGACAGTGCGGCGCTCCCTCAGCACTGCCCCTCCGACAGTGCGGCGCTCCCTCAGCACTGCCCCTCCGACAATGCGGCGCTCCCTCAGTACTGCACTGGAGTGTCAGCGTAGATTTTTATGCTCGAGTCCCTGGAGTGGGACTTGAACCCACAACCTTCTGACTCGGAGGCGAGAGTGCTGCCCACTGAACCACAGCTATGTTAACTGTCGTGCTTATAAATGCAAACTGACCACAGACAGAAGTGTTTCTCTCTGCTCCAGCACCATCTTGTTTTTTTTGTAAGCTTTCCGAAGACAGGTTTATATTTTAAAAAAAGGTTATGTAAAATCTCTTTGAAAGAAGTTAATTTCTTTATCTAAATGTGAATCGTTTCCTACAATGTAACTTTAAAAAGTACTGCATTGGCTCTACAGCACTTTGGGATGTCCTGAGGCGCTATACGAATGCTAGACTTTAATACTTTTCATGCTGGGTCCTTTAAAAGCAGACACTTCCACGTAGGAACAGGAGGAAGCCATTCGGCCCCTGAAGCATTCGCCACCATTCAATGAGATCATGGGCTGATCTGTATCTTAACTCCATTTATCTGTCTTTGTTCCATAACCCTTAATAACCTTGCCCAACAAAAATCTATTAATCTCAGTTTTTAAACATTTAATTGACCCCTTCCCCTCCCCAACAGTCTCAACAGCCTTTTTGGGGGAGAGAGTTCCCGATTCCCACTGCCCTTTGTGTGAAGAAGTGTTTCCTAACATCACCCCTGAACTTCCTGGCTCTAATTTTAAGATGATGCCCTCTTGTTCTGCTCACTTTCCCCGCTCACTGGAGTAAATCGTCTCTCTCTATCTACCTATCATATATCTTTTAATCATTTTAAACACCTCTGTTAGATCACCCATTAATCCTATATAGCCGTGGGAACACAAGCCTACTCTATGCAGCCTACTCTATGTAGTTTAACCTTCTATGCCGCAGTATATTTCTGATGAATGTTTGCCCCTCCTGAGGTGCTGTGCCCAGATCTGATCCCAGTGCCCCAGATGGGGTCTAGAAAGACTTGGATTTATATAGCGCCTTTCACGACCACCGGATGTCTTAAGAGCTTTACGGCCAATGAAGTACTGATGATTTGGAGTGTAGTCACTGTTGTAATGTAGGAAATGTCTAACCAGAACTTTAATGTAGCTTCCATCTCTTTGTATTCCAGCTCTCCTGAGATAAAGGCCTTTCAATTTATCTTTTGTACCTGTCCATTAGTTTTTTTTAAATGCTTTCTGTACTTGAACCTCTCTGCTCCTCCACAGTTCCTGGTCTCTTCCCCTGTTCGAAAATACTCTACTCTCTCCTTCCCTGTGAGCAAAATGGTCAAACAATCCCGATTTGTGACAGTACGAGGATGACAGATGTCCGGTACGTCAGGAAGTCACTAAGGGATGGGACGCACGGGTTTATAAAAATCTGCAGATTGACAGAGGAGGAAAAGCCTGACGCAAATAAGAAGTTCTGTGGCATTGAGATTGGGGAATGAAATGAGTTTAAAGGTTGGCGGCTGTACGAGTCTTCACTCCGACACTGAGGATGCAGTTGCTGTGGGGAGATGCTGATCAACCAGTAACTTTCCTCGAACCATGTGGAAAGGGGAGGGTTGACCCTGAGCTGGCCTGCTGACGAAAGTAGGGGAACGGCGGAGAGGGAGAGACTACCTTTATTGAGGAGGAGTGCAGCGTTGCTGGAAAAGACAGGGAAATAATATCTTGGCAAGTTTCAATCTTGCTACAGTGTTCGCTGAAGATTTTTCCAAAAGTTGCTGTTCTGAATGTCTCTGAATTTCAACGACACGTAGGGAAGTCCTGCTCCAACTGTACCGGGCGTTGGTGAGGCCGCACCTGGAGTACTGCGTACAGTTTTGGTCTCCTTATTTAAGGAAGGATATACTTGCTTTGGAGGCAGTTCAGAGAAGGTTCACTCGGTTGATTCTTGGGATGAGGGGGTTGTCTTATGAGGAAAGGTTGGGCCTCTATTCATTGGAGTTTAGAAGAATGAGAAGTGATCTCATTGAAACGTATAAGATTCTGAGGGGGCTCGACAGGGTAGATGCTGAGAGGATGTTCCCCCTCGTGGGGGAATCTAGAACAAGGGGGCATAGTTTCAGAATAAGGGGCCGCCCATTTAAATCGGAGATGAGGAGGAATTTCTTCTCCCTGAGGGTTGTGGATCTGTGGAATTTGTGCCCCAGAGAGCTGTGGAGGCTGGGTCATTGAATATATTTAAGGCGGAGATAGACAGATTTTTGAGCGATAAGGGAGTTAAGGGAAGCGGGCAGGGAAGTGGAGCTGAGTCCATGATCAGGTCAGCCATGATCTCATTGAATGACGGGGCAGGCTCGAGGGGCCGAATGGCCGACTCCTGTTCCTATTTCTTATGTTCTTATGCTCATGTGTTACACGTACTGTGTTCAATGACTGGAAATGTAGGTCGGCGTTTGGCACAAGAGCTTACTGCCTGCCTTCACTAACGTCTTCACCTTCTGGTTTGTAGGCTTTGGAAAAACTGCGGCCCTATCTATGTGATAAAGTCATCGCGGAAAGACACTTTGACTTCTTGCGAGCGAAGAAGATCCTGTCCAAGGAAGATACGGAGGAGATTTCTCACCAGATATCGAGCAGGCGGAAGGCAGGAAAGCTGCTGGATCACCTAACGGAAAACCCCAAAGGCCTGGATACCCTGATCAATTCTATCCGACGCGAGGGCACACAGAACTTCCTGGTCCAGAAAATAACCGATGAGGTGCAGAAGATTAAAAATGAAAAACTGATCCAAAAAGGTAAAAAGAAAGTGTGTTTTTCTTCTCTCTCCTCGTCAAACGTGAGTCCGTGCAAACATCTTTTTGGGAAGAGAGTGGAACCTCCATTCGCCTTCATCTTTGGCTACCTGTCATCGAGTCACAGGCTTTGCCTACGGCATCCCCTCCCAGCACGACTGCTTGTTGGTTCGCTATAACTTCTGACGAATTAAACGGCAGGTTTGTTTTTAAGAACATAAGAAATAGGAGCAGGAGTAGGCCATTCGGCCCCTCGAGCCTGCTCCGCCATTCAATAAGATCATGGCTGATCCGATCATGGACTCAGCTCCACTTCCCCGCCCACTCCCCATAACCCCTATCCCCTTATCGTTTAAGAAACTGTCTATTTCTGTCTTAAATTTATTCAATGTCCCAGCTTCCACAGCTCTCTGAGGCAGCGAGTTCCACAGATTTACAACCCTCTGAGAGAAGAAATTTCTCCTCATCTCAGTTTTAAATGGGCGGCCCCTTATTCTAAGATCGTGCCCTCTAGTTCTAGTCTCCCCCATCAGTGGAAACATCCTCTCTGCATCCACTTTGTCAAGCCCCCTCATAATCTTATACGTTTCGATAAGATCACCTCTCATTCTTCTGAATTCCAAAGAGTAGAGGCCCAACCTCCTCAACCTTTCCTCATTAGTCAAACCCCTCATCTCTGGAATCAACCGAGTGAACCTTCTCTGAACTGCCTCCAAAGCAAGTATATCCTTTCGTAAATATGGAAATCAAAACTGCACGTAGTATTGTGGATGATTGCATTGAGAGTGCGGCCTTGCTGGAAACTTGGCTCACGGGGTGATGGCCAATGTGCCCGTTAATCCGTGTGGTCACGCCACGCTCTGGAGGTTCCGTCGCTTGCCAGCATCACAATGGAAAGATCACACATGCACTCTCTCTCTCTCTCTCCCCCCGAATCATTCTGAGTAGACAATTCGTCTCCAGTTCTAACACTGTATAAACTCCAACCCATGTACCGGTATTCATGGCCACAGCCTTGATCTTGCCATCTCTATGCGCATTATCTCAATCACAGACAACACAGTCTGTGGTCACTTTTTAAAAATTTGTTTACGGGATGTGGGCGTCGCTGACAAGGCCGGCATTTATTGCCCATCCCTAATTGCCCCTTGAGAAGGTGGTGGTGAGTTGCAGTCCGTGTGGTGAAGGTGCTCCCACAGTGCACCTTGTATGCTTCACTACTCAACCCCCCCGCCCTTCCCACATCCATCTGCGTCCACCCTTGGAAGAATACTCCTTCTCTTTCTCTTTCTCATATTCCCTTCTTACCCCGACCTCCAATTCAATTAAAACAGTACTTTCAAACTCCCAACTATCTAGTCTTTGACCCACCATTCGCCTTGATACTTCTGCCACTATTGGTCTTCTCAATCGTACCCTCTCTTCCACCTTCAATGCAGTTGTCCCCAGTGGGACCCTCGCCCGCTCTCGCGGTGTGACCCTCGCCCCCCCCCCCTCTCGCGGTGGGCCCCTCGCCCGCTCTCGCGGTGTGACCCTCGCCCCCCCCCCCTCTCGCGGTGGGACCCTCGCCCCCCCCCCCCCTCTCGCGGTGGGACCCTCGCCCCCCCCCCCTCTCGCGGTGGGACCCTCGCCCCTCCCCCCTCTCGCGGTGGGACCCTCGCCCCCCCCCCCCTCTCGCGGTGGGACCCTCGCCACCCCCCCCTCGCGGTGGGACCCTCGCCCCCCCCCCTCTCGCGGTGGGACCCTCGCCCCCCTCTTCTCGCGGTGGGACCCTCGCCCCCCCCCCCCTCTCGCGGTGGGACCCTCGCCCCCCCCCCCCTCTCGTGGTGTGACCCTCGCCCCCCCCCTCTCGCGGTGTGACCCTCGCCCCCCCCCCTCTCGCGGTGTGACCCTCGCCCCCCCCCCCCTCTCGCGGTGGGACCCTCGCCCCCCTCCCCCCCTCTCGCGGTGGGACCCTCGCCCCCCCTTCTCGCGGTGGGACCCTCGCCTCCCCCTTCTCGCGATGGGACCCTCGCCCCCCCCCCCCTCGCGGTGTGACCCTCGCCCCTCCCCTCTCGCGGTGTGACCCTCGCCCCCCTCCCCTCTCGCGGTGTGACCTTCGCCCCCCTCCCCTCTCGCGGTGTGACCCTCGCCCCCCCCCCCCTCTCGCGGTGTGACCCTCGCCCCCCCCTTCTCGCGGTGGGACCCTCGCCCCCTCCTTCTCGCGGTGTGACCCTCGCCCCCCCCCCACTCTCGTGGTGTGACCCTCGCCCCCCCCCCCCCCGCGGTGTGATCCCTCGCCCCCCCCCTCTCGCGGTGTGACCCTCGCGGCCCCCCCCTCTCGCGGTGTGACCCTCGCGGCCCCCCCCTCTCGCGGTGTGACCCTCGCGGCCCCCCCCCTCGCGGTGTGACCCTCGCGGCCCCCCCCTCTCGCGGTGTGACCCTCGCGGCCCCCCCCCTCGCGGTGTGACCCTCGCGGCCCCCCCCTCTCGCGGTGTGACCCTCGCCCCCCCCCCCCTCTCACGGTGTGACCCTGGCCCCCTCCCCGATACGACCCCGATCTCCACTCCCTTAAGTACAAGGGACGCAGACTTGAAAGTATATGGTGCACAACTGGTTTAGCCATTCACTGCCAGATCTGGCTGTACCACATTCGCCATTTATCGGGTCCTACTCTCATTGGCCAAAGCTGCTCACTACTTCAGATCGCCCTGGAATGTAAAGATAACTGCATGACTTCTTTTCTCTAATGCCAGCCTCCTTTTAAACTCCTCCCCCTGCCCCTTCCACCCTCCCCTCCCAACAAGTGCGAGGAGCTCCTGCACATCTTCGTCGCGGAGATGGAGACCATCAGTTCAGCCACCTTTGCCATTTCCCTTCCTCCTTCTAGCCCGCCGAGCCAACTTCCACAAAGGTTCCCCCTCCCCGATCTCCCCTCGTGCCCTTTCCCCGCTCATCTTGTCCGTTGACCCACTTCCTGCTCCCTCGACCTTATTCTCACTAAACTGCTGACCATGCAACTTTTCTTCCTGGTCCTCGTGCTAGCTGACATTGTAAACTGTTCCCTCTCCTTCAAATCTGCCAGCATCACCCCATTCTTGACCCCTCCACCCTTGCAAACTATCGCCCCATCTCCAACCTCCCTTTCGTCTCCAGAGCCCTTGAATATGTCTCCTCCCGAATCCGGGACCATCTTTCCCGCAACTCCATGTTTGAATCGCTCTGATCAGGTTTCCGCCCCTGCTACAACACTAAACCGGCCCTAATCCCAGTCTCACATTACATCTTATGCGCCAGTGACCGTGATAAGCTGTCCCTCCTCAACCTCTCCGTAACCTTTGACACGGTTGACCTCACCTCCTCCTCCAGCGTCTCTCCTCCGTTGTCCATCTGCGTGGGACTGCTCTTGCCTCGTTCCAATCCTATCGATCCAGTCATAGCCAGAGAATTACCGCAATGGCTTCTCTTTCCCGCCCCCCGCAACATTACCTCTGGAGTCCCCCTAAGGATCTATCCTTGGCTCCTGCCTATTCCTCAACCACATGCTTCACCTTGGCGAATTCATCCGAAGACATGAGGTGCCATCGGTGTGCTGACGATAGCCCCCCAGCACCTCCCAACCCCTCCACTGCCTCTGCATTGTCAGACTGCCTGTCCGACATCTAGTGCTCAATGAGCCGCTTTCTGCTCCAATTAAACATTGGGAAGACAAAAGCCATTGTCTTTGGTTCTCGCCATCAACTCCGTTCTCTAGCCACTGGTTGCATTGCCCTCTCTGGCCGCAGTCTCAGGCTGAACCAGACTGTTCACATCCTATTTGACCCCGAGCCGAGCTTCTGACCCCATATCCTCTCCATCACAGAAACCACCTATTTCCACCTCTGTAACATCGCCCGTCTCCATCCCTGCCTCAGCTCATCTGCTGCTGAAACCCTCATCCGTGCCTTTGTTACCTCCAGACTCGACTATTCCAATGCTCTCCTGGCCGACCTCCAGGCTTCCATCCTCCCTAAATTTGCTGCCCGTATTCTAACTCCAGTTCACCCATCACCCCCTGTGCTCACTGACCCGTGTCCTAACTCACACCCAGTCCCACTCATCCATCACCCCCTGTGCTCACTGCCCCGTGTCCTAACTCACACCCAGTCCCGCTCACCCATCACCCCCTGTGCTCACTGACCTGTGTCCTAACTCGCACCGAGTCCCACTCACCCATCACCCCATGCTCACTGACCGTGTCCTAACTCATACCCAGTCCCACTCACCCATCACCCCCTGTGCTCACTGACCGTGTCCTAACTCATACCCAGTCCCACTCACCCATCACCCCCTGTGCTCACTGACCCGTGTCCTAACTCACACCCAGTCCCATTGACCCATCACCCCCTGTGCTCACTGACCCGTGTCCTAACTCGCACCGAGTCCCGCTCACCCATCACCCCCTGTGCTCACTGACCGTGTCCTAACTCATACCCAGTCCCACTCACCCATCACCCCCTGTGCTCACTGACCGTGTCCTAACTCACACTCAGTCCCACTCACCCATCACCCCCTGTGCTCACTGACCGTGTCCTAACTCACACTGTGTCCCGTTCCCCCATCACCCCCTATGCTCACTGACCCGTGTCTTAACTCGCACCCAGTCCCACTCACCCATCACCCCCTGTGCTCACTGACCGTGTCCTAACTCACACTGAGTCCCGTTCCCCCATCACCCCCTGTGCTCACTGACCCATGTCCTAACTCACACCCAGTCCCACTCACCCATCACCCCCTGTGCTCACTGACCCCGTGTCCTAACTCACACCAAGTCCCACTCACCCATCACCCCCTGTGCTCACTGACCATGTCCTAACTCACACCCAGTCCCATTGACCCATCACCCCCTATGCTCACTGACCCATGTCCTAACTCACACCCAGTCCCACTCACCCATCACCCCCTGTGCTCACTGACCCCGTGTCCTAACTCACACCAAGTCCCACTCACCCATCACCCCCTGTGCTCACTGACCGTGTCCTAACTCACACCGAGTCCCACTCACCCATCACCCCCTGTGCTCACTGACCGTGTCCTAACTCACACCCAGTCCCACTCACCCATCACCCCCTGTGCTCACTGACCGTGTCCTAACTCACACCCAGTCCCACTCACCCATCACACCCTGTGCTCACTGTCCGTGTCCTAACTCACACTGAGTCCCGTTCCCCCATCACCCCCTGTGCTCACTGACCGTGTTCTAACTCACACCCAGTCCCGTTCACCCATCACCCCCTGTGCTCACTGACCGTGTCCTAACTCACACCCAGTCCCATTGACCCATCACCCCCTGTGCTCACTGACCATGTCCTAACTCACACCCAGTCCCATTGACCCATCACCCCCTGTGCTCACTGACCGTGTCCTAACTCACACCCAGTCCCATTGACCCATCACCCCCTGTGCTCACTGACCGTGTCCTAACTCACACCCAGTCCCATTGACCCATCACCCCCTGTGCTCACTGACCATGTCCTAACTCACACCCAGTCCCATTGACCCATCACCCCCTATGCTCACTGATCGTGTCCTAACTCACACCCAGTCCCGTTCCCCCATCACCCCCTGTGCTCACTGACCATGTCCTAACTCGCACCGAGTCCCGCTCACCCATCACCCCCTGTGCTCACTGACCGTGTCCTAACTCACACTGTGTCCCGCTCACCCATCACCCCCTGTGCTCACTGACCCGTGTCCTAACTCACATTCAGTCCCACTCACCCATCACCCCCTGTGCTCACTGACCGTGTCCTAACTCACACCGAGTCCCACTCACCCATCCCCCCCTGTGCTCACTGACCGTGTCCTAACTCACACCCAGTCCCGCTCACCCATCACCCCCTGTGCTCACTGACCGTGTCCTAACTCACACCCAGTCCCACTCACCCATCCCCCCCTGTGCTCACTGACCGTGTCCTAACTCACACCCAGTCCCGCTCACCCATCACCCCCTGTGCTCACTGACCGTGTCCTAACTCACACTGAGTCCCGTTCCCCCATCACCCCCTGTGCTCACTGACCGTGTTCTAACTCACACCCAGTCCCGTTCACCCATCACCCCCTGTGCTCACTGACCGTGTCCTAACTCACACCCAGTCCCATTGACCCATCACCCCCTGTGCTCACTGACCGTGTCCTAACTCACACTGAGTCCCGTTCCCCCATCACCCCCTGTGCTCACTGACCGTGTTCTAACTCACACCCAGTCCCGTTCACCCATCACCCCCTGTGCTCACTGACCATGTCCTAACTCGCACCCAGTCCCATTGACCATCACCCCCTGTGCTCACTGACCGTGTCCTAACTCACACCCAGTCCCATTGACCCATCACCCCCTGTGCTCACTGACCGTGTCCTAACTCACACCCAGTCCCATTGACCCATCACCCCCTGTGCTCACTGACCGTGTCCTAACTCACACCCAGTCCCATTGACCCATCACCCCCTGTGCTCACTGACCATGTCCTAACTCACACCCAGTCCCCTTGACCCATCACCCCCTATGCTCACTGATCGTGTCCTAACTCACACCCAGTCCCGTTCCCCCATCACCCCCTGTGCTCACTGACCATGTCCTAACTCACACCCAGTCCCATTGACCCATCACCCCCTATGCTCACTGATCGTGTCCTAACTCACACCCAGTCCCGTTCCCCCATCACCCCCTGTGCTCACTGACCATGTCCTAACTCACACCCAGTCCCGCTCACCCATCACCCCCTGTGCTCACTGACCTACATTGGCTCCTGATCTGGCCAATGTCTCGATTTTTAAAATTCTCATCCTCGCTTAAGTGGAATGTCCTGTTTTATATATTTTTAAACCCCACTTTGGTTGTCTGAAAAGATAACTTCCTGGTGAATGATGAGAGTCCCTGGATAATGTGTCGATTGCTGTCATTTTATGTCATGGCTTCTGTTTTTTTGAGCTTTCTTTTGCCAGCGAACTGGACCACATGTATCTTCTTTTATTTACAACCTTTCTATGTTATGATGCAAGTGTATGAATTTATAAAGAAAGACTTGCATTTATATAGCGCCTTTCACAACCTCCGGATGTCCCAAAGCGCTTTACAGCCAATGAAGTACTTTTGAAGTGTAGTCACTGTTGTAATGCAGGAAATGTGGCAGCCACTTTACACACAGCAAGCTCCCGGCATCCTACTCGATATTTGTGCACACACAGTCATCGCAAGAATCCTCAATCGCCTTCTCCCTGTGGCTGAAGAGCACCTCCCAGAGTCGCAATGCAGATTCTGCCCACTAAGGGGCACAATGGACATGATCTTCACCGCGTGTAAAATACAGGAGAAATGTAGGGAGCAGCTGTACAAGGCCTTCTTTGACCTCACAAAGGCCTTCGACACCTTCAACTGTGAGGGATTATGGAGCGTCCTCCTCAGATTCGGCTGCCCTCAAAAGTTTGTCACCATTCTCCGCCTGCTCCACGATTATATGCAAGCCGTGATCCTGACCAGCGGATCCACCACAGTCCACGTTCGGACCGGGGTCAAGCAGGGCTGCATCATCGCACCAACGCTCTTCTCCATCGTCCTCACTGCAATGCTCCATCTCACTCTCAACAAGCTCCCCGCTGGAGTGGAGCTAAATTGCAGAACAAACGGGAATCTGTTCCAGCCTCCGTCACCTCCCATCCCATCTTCTGTCATCGAATTACCATAGGTAGACGATGCACGCTCGGCGGCCGAACTCAAACCATCGTCGACACCTTTACCGCAGCGTACGAGAGTATGAGCCTTACACTAAATATTTGTAAGACAAAGGGCCTCTACCAACCTGTCCCCGCCACACAGTACTGCCCCTTGGTCATCAAAATCCACGACGAGGCCTTGGACAACGAGGACCATTGTTCATACATGCTATCAACAAGGGCAGACATCGACAATGAGGTCCAACACCGCCTCCAGTGCGCCAGCGCAGCCTTCGGTCACCTGAGGAAAAGTGTGTTTGAAGACCAGGACCTCAAACCTGGCACCAAGCTCATGGTCTACAGGGCAGTGGTGATATTCGCCCTCCTATATAGCTCAGAGACATGGACTATGTACAGCAGGCACCTCAAAGCACTGGAGAAGTACCACCAACGCTGCCTCCGCAAAACCCTGCAAATCCATTGGCAGGATAGGCACACCAATGTCAGTGTTCTCGCTCAGGCCAACATCCCCAGCACTGACCACACTCGACCAGCTCCGCTGGGCGGGCCACATCGTCCGCATGCCCGACACGAGACTCCCAAAGCAGGCGCTCTACTCGGAGCTCCGACACGGCAAACGAGCCCCAGGTGGGCAGAGTAAACGTTACAGGGACCACCCTCAAAGCCTCCCTGATAAAGTGCAACATCCCCACCGACACCTGGGAGCCCCTGGCCAAAGACCAGTCCGCCCTAAGTGGAGGAAGTGCATCCGGGAGGGCGCCGAGCACCTCGAGCCTTGTCGCCGGGAGCACGCGCAAACAGCGGAAGGAGCGCACGACAATCCAAGCCCCCCCCCACCCACCCGCCCCTTCCACCACCGTCTGCCCCACCTGCGACAGAGACTGTAGGACTCATCGGTCACCTGACAACTCATATCAGTCATCCTCGACTCCGGGGCACTGCCTAAGAAGACGACCCGATATTTGTTCCTCCACCAACGTCACCATAACAGGTTATCTGGTCATTATCACATTGCTGTTTGTGGGAGCTTGCTGTGCGCAAATTGGCTGCCGCGTTTCCCACATTACAACAGTGACTGCACGTCAAAAAATAATTCATTGGTCTGTGAAGCGCTTTGGGACGTCCTGAGATCATGAAAGGCGCTATATAAATGCAAGTCCTCCATCTTTCTGGCAGGGAATTCTAGTCCTTGAATGTATTGTTTGCCACTAAACAATTTGATAGTGAACCACGACAAACCAGTATACCTCTAGTGTTGTGTGTGCCTCGTTCTCCATTTTTTTTTTTCTTGCCCCTTTTATTGCAGGAACCTTTTCAAGCAGTTGTGAAATGTCCAAAGATACGCCTAGAACCAACAGCCTGCCCAAATTTTCCTCGATGGAGTCTAACCTTCTGAAGAGGTCGGAAACAAACATCCTGTTTCACCCCGAGGGAGAGTTCAGCCCCGTGACCTCAGTCTCAGCGCCTCTCTCCCCGTTGGATTTACAATCCGTGTCCTCGCTGGAGAAGGCAGCCACCATCAGCACCATGGAAACCATGCCCACCACATTGACTCTGCCCAGGCCGGGGGAGCCAGGTGCTCCTTCCCTGCCCCCTGACCTCCAGGCTGTACCCCAGGGGGCATGTAGTACTTCCAGTGACTCTGAATTTTTACCCTTGAGGTCGCGCTCCCCGTGACCCATTGCGATCCCTCGGAACGGAGAGTTCTTTTAGTTTTTAAAAAAAAAAAGTTAAACTTTACTGCAAAATCAGCCTTGTGTTGAAAACGTACGGATGTTGAAGTACTTGATTACACACGCTCTAACTTTTATGGTACTATATATGTCTTCATTGTATATTCTGGGACGAAACTGATTCCTTCTCCGAATGTGTACAGTTGCCTTGTGTTTCTCCGTTTCACTTCTCCACAAGTGGACATCTCTCTGCCGTGCCGAGCAGCGCTCTGCCCATCATAAGAACATAAGAAAGAGGAGCAGGAGTCGGCCATTTGGCCCCTCGAGCCTGCTCCGCCATTCAGTAAGATCGTGGCTGATCTGATCATGGACTCGGCTCCACTTCCCCGCCCGCTCCCCATAACCCCTCACTCCCTTATCGCTCAAAAATCTGTCTATCTCCGCCTTAAATATATTCAATCACCCAGCCTCCACAGCTCTCTGGGGCAGGGAATTCCACAGTTTTACAACCCTCTGAGAGAAGAAATTCCTCCTCATCACCGTTTTAAATGGGCGGCCCCTTATTCTGGAAACTATGTCCCCTAGTTTTAGTCTCTCCCACGAGGAGAAACATCCTCTCTGCATCCACCTTGTCGAGGCCCCTCAGAATCTTATATGTTTCAATAAGATCACCTCTCAGTCTTCTAAACTCCAATGAGTATAGGCCCAACCTACTCAACCTATCTTCAGTCAACCCCTTCACCTCCGGAATCAAACTTCTCTGAACAGCCTTCAATGCAAATATATCCTTCCTTTAAATAGGGAGATCAAAACTGCATGCCGGGATTTCAGTAGCGGTGGAAATGGGCAATTGCTATTGGTGTTGCTCACTCACACCTTACTGAAAGGGCAGGGGGGTGGGGGGCGGTGGGGTTAGGATTAGCTCAGTGTGCTCGCAACAGAGTGACGTTTGCTGGTAGCTTCATTCATCATCAGAGGCAGTCCCTCCAAATCGAGGGAGACTTGCTTCCACTCTAAAAGTGAGTCCTTGGGTGACTGAACAGTCCAATACGGGAACCACAGTCCCTGTCACAGGTGGGACAGACAGTGGTTGAGGGAAGGGGAGGGTGGGACTGGTTTGCCGCACGCTCCTTCCGCTGCCTGCGCTGGGTTTCTGCACGCTCTCGGCAACGAGACTCGAGGTGCTCAGTGCCCTCCCGGATGCACTTCCTCCACTTAGGGCGGTCTTGGGCCAGGGACCCCCCAGGTGTCAGTGGGGATGTTGCACTTTATCAGGGAGGCTTTGAGGGTGTCCTTGTAACGTTTCCTCTGCCCACCTGGGGCTCGCTTGCTGTGTAGGAGTTCTGAGTAGAGCGCTTGCTTTGGGAGTCTCGTGTCGGGCATGCGGACAATGTGGCCCGCCCAGTGGAGCTGGTCGAGTGTGGTCAGTGCTTCGATGCTGGCCTGATCGAGAACACTGACATCGGTGTGTCCGTCCTCCCAATAGATTTACAGAATCTTTTGGAGGCAGCGCTGGTGGTATTTCTCTAATGCTTTGTGATGTCTACTGTATATAGTCCACGACTCTGAGCCATACAGGAGGGTGGATATCACTACAGCCCTGTAGACCATAAGCTTGGTGCCAGATTTGAGGGCCTGGTCTTCGAACACTCTCTTCCTCAAGCGACCGAAGGCTGCGCTGGCGAACTGGAGGCGGTGTTGGACCTCGTCATCGATGCCTGCCCTTACTGATAGTAGGCTCCCGCGGTATGGAAAATGGTCCATGTTGTGTAACTTCATGTAAGGGGGGAGGGGGGGGCAGAAAACAGAGCATAATTGGGCTGCTCGGGTCTTCTCTCCCTGTGACAGTAAGAGTTTGGATTGCTCGAGTTTGCTTCACGAGCCAGCACAGGGACAGAGCTGTGCACGGCAGCGGAGATGCCACAATACCGGTGTGGCCACTGTACCGGCTGATGTCCCAACCCATGCACACATGGTCCAATCCTGCTGAGTCTTGCCACACTCTCCAGGTTAGGAAAGGCATGAAAACCTCGAGCTGTTTTAACAGCCATTCAGACCAAGGGCAAGTGTGGGCAGAGGTCCCAGAAATGGAGCAGAGTGCACCCACGCCTGCACATGGCGGGTGATGCAGTCTGGTCTTAATTCTTAAATTGCAGCAACTATAAAAAGATTGCAACAGGAGGATACCATTCTGCCTGATCCGCCATTCAATGAGATTGTGGATGATCTGCAACCTAACTCCATCTATCCGCCTTGGGCCCATATCCCTTAATACCTTTGGTTAGCAAAGAGCTATTAATCTCCGATTGAAAATTAATAATTGATCGAGCATTAATTGCTGTTTGCGGAAGAGAGTTCCAAAATTCTACCGTCCTGTGTGTGTACTAGGGAGCATAGTCTCAAAATTAGAGCCACATCTTTCAGACATTAGGAAATTAGGAATTAGAATTGGTGTTCCTAACTTCACTCCTGAAAGGTCTGGCTCTAATTTTTAGACTCTGCCCCCGAGTCCCAGACTCCCCAACCAGCGGGAACAGTCTCTCGATCTACTCTATCTGCTCCCCTGAATATCCTGAAAACTTCGATCAGATCACCCCTTAACCTTTTAAATGCTAGGTAATACAACCCTAATTTGTGTAATCTCTCCTCATAACTTAACCCTTGGAGTGCGGGTATCATTGTGGTAAACCTATGCTGCACTCCCTCCAAGGCCAATATATCCTTTTGTCTTCACTAAGGACGACACGAATAACCTCCCAAAAATAATAGGGGACCGAGGGTCTAGCAAGAAGGAGGAACTGAAGGAAACCCTTATTAGTTAGGAAATTGTGTTAGGAAAATTGATGGGATTGAAGGCCGATAAATCCCCGGGGCCTGATAGTCTGCATCCCAGAGTACTTAAGGAAGTGGCCCTAGAAATAGTGGATGCATTGGTGGTCATTTTCCAACATTCTATAGACTCTGGATCAGTTCGTATGGACTGGAGGGTAGCCAATGTAACCCCACTTTTTAAAAAAGGAGGGAGAGAAAACGGGTAATTATAGACCGGTCAGCCTGACATCGGTAGTGGGGAAAATGTTGGAATCAATTATTAAAGATGTAATAACAGCGCATTTGGAAATCAGTGACAGGACCGGTCCAAGTCAGCATGGATTTATGAAAGGGAAATCAGGCTTGACAAATCTTCTAGAATTTTTTGAGGATGTAACTAGTATAATGGACAAGGGAGAACCAGTGGATGTGGTGTATTTGGACTTTCAAAAGGCTTTTGACAAGGTCCCACACAAGAGATTGGTGTGCAAAATTAAAGCACATGGTATTGGGGGTAATGTACTGACGTGGATAGAGAACTGGTTGGCAGACAGGAAGCAAAGAGTGGGAATAAACAGGTACTTTTCAGAATGGCAGGCAGTGACTAGTGGGGTACCGCAAGGTTCAGTGCTGGGACCCCAGCTATTTACGATATACATTAATGATTTAGACGAAGGAATTGAATGTAATGTCTCCAAGTTTGCAGATGACACTAAGCTGGGTGGCAGTGTGAGCTGTAAGGAGGATGCTAAGAGGTGCAGGGTGACTTGGATAGGTTAGGTAAGTGGGCAAATACATGGCAGATGCAGTATAATGTGGATAAATGTGAGGTTATCCACTTTGAGGGCAAATACAGGAAGGCAGAATATTATCTGAATGGTGACAGATTAGGAAAAGGGGAGGTGCAATGAGACCTGGGTGTCATGGTACATCAGTCATTGAAAGTTGGCATGCAGGTACAGCAGGCAGTAAAGAAAACAAATGACATGTTGGCCTTCATAGCGAGGGGATTTGAGTACAGGAGCAGGGAGGTGTTACTGCAGTTGTACAGGGCCTTGGTGAGGCCACACCTTGAATATTGTGTACAATTTTGGTCTCCTAATCTGAGGAAGGACATTCTTGCTATTGAAGTGCAGCGAAGGTTCACCAGACTGCAGGTGATGGCAGGACTGACATATGAAGAAAGACTGGATCGACTAGGCTTATATATTCACTGGAGTTCAGAAGAATGAGAGGGGATCTCTTGGAAACATATAAAATTCTGACGGGATTGGACAGGTTAGATGCAGGACGAATGTTCCAGATGTTGGGGAAGTCCAGAACCAGGGGTCACAGTCTAAGGACAAGGGGTAAGCCATTTAGGACCGAGATGAGGAGAAACTTCTTCATTCAGAGAATTGTGAACCTGTGGAATTCTCTACCACAGAGAGTTGTTGAGGCCAGTTCGTTAGATCTATTCAAAAGGGAGTTAGATATGACCCTTACGGCTAAAGTGATCAAGGGGTATGGAGAGAAAGCAGGAAAGGGGTACTGAGGTGAATGATCAGCCATGATCTTATTGAATGGTGGTGCAGGCTCGAAGGGCCGAATGGCCTGCTCCTGCACCTATTTTCTATGTTTCTATGTGCCCAGAATTGTACACAGTGCTCCAGAATATTGTCTGAACCCAAGAGAAACTAATCCTGCCACCTCTACAGTAATATTGGGCTGCATTTTGCTGGAGTGGGCCATTTCACGGCGGCCCCGGTTAATGAGACTCCTTCCCTCACCCTCCAGCTGAGAGAAATGTATTTGCCCCGTACAGTGTGCGCGGGGATCGGTGCGGAGAGGACCGCGGGGCATGCGGGGCCTTGGTGAATGATCCGTACAGTGTGCGCGGGGATCGGTGCGGAGAGGACCGCGGGGCATGCGGGGCCTTGGTGAATGATGGGAGCAACGCTCTATCTGAGCATTGCGAAGGACTGAGAATCATAGAACGACGCAGCACAGAAGAAGGCCATTCGGCCCATCGTGCCTGTGAACGAGCGATCCAATCAGTCCCACTCACTGGCCCTTTCCCTGTAGCCCTGTAATTTTTTCCCTTTGAGTATTTACCCAATTTCCCGTTTGAAAGTTACTATTGAATCTGCTCCCACCTCCCTTTCAGGCAGCGCGTTCCCGATCACAATAACTCGCTGCGTATATTTTTTAAAAAAAAATGCTTTTTTATGTCGCCTCTGGTTCTGAAGAAGAGGTGGATTAAAGTCTGTGTGCTTGACTCAAAATGAATGCCTTTAAAATGGGTTGACTGTGATGTTATTTCATTTTAATTTCAAAAACATTTGCATTCTCCAAAATGCTGTGATTCATGTAGAATGTTTTATGTTCCACCTTTTCCACCCGGGAAAATCTTTGCACAGTGCCCCATGTGAGATTGCAGTCCAACTTGTCTGAACTTGTTTGAGCTTAAGGCAGATCATAAAAATGGCTCATTAATGCTGGCTTTACTGTGAACACCGAGTATTTGAAATGCTCCATATCGAGAGAGTGTCTGGACTTTGGCATTTCCTTTCCTGCTGATACATATCCTCCTGTGAGCTATGTACATTTTCCCTGCCTCAAACAATGCTCCAATTGGGCCCTCGCCTCCCCTTGCCACTGCGGCTGCTCTCTGCAGCAGGTTGACACACACTCCATCAAATGCTTTCGCACATGAGGGAAGGGAGAATTAAAAGAAAAATCTTGTATTTCTGCAACATCTTGCATGATCTGAGGACGTCCCAAAGCGCTTTATAGCCAATGAAGCAGTTTTTGAAGTTTTATCACTGTTGTAATGTACGAAACACAGCAGCCGATTTGCGCACAGCAAGCTCCCACACACAGCAATGACCAGATAATCTGTTCTGGTAATGTTGGTTGAGCGATTAAATATTGGCCCCAGGTCACCGGGGAGAAAGTTCCTGCTCTTCGAAATAGTGCTGTGGGATCTTTTAAATTTACCCGAGGGAGCAGACGGGGCCTCGGTTTAGCGTCTCATCACAAAGGCGGCCTCTCCGACAGTGCAGCACTCCCTCAGCACTGGCCCTCCGACAGTGCAGCACTCCCTCAGCACTGGCCCTCCGACAGTGCAGCACTCCCTCAGCACTGGCCCTCCGACAGTGCAGCACTCCCTCAGCACTGGCCCTCCGACAGTGCAGCACTCCCTCAGCACTGGCCCTCCGACAGTGCAGCACTCCCTCAGCACTGGCCCTCCGACAGTGCAGCACTCCCTCAGCACTGGCCCTCCGACAGTGCAGCACTCCCTCAGCACTGGCCCTCCGACAGTGCAGGGCTCTCTCAGCACTGCCCTTCCGACAGTGCAGCACTCCCTCATCACTGGCCCTCCGACAGTGCAGCACTCCCTCAGCACTGCCCCTCCGACAGTGCAGCACTCCCTCAGCACTGCCCCTCCGACAGTACAGCACTCCCTCAGCACTGCCCCTCCGACAGTGCAGCACTCCCTCAGCACTGCCCCTCCGACAGTGCAGCACTCCCTCAGCACTGCCCCTCCGACAGTGCAGCGCTCCCTCAGCACTGCACTCTAGTGTCAGCCTAGAATTTGTGCTCCGGTCTCTGGAGTGAAACTTGAACTCACAACCTTCTGACTCAGACGAGAGTGCTGCCCATGTCTGACATCTAGCCTCTGGTTAGCATCACCCCATAGTTTGATATTGCATCACACCCTGGCATTGCTTTACTTTGTTAAATATTAAACATTTGAATGAAAGTAACTGTTGCTGTTTAGCGTGGGCTGTGATTAAAATGCGGACTTCATCCCCTTCCGCCTCATTCAAAAAACTCTCTCGAAAGCGAGGGTGATTCTTGGATTAGCTGGTGTCAAAGTGCAAACCCAAAATTGGATAGCTTGTTGAAGAATGCTAACTATATTAGGAATGTGGAAACCAGAGGAGGCTATTCAGCCTGTTCCGCCATTCAATAAGATCAAGGCTGATCTGTATCTGGGCTCCAGCCACCTGCCTTGGCTCCACATCCTGTGACACCCTTTGCAGAACTGGACTTTATTCTTCCCTGTTAGTCTCCCCCTCTCTCTTTCCCCCTCTTCCCTCTCTTCCCCAGCCCGGATGTCCTCCAAATCCATCTTCAAACAAAACCATGTAACCCCTTTGTAGGCTGAGACCGATGGTGGTACTCTTATGAAAAATGTATCTACCATTGAAAACATTTTAGTTGGTCATAAAACATGGATTACAGTTGGGTCAATCTGAAAGCTGGGGTGTAATGCCTAATTACTCGTGTGAATATAAACGCTACCTTTCTATTATTATGTTTAAACTAAATATTGTAAGTGAACATATTTCAAATGCTTCCTTGCAACTATTGTTACCGAGCACTTGTTTTTGTCTGAAAAGTTGAGTTTGATCTCTGTGTGAAACTCTTCTTCCAAACATCATTTATAACCGATCCCTGTGTGACCATCTGTTGCAGCTTTGTTTTATTCGTTCCCGGGATGTGGGCGTCGCTGGCAAGGCCGGCATTTATTGCCCGTCACTAATTGCCCCTTGAGAAGGTGGTGGTGAGCCGCCTTCTTGAACCGCTGCAGTCCGTGTGGTGAAGGTGCTCCCACAGTGCTGTTAGGGAGGGAGTTCCAGGATTGTGACCCAGCGATGATGAAGGAACGGCCGATATATTTCCCAGTCAGGATGGTGTGTGACTGGGAGGGGAACGTGGAGGTGGTGGTGTTCCCATGCGCCTGCTGCCCTTGTCCTTCTAGGTGGTAGAGGTCGCGGGTTTGGGAGGTGCTGCCGAAGAAGCCTTGGCGAGTTGCTGCAGTGCATCTTGTAGATGGTACACACTGCAGCCAGGGGGCGCCGGTGGTGGAGGGAGTGAGTGTTGAAGGTGGTGGATGGGGTGTTGATCAAGCGGCTGCTTTGTCCTGGATGGTGTCGAGCTTCTCGAGTGTTGTTGGAGCTGCACTCATCCAGGCAAGTGGAGAGTGTTCCATCACACTCCTGACTTGTGCCTTGTAGATGGTGGAAAGGCTTTGGGGAGTCAGGAGGTGAGACACTCACCACAGAATACCCAGCCTCTGACCCGCTCTTGTAGCCACAGTATTTATGTGGCTGGTCCATTTAAGTTTCTGGTCAATGGTGACCCCCAGGATGTTGATGGTGGGGGATTCGGTGATGGTAATGTTGTTGAATATCAAGGGGCGGTGGTTAGACTCTCGCTTGTTGGAGATGGTCATTGCCTGGCACTTGTGTGGCGCGAATGTTACTTGCCACTGATCAGCCCAAGCCTGAATGTTGTCCAGGTCTTGCTGGATGTGAGCACGGACTGCTCCATTATCTGAGGAGTTGTGAATGGAACTGAACACTGTGCAGTCATCAGCGAACATCCCCACTTCTGATCTTGTGATGGGGGGAAGGTCATTGATGAAACAGCTGAAGATGGTTGGGCCTAGGACACTACCCTGAGGAACTCTGCTTATAGTTATTAGAAAAACAAAATCCTGTTTTGTTCACAAACCTTTTGTTTGGGGCAATTTGTAGCATTTCAGCCTCTTCATGAAATGGGACCAATGTCACCACTGAAGCAGTTGGTAATATTAGTTGGGGTTGGATAACTACTTGAGGGGGGATATGTGCAGGATCGAAATGCCAATCATTCCATTCAGGCAACTGATGTAGTTAAGAGAACACTGGTCGGAAAGGTGCTAGCTATTTGGACCTGGCGCTGAGAACAACTGGTGGTGATGTCTTTGTGAAGACTATTGTTTTTAAGGCAGTTCTTCAACCTTTGTAAGTGACTTTAAAAAAAAAAGAAAGTGTGTAAATGGCAAGTGTAGTTCCACAATTTGTTCATATCGTACTGGTTCAGTTTTCATTGGAGTCAGGCTGAACGAGAGAGAAAGCAAATTGCAAATGCTAAAAAACTGAGATAAAACACAAGGCACTGGAAATGCACAGCATAGTCAGTGAAAAAAGAAAGACTTGCATTTATATAGCGCCTTTCAAGTCCACCATGCATCCCAAAGCACTTCACATCCAATCAAGTACTTTTTGAAGTGCAGTCACTGCTGTAATGTGGGAAACACGCAGCCAATGTGCGCACAACAAGCTCCCACACATAGCAATGTGATAATGACCCGATAATCTGTTTTAGTGATGTTGATTGAGGGATAGATATTGGCCCAAGACACCAGGAATAACTCCCCTGCTCTTCTTCGAAATAGTGCCCTGGGATCGTTTATGTCCACCTTGGGGGGCAGACACGGCCTCGGTTTAACATCTCATTCAAAAGACTGCCCCTCCGACAGTGCGGCGCTCCCTCAGTACTGCCCCTCCGACAGTGCGGCGCTCCCTCAGTACTGCCCCTCCGACAGTGCGGCGCTCCCTCAGTACTGCCCCTCCGACAGTGCGGCGCTCCCTCAGTACTGCCCCTCCGACAGTGCGGCGCTCCCTCAGTACTGCCCCTCCGACAGTGAGGCGCTCCCTCAGTACTGCCCCTCCGACAGTGCGGCACTCCCTCAGTACTGCACTGGGAGTGTCAGGCTACATGTTGCTGCTCAAGTCTCTGGTGTGGAATCTGTAAAGAGAAAAACAGGTGATTGGCGTTGCATGTCCCTTCATGGGATCTGATGAAAGGGTCTGTACTCAAAACCTCTAACCGGTCTGAATTCCTCTTTACCCACGGTGACTGGTTTTCGATGTATTTCCAGCTCTTTTCTGTTTTGGTTTTTATAAAATGGTAGAAGCTATTTTTTAATCTTAAATTGTGAGATTCTGGATGTCAACGTACCCAAACTGCCTTGCGGATGTGTGACTCGTGGTTTTAACTTTCACTAAAATGCAATAGCTCATTGCGTATGTTAAATTGACCAATGAAGTCACAGTCTGTTGCTTGTGTGTTCTTAAATCCCCAAACAAAAAGAGATTAAAACCGACAGAACTAGTTGTGTCGTTTCAGAGCTAAACCGTGGCAATTAATTTTGTGCTGGTTTATGGCTTTGATAATGGACAAGTTGGTGAAAACGTAATGTACGTTCTTTTTGATTTTCTAGATGCATTAGAAAGGGGATAAACCAACCTGAGAAGGAATGATGTTCTCAAATCTGTTATATGTTCAGACTACTCCTGGGCAGAACAGGAAGGATCTGAGTGGGGTCCTTTTTTATATAGAAAGAGAGAGATCTCTGTTTGTTTAAGAAGATTAAAGTAAGGCTTGCATTTATTAAGCACCTTATCACAGCTCTCCAAACACCTCCAAAGCACTTTGTGCAGAACCAGTTATTTTGGAAGCGCATTGGCAGTTGTTGTGTCGGCAAGCCTGTCGACCATAATGTGCACAGGAAGACTTCAGACAGCAGGGAGCTGAGTAACCGGGGAAACGAATGACCTTGTCCTTGGCTCTCGGCAGGACAGGATGTCGTCCAGGAAACTCCCCGACGTTGTACGAGTTGTGCCGTTGCCCATTTAAACCGGGCATGTGGGACTTTGGTTTAATGTCTCGACACCTGGAGGTGGAGCATTTTCTCAGTGCTACACTAGCAAGTCAAACTATGTTGTGTGTTGAAAAGTACATGGTACATTCTGTGATAATTATAGCTTTAGGATTAGAAATGTTTGTGGGCTTTTTTTGCATTTTAAAAACTTTTTTTTAGCTTTTGTTACTGTGTGACTACTTAAAGAAATATGTTTTCTCACCAAGCCGTATTTGAATGTATGATACAGTGTACCTTAGAATTGGACTAACAATATATGAATTTGTCCAGGTATCCGAGTTAAATTCCTGCCCTTGTTTGAATGCGGGTATAATTTCCAATTGTAAAGCAATCGGTTGGATTTTATTTCAGAACTCTCATTTTAACTTGGACGGCTTCAAAGAACAATGCCCACCATCAAAGAACCAGGGAGTGAATAATCCAGATAGGGTTGCAAGTCTTGTTTGTGGGACATGCACGTGTGTTGATGTTGGGAGAGGATTTGGGGGGTTGGGATTGTATAGCTTTCTCTGTCCCCTCCCCACAGTCAAAAGTCAATACTGATGTCCTTGTTCTGAATCATAGAAATGTACAGTACGGAAGGAGGCCACTTGGCCTATCGTGTCCGTGCTGGCCGACAAAAAGCTATCAGAGGAATGTTCCCAGATTTTTTCTCCCTAATTTGGCCTGTGTTTTTATCTGTTTTTTGCCTCTCCCAGGAGATCACATGGATCCGGTTGGGGTGGAGTGTAGAATGTTTCAGTATCAGGGGTGTTGCAGTTGTGTGAGGCGGACTGGTTGGGCTGGGTGCTCTTTGCCTTTCCGTCATTGTTCATAGGTTTATATGTATCCTTCAGGGCTGCTGACCGAGGGCCGTGTGGCTCTTTGTCGGCCGGTGCGGACACGATGGGCCGAAATGGCCTCCTTCTGTGCTGTAAATTTCTATGTTTCTAATCCCACTTTCCAACTCTCGGTCCGTAGCCCTGTAGGTTACGGCACTTCACGTGCACATCCAAGTACTTTTTAAATGTGGTGAGGGTTTCTACCTCTACCACCCTTTCAGGCAGTGAGTTCCAGACCCCCACCACCCTCTGGGTGATAAAAGTTCTCCTCAAATCCCCTCTAATCCCTCTACCAATTACTTTAAATCTATGCTACCCCTGGTTATTGGCCTCGCTGGTCAAGAATGGCTGGTTGGTCATCATACCCGAGGATGGTCCAGACACGATTTCCCCAGCAGTAGCCGATCCGTCAGTGAAGGAATTTGGAGAAAATTGGCCCAAAATGTCCTCACTGTTGTCTCCATTGGTGTTTATTTGTATTTCAACCTACTGAATACAAAATGCATTCAGTACTGAACTGTTGTCACACTTGGACCTGGTTCTGTGTACTCTGGTTGAATCTTTGGTTATTTAATTCCCCGATGTAATTCAGGATATAGTACCATTTTGTTTGTGCACAATGTGTTGTGAAAGAATGGACTATTTCTAAGGTACCTCTTGAGATGGAAAGATTGTTTGAATGGGTCTGTTTTTTTTTGTACTTTTTAAAATCTTGGAAATATTTTACTTCTGATAATCATGACCCTGCAGGACCTTTGCACTGCTCACAATTCGACAGGCCAAACTTGTAACCACTATCTCCACTGCCCGAATCGAAGGGGTGGAGATGAGCATTTCCATTTGTAAAAGCTTCCCACCAATTTGTAAATGTTTGGATGATGTGACGGAGGCACTACTGGAGAAGCTAAGATTTCCTGTGTTCTGTAAACTCACTGACCCTGCGGCTAATAAGAATGTTGATGTGACTATCGCTAAAATAGTCTGTTTAGAATTTGAGTAAGACTTTCTCTTTGGTCTCTGACATGGGTACTTAATTCAACATTACGTGCTACTATGTTACCTCAGGATAAATTTATACACTTGTATTGATCACTACTCAATTCTGGGTTTGAGTTGTACCAGTTATTTGCAATGTAACAGCCATCAACAATTAAATGGTGGAATGAAATGCATAAGATAAGATTATCAAATGGCGATGGATTTTTGTTTTAATCAGTTAAAATAAAAGTCCCCTTTTGCTAAATTGCAATCTTGCCACAATTCTTCATTCATCGTTCTTGGTGTATGCTCGCTGATTTTGGTGCTCCCCATTTCACACATGTTGCTCCAACTGCTTAGGTTGAACTCTGCACCCAAGTTCTTAGGAAGCAATAGACTGGACGGAGGCAAGGGGATACAGACAGGCTCAGTGAGTGGGCAACAACATGGTAAATGGAATATAATGTGGAGAAATGTGAAGTTATCCAGCTTGGTAGGAAAACTAGAAAAGCAGAGTATTTTTTAAATGGAGAGAGATTGGGAAATGTTGGTGTTCAGAGGGACCTGGGTGTCCTTGTACACCAATCACTGCAAGTTAACCTGCAGGTACAGCAAGTGATTAAAGCAAATGGTATGTTGGCCTTTATTACAAGAGGATTTGAGTATAAGAGTAAAGACATCTTACTGCAATTATACAGGGCCCTGGTGAGACCACACCTGGAGTATTGTGTACTGTGTCGGTCTCCTTACCCAAGGAAGGATATACTTGCCGTTGAGGGAGTGCAACGAAGGTTCACCAGACTGATTCCTGGGCTGGGGGGATTGTCCTATGTGGAGAGATTGAGGAGACTAGGCCACTATATCTTAGAATTTAGAAGAATGAGAGGGGATCTAACTGAAACATATAAAATTCTTAAGGGGCTTGACAGGGTAGATGCAGGGAGGATGTTTCCCCCGGGCTGGAGAGTCTAGAACCAGGGGTCACAGTCTCAGGATAAGGGGTTGGCCATTTAGGACTGAGATGAGGAGAAATTTCTTCACTTAGAGGGTGGTGAATCTTTGGAACACTGCCCTAGAGGGCTGTGGAGGCTCAGTTGTTGAGTATATTCAAAGATGGAGATCGATAGATTTTGGATCTTAAGGGAATCGAGGGATATGGGGACAGGGCAGGAAAGTGCAGTTGAGGTCGAAGATTAGCCATGATCTTATTGAATGGCGAGCAGGCTCAAGGGGCCGACTAGCCTACTCTTGCACCTATTATGTTCTTTTTAATTTCCCTTTCTTATGAGGATTTCAGAAAACTGAACCAAGAAGAAAAATAAAGTTAATCAAGGTCGCACTGCTTACCACTGATGGATTACATCGAACGTACAGCCCAGGAACAGGCCATTGGGCCCAGCGCTCCGTGCCGGGGTTTATGCCCCACCGCTCCGTGCCGGGGTTTATGCCCCACCGCTCCGTGCCGGGGTTTATGCCCCACCGCTCCGTGCCGGGGTTTATGCCCCACCGCTCCGTGCCGGGGTTTATGGCCCACCGCTCCGTGCCGGGGTTTATGCCCCACCGCTCCGTGCCGGGGTTTATGCTCCACACCAGCCCCCTCCCACCCCTCTCCATCTCACCCTATCCCCATATCCTTCTATTCCCTTCTCCCTCATGTGTTTATCCAGCTTCCCCTTAAATGCATCGATACTATTCGCCTCAACCCCTCCCTGTGGCAGCGAGTTCCACATTCTCACCACTCTCTGGGTAAAGAAGTTTCTCCTGAATACCATGTTGTATTATTAGTGACAGTCTTATCTTCATGGATCCTGGTTCCGGTCTTGCCTGCAAGTGAAACATAGAAACATAGAAAATAGGTGCAGGAGCAGGCCATTCAGCCCTTCTAGCCTGCACCGCCATTCAATGAGTTCATGGCTGAACTTGAAACTTCAGTACCCCCTTCCTGCTTTCTCGCCATACCCCTTGATCCCCCGAGTAGTAAGGACTTCATCTAACTCCCTTTTGAATATATTTAGTGAATTGGCCTCAACTACTTTCTGTGGTAGAGAATTCCACAGGTTCACCACTCTCTGGGTGAAGAAGTTTCTCCTCATCTCGGTCCTAAATGGCTTACCCCTTATCCTTAGACTGTGACCCCTGGTTCTGGACTTCCCCAACATTGGGAACATTCTTCCTGCATCCAACCTGTCCAAACCCGTCAGAATTTTAAACGTTTCTATGAGGTCCCCTCTCACTCTTCTGAACTCCAGTGAATACAAGCCCAGTTGATCCAGTCTTTCTTGATAGGTCAGTCCCACCATCCCGGGAATCAGTCTGGTGAACCTTCGCTGCACTCCCTCAATAGCAAGAATGTCCTTCCTCAAGTTAGGAGACCAAAACTGTACACAATACTCCAGGTGTGGCCTCACCAAGGCCCTGTACAACTGTAGCAACACCTCCCTGCCCCTGTACTCAAATCCCCTCGCTATGAAGGCCAACATGCCATTTGCTTTCTTAACCGCCTGCTGTACCTGCATGCCAACCTTCAATGACTGATGTACCATGACACCCAGGTCTCTTTGCACCTCCCCTTTTCCTAATCTGTCACCATTCAGATAATAGTCTGTCTCTCTCTTTTTACCACCAAAGTGGATATCCTCACATTTATCCACATTATACTTCATCTGCCACGCATTTGCCCACTCACCTAACCTATCCAAGTCACTCTGCAGCCTCATAGCATTCTCCTCGCAGCTCACACTGCCACCCAACTTAGTGTCATCCGCAAATTTGGAGATACTACATTTAATCCCCTCGTCTAAATCATTAATGTACAATGTAAACAGCTGGGGCCCCAGCACAGAACCTTGCGGTACCCCACTAGTCACTGCCTGCCATTCTGAAAAGTACCCATTTACTCCTACTCTTTGCTTCCTGTCTGACAACCAGTTCTCAATCCACGTCAGCACACTACCCCCAATCCCATGTGCTTTAACTTTGCACATTAATCTCCTGTGTGGGACCTTGTCGAAAGCCTTCTGAAAGTCCAAATATACCACATCAACTGGTTCTCCTTTGTCCACTTTACTGGAATCATCCTCAAAAAATTCCAGAAGATTTGTCAAGCGTGATCTCCCTTTCACAAATCCATGCTCACTTGGACCTATCATGTCACCTCTTTCCAAATGCGCTGCTATGACATCCTTAATAATTGATTCCATCATTTTACCCACTACTGAGGTCAGGCTGACTGGTCTATAATTCCCTGCTTTCTCTCTCCCTCCTTTTTTAAAAAGTGGGGTTACATTGGCTACCCTCCACTCGATAGGAACTGATCCAGAGTCAATGGAATGTTGGAAAATGACTGTCAATGCATCCGCTATTTCCAAGGCCACCTCCTTAAGTACTCTGGGATGCAGTCCATCAGGCTCTGGGGATTTATCGGCCTTCAATCCCATCAATTTCCCGACTAATAAAGATTTCCCTCAGTTCCTCCTCCTTACTAGACCCTCTGACCCCTTTTATATCCGGAAGGTTGTTTGTGTCCTCCTTAGTGAATACTGAACCAAAGTACTTGTTCAATTGGTCTGCCATTTCTTTGTTCCCCGTTATGACTTCCCCTGATTCTGACTGCAGGGGACCTACGTTTGTCTTTACTAACCTTTTTCTCTTTACATACCTATAGAAACTTTTGCAATCCGTCTTAATGTTCCCTGCAAGCTTCTTCTCGTACTCCATTTTCCCTGCCCTAATCAAACCCTTTGTCCTCCTCTGCTGAGTTCTAAATTTCTCCCAGTCCCCAGGTTCACTGCTATTTCTGGCCAATTTGTATGCCATTTCCTTGGCTTTAATACTATCCCTGATTTCCCTTGATAGCCACGGTTGAGCCACCTTCCCTTTTTTATTTTTACACCAGACAGGAATGTACAATTGTTGTAATTCATCCATGCGGTCTCTAAATGTCTGCCATTGCCCATCCACAGTCAACCCCATAAGTATCATTCGCCAATCTATCTTAGCCAATTCACGCCTCATATCTTCAAAGTTACCCTTCTTTAAGTTCTGGACCATGGTCTCTGAATTAACTGTTTCATTCTCCATCCTAATGCAGAATTCCACCATATTATGGTCACTCTTCCCCAAGGGGCCTCGCACAATGAGATTGTTAATTAATCCTCTCTCATTACACAACACCGAGTCTAAGATGGCCTCCCTCCTAGTTGGTTCCTCGACATATTGATCTAGAAAACCATCCCTTATGCACTCCAGGAAATCCTCCTCCACCGTATTGCTTCCAAAATTTCTTCTCTACGTCTGACTTATCACACTCTTTCATAATGAAGACCCAAATTAGGTCACCCCTTAGTCTTCCCTTTTCTAGTGAAACGAACCCCAGGCTGTTCAGCCTTTCTTGATGGGTATCACCTCTCAGTTCTGGTACCCTCCTCGTAAATCTTTTTTGCACCTTCTCCAGTGTCTCTACATGCTTTTTATAATATGGAGACCAGAACTGTGTGCAGTGCTCCCAAGTGCAGTCTAACCAAGGTTCGATACAAGTTTAACATCACTTCTCTGCTTTTCAATGAAACTGCTAAAGACTGATACACTTAAAGGTCTCCCGCATTTCCATGTGACAATCCAAGCACTTTAATTTCAAGCAGTGAACGCTTGTTACTAGCCCAAGCCTATGTTGAGTGAGAGTTACAATCACAGAATGAGATCAATACAGGAGCAAGTCTTTACCCTCCAAACCTGAAAGAGACCTGGCATTCGTTTATATAGCGCCTTTAATGTCGTAAAACGTCCCAAGGTGCTTCACAGGAGCGATTATCAGACAAAATTTGACACTGAGCCACAGAAGGAGATATTGTGACAGAGGCTTGATCAAAGGTAGGTTTTAAGTAAAGTCTTCGAGGAGGAGACGGAGGCAGAGAGGGTTACGGAGGGAATTCCAGTGCCAGGCAAGGTTTTGCACATGTATATAGTTTTTTGAGTGAGGGAATTGGCCCCAGGCCCCCTGCTCCACCATCTGTGGCAGAGCCTTCAGCCACCTTGCCCAATTGTCACTAAAATCTGCCCTTTCTTTAAAAGCCTCCTTTAAGCACTTCTCTCTCCACATCTCTGCTGAAAGTACAGAGGAGATTTATGAGGATGTTGCCTGGACTGGAGAATTTTAGCTATGAGGAAAGATTGGATAGGCTGGGGTTGTTTTCTTTGAAACAGAGGAGGCTGAGGGGAGACTTTATTGAGGTGTATAAAATTATGAGGGGCCTAGAT
The DNA here is from genome assembly GCF_044704955.1 of Pristiophorus japonicus. Lineage (NCBI taxonomy): Eukaryota > Metazoa > Chordata > Chondrichthyes > Pristiophoridae > Pristiophorus > Pristiophorus japonicus. The sequence continues at coordinate 1,652,477 of NC_091984.1, read as the reverse complement.
AGATTGGATAGGAAGGAGCTATTTCCCTTGGCAGAGGGGTCAATAACCAGGGTGCATAGATTTAAAGTAATTGATGGATGAATCAGAGGGGACTTGAGAACTTTTAGCACCCAGAGGGTGGTGGGGGTCTGGAACTCACTGCCTGAAAGGGTGGTAGAGGCAGAAACCCTCACCACATTTAAACAGTACTTGGATGTGCACCTGAAGTGCCGTAACCTACAGGGCTACGGACCGAGAGCTGGAAAGTGGGATTAGGCTGGATAGCTCTTGGTCGGCCGGTGCGGACACGATGGGCCGAATGGCCTCCTTCCGTGCTGTAAATTTCTCTGGTGCAGGTGAGGCAGGGGGAATGGGAGGAGGCTGGTGTGTTGAATAAAGATCAGCATAGATTGGTGGGACCTCATGGCCTGTTACTATTCCTTTGATGATTTAATCATCCTTATTGAGTAACCAATCGGGCACACATACACCCTTAAACCGTAAGGGCCCTTATTTTTATACAGGGGCAGAAACAAGAAGTTCCAAATGAAGACAAAACTAATATAAAAACCTTTTAAACTATAATTTTGTTCCCTGTGCCCTCTGCTCCCCATCTGCTTTCTCAGGTGGATGTAAAAAATCCCACAGCACTATTTCGAAAAAGAGCAGGGGAGTTCTCCCCGGTGTCCTGGGCAATATTTATCCCTCAATCAACATTACTAAAACAGATTATCTGGTTATTATCACATTGCTGATTGTGGGAGCTTGCTGTGCGCAAATTGGCTGCTGCTTTTCCTACAGTGACGACAATGCAAAAGTACGTAATTGGCTGCAAAGCACTGTGGGACAGCTGGTGGTCGTGGCAAGCGCTTTATAAATGCAAGTCTTTGGTACTTTTTTTTTAGCCACAATGGACTTCAGTGCCCACCAGTCATGGAAAAGTGGCCTATTTCTGTGCTGAACATTCCATGTAACTCCAATTTTAAAAATTCATTCCTGGGATGTGGGCGTCGCTGGCAAGGCCGGCATTTATTGCCCATCCCTAATTGCCCCTTGAGAAGGTGGTGGTGAGCCGCCTTCTTGAGCCGCTGCAGTCCGTGTGGTGAAGGTGCTCCCACAGTGCTGTTCGGGAGGGAGTTCCAGGATTGTGACCCAGCGACGATGAAGGAACGGCCGATATATTTCCCAGTCGGGATGGTGTGTGACTGGGAGGGGAACGTGGAGGTGGTGGTGTTCCCATGCACCTGCTGCCCTTGTCCTTCTAGGTGGTAGAGGTCGTGGGTTTGGGAGGTGCTGCCGAAGAAGCCTTGGCGAGTTGCTGCAGTGCATCTTGTAGATGGTACACACTGCAGCCAGGGGGCGCCGGTGGTGGAGGGAGTGAGTGTTGGAGGTGGTGGAGGGAGTGAGTGTTGAAGGTGGTGGAGGGAGTGAGTGTTGAAGGTGGTGGAGGGAGTGAGTGTTGAAGGTGGGGGAGGGAGTGAGTGTTGGAGGTGGTGGAGGGAGTGAGTGTTGAAGGTGGTGGAGGGAGTGAGTGTTGAAGGTGGTGGAGGGAGTGAGTGTTGAAGGTGGTGGAGGGAGTGAGTGTTGAAGGTGGTGGAGGGAGTGAGTGTTGAAGGTGGGGGAGGGAGTGAGTGTTGGAGGTGGTGGAGGGAGTGAGTGTTGGAGGTGGGGGATGGGGGGCCGATCAAGTGGCTGCTTTCGAATTCTAATTCCAGGCAAAATCTTTCCTTTGGGTTGACAAGTGTGTGGGAGAGGCTGGAGTTCCCGCTGGGGCCCGGCAGGGGGCGGTGTCCCGGGAGGGTGGAGTTCCCGCTGGGGCCCGGCAGGGGGCGGTGTCCCGGGAGGCTGGAGTTCCCGCTGGGGCCCGGCAGGGGGCGGTGTCCCAGGAGGGTGGAGTTCCCGCTGGGGCCCGGCAGGGGGCGGTGTCCCGGGAGGCTGGAGTTCCCGCTGGGGCCCGGCAGGGGGCGGTGTCCCGGAAGGGTGGAGTTCCCGCTGGAGCCCGGCAGGGGGCGGTGTCCCGGGAGGGTGGAGTTCCCGCTGGAGCCCGGCAGGGGGCGGTGTGCCGGGAGGGTGGAGTTCCCGCTGGAGCCCGGCAGGGGGCGGTGTGCCGGGAGGGTGGAGTTCCCGCTGGGGCCCGGCAGGGGGCGGTGTGCCGGGAGGGTGGAGTTCCCGCTGGAGCCCGGCAGGGGGCGGTGTGCCGGGAGGGTGGAGTTCCCGCTGGAGCCCGGCAGGGGGCGGTGTCCCGGGAGGGTGGAGTTCCCGCTGGGGCCCGGCAGGGGGCGGTGTCCCGGGAGGGTGGAGTTCCCGCTGGAGCCCGGCAGGGGGCGGTGTCCCGGGAGGTCGCGCCCTGCCCCCGGGAGTTGCCTCTTGCCGCAGCCGCTGTGTCCCCGGCGGCCGGTCGCCATGGCGGACGGGCCGAACGACCCTTTGGCCTATTTCGCCGCCTACGGCAGCTCGGACTCGGACAGTGACTCGGCCCCGGAGCCGCCGCCGGCGGAGGCCGCGCTCCCTCCAGACACAGGCCGCGGCGCAGCGGGCCCGAGGGCCGCCTTACCTCGGCCCGACGAGCTGTTCGGCAGCGTCGCCAAACCCAGCTTCCTGGCCGACCCGCGGAGAGGCCGCATCGACTGGGAGCGGCGGCTGGTGCGGGCCCCGGCCCAGGTACAGGGGGGCCCGGGTACAGGGGGAGCGGGGGGCCCGGGTACAGGGGGGGCCCGGGTACAGGGGGCCCCGGGTACAGGGGGGCCCGGGTACAGGGGGGGCCCGGGTACAGGGGGAGCGGGGGGGCCCGGGGGAGCGGGGGGCCCGGGTACAGGGGGAGCGGGGGGGGCCCGGGTACAGGGGGAGCCCGGATACAGGGGGAGCGGGGGTCCCGGGGGAGCGGGGGGCCCGGGTACAGGTACAGGGGGGGTCTGGGTACAGGGGGAGCGGGGGGCCCCGGGTACAGGGGGAGCGGGGGGGCCCGGGTACAGGGGGAGCGGGGGGGCCCGGGTACAGGGGGGGTCTGGGTGCGGGGGGCCCGGGTACAGGGGGAGCGGGGGGGCCCGGGTACAGGGGGAGCGGGGGGGGCCCGGGTACAGGGGGGCCCGGGTACAGGGGGAGCCCGGGTACAGGGGGAGCGGGGGTCCCGGGGGAGCGGGGGGCCCGGGTACAGGTACAGGGGGGGTCTGGGTACAGGGGGAGCGGGGGGCCCCGGGTACAGGGGGAGCGGGGGGGCCCGGGTACAGGGGGAGCGGGGGGGGCCCGGGTACAGGGGGGCCCGGGTACAGGGGGAGCCCGGGTACAGGGGGAGCGGGGGGGCCCGGGTACAGGGGGAGCGGGGGGGGCCCGGGTACAGGGGGGCCCGGGTACAGGGGGAGCGGGGGTCCCGGGGGAGCGGGGGGCCCGGGTACAGGTACAGGGGGGGTCTGGGTACAGGGGGAGCGGGGGGCCCCGGGTACAGGGGGAGCGGGGGGCCCCGGGTACAGGGGGAGCGGGGGGGCCCGGGTACAGGGGGGGTCTGGGTGCGGGGGGCCCGGGTACAGGGGGAGCGGGGGGTCCCGGGTACAGGGGGGGTCTGGGTACAGGGGGAGCGGGGGGTCCCGGGTACAGGGGGAGCGGGGGGGCCCGGGTACAGGGGGAGCCCGGGTACAGGGGGGGCCCCGGGTACAGGGGGAGCGGGGGGGCCCGGGTACAGGGGGAGCGGGGGGGCCCGGGTACAGGGGGAGCCCGGGTACAGGGGGGGCCCCGGGTACAGGGGGAGCGGGGGGCCCAGGTACAGGGGGAGCGGGGGGGCCCGGGTACAGGGGGGGCCCGGGTACAGGGGGGGCCCGGGTACAGGGGGGGCCCGGGTACAGGGCGGGCCCGGGTACAGGGGGAGCGGGGGGTCCAGGTACAGGGGGAGCGGGGGGCCCAGGTACAGGGGGAGCGGGGGACCCGGGTACAGGGGGGCCCAGGTACAGGGGGAGCGGGGGACCCGGGTACAGGGGGAGCGGGGGGGCCCGGGTACAGGGGGAGCGGGGGGGGCCCAGGTACAGGGGGAGCGGGGGGCCCGGGTACAGGGGGGCCCAGGTACAGGGGGAGCGGGGGACCCGGGTACAGGGGGAGCGGGGGACCCGGGTACAGGGGGAGCGGGGGACCCGGGTACAGGGGGAGCGGGGGACCCGGGTACAGGGGGAGCGGGGGACCCGGGTACAGGGGGAGCGGGGGACCCGGGTACAGGGGGAGCGGGGGTGGCCCGGGTACAGGGGGAGCGGGGGGTCCCGGCCCAGGTACAGGAGGAGCGGGGGGGTCCTGGCCCGGGTACAGGGGAAGCGGGGGGTCCTGGCCCAGGTACAGGGGGAGCGGGGGGGCCCGGGTACAGGGGGAGCGGGGGGTCCTGGCCCCGGGTACAAGGAGAGCGGGGGGGGTCCCGGCCCAGGTACAGGGGGAGCGGTTGGGCCTGGGCCCAGGTACAGGGGGAGCGGGGGGCCTGGGCCCAGGTACGGGGGGGGGGGGGGGGGGGAGCCTGGGCCCGGGTATACGGGGGGCGTGGGTACCGGGGGAGCAGGGGGGTGCCTGGGCCCAGCTACGGGGGGGGGGGGGGCCTGGGTACAGGGGGGGAGCGGCGGTGCGTGGGACCTGGGTACAGGGGGAGCGGGGATGGGGGAGGGCCCCTTCCTTCAACCCCACCCCCCCCAGTTTTTGAAGTGCAGTCACTGTTGTAATGCAGCAGCCAATTTGCGCACAGCAATATGATAATGGCCAGATAATCTGTTTTAGTGATGCCAATTGAAGGATAAATATCAGCCTGCTGTTCTTTGAATATCACCTTGGCATCTCTTGCACCGACCTAATGAGACTCCCGAGAGCGCTCCCCACTGAGCCACATCTGACGTGTGAAGTGGGTAGGGCCCAATTAGAGATGGGTAATGAAGGAATGGCAGAGATGCTGAATGAGAATCTCACCTTTCACAGAGAGCATGGTTGTCCTAATGAGACAGAGGTTGGGGTGATCTTGGACCTGGCCTGGAGATGGCGTAGGTTAAACAGCTTCCCATTGGTTCTGTAGTTTGGTTCCACTCCAGCGGAGAGCCAATTGACTGTGAGGTGGAGCATGGCAGCGAGGAAGATTGAGAAAAGGTTGGGGCAATGACGCAGCCCTGTTTGACCCCGGGCCAGACGTGGATTGGGTGCCTGTAATGGATCATGTCGTCGTTGAACAGGCGGAGGATGATGAAGACCACCCCAACCTCTGTCGATGAGCTACAGTACGCGGACGACGCCTGCGTCTGCGCACATACAGAGACTGAACTCCAGGACATAGTCGACATATTTACTGAAGCATACGAAAGCAAGGGCCTTACGCTAAACATCAGTAAAACAAAGGTCCTCCACCAGCCTGTCCTCGCCGCACAACACTGTCCCCCAGTCATCAAGATCCACGTCGCGGCCCTGGACAACGTGGACCATTTCCCATACCTCAGGAGCCTCTTATCAACAAAAGCAGATATTGATGCGGAGATTCAACACTGCCTCCAGTGCGCCAGCACAGCCCTCGGCCGCCTGAGGAAGAGAGTGTTTGAAGACCAGGCCCTCAAATCTATCACCAAGCTCATGGTCTACAGGGCTGTAGTAATACCCACCCTCCTGTATGGCTCAGAGACATGGACCATATACAGTAGTCACTGGAGAAATATCACCAACGATGTCTCCGCAAGATCCTACAAATCCCCTGGGAGGACAGACGCACCAACATTAGTGTCCTCGACCAGGCCAACATCTCCAGCATTGAAGCACTGACCACACTTGATCAGTTTCGCTGAGCAGGCCACATTGTTCACATGCCAGACACGAGACTCCCAAAGCAAGCGCTCTACTCGGAACTCCTTCACGGCAAGCGAGCCAAAGGTGGGCAGAGGAAACGTTACAGGGACACCCTCAAAGCCTCCCTGATAAAATGCAACATCCCCACCGACACCTGGGAGTCCCTGGCCAAAGACCGCCCTAAGTGGAGGAAGTGCACCTGAGGGTGCTGAGCACCTCGAGTCTCGTCGCCGAGAGCATGCAGCGGAAAGAACATGCGGCAAACCTGTCCCACCCACCCTTTCCCTCAACGACTATCTGTCCCACCTGTGACAGGGACTGTGGCTCTCGTATTGGACTATTCAGCCACCTAAGGACTCATTTTAAGTGGAAGCAAGTCTTCCTCGATTCCGAGGGACTGCCTATGATGATAATGAGAGGGTACAAGAGGCATGGCTGGAGCAATTACACATGATAACTAAAGAAGGAAGCCATATTGGAATAACTTGGTGCAAATGAGTGGAATGGGCACTTGGGCATGGATCCATGTATGCTGAGAAAAATTAGGAATAAGGGGCTCTGACCAGATTATTTCAAGCATTTATCGGAGATAGAATTTGCTCCCGAGAACTGGAAGATTGCCTCTGATTGAGAAGGGAGTTAGGGAAAAGCTGGGTACTGGACCAGCATGACCTTGGTTGTGGGTAAGCTTCGAGAAGCCATGCTATGGGATAAAATGGGTGCTCCCCTAGAACAACCTGGCTTAATTAAGTATGGCCAGTACGGATTTGTAAAAGGCATGTCAAATACATTAATAAACCTGCAGAATGGGTGTGTAATTGGCAAATTAATTTCAATAATAGATGGGTATGAGATGGTGCATTTTTGGTAGGAAGAATAATGAGGTCACATACTGCTTGGTAATAGTCTAAATGGGATAGAGGGATCATGGGGTGCAGATGCACAGGTCACTAAAATTAGCACTGCAGGTTATTAAGGCCCTATAGCAGCAAACTAAACACGAGGGTTCACTTCGAGAGGGATAGAATTGAAAAGCAGCAAAGTTATGTTAAACCTGAATCGAACCTTGGTTTAGACCACACTTGGAGCACTGTGCACACTTCTGGTCTCCATATTATAAAGAATTCGAAGGTGCATGAAAGTTTTACCAGAATGAGAGGTTATATCAGGAAAGGCTGAACAGGCTGGAGCTCTTCTCTAGAAAAGACAAGGCTGAGACGTGACCTGCTTTTAAGATTATGAAGGGGTTCAGTAGGGTAGATGTAGAGATGTTTCCACTTGCAGGCTAGGGCCCTTAAATATAAGACTATCACTAATAACTCCAATCGGGAATTCAGGAGGAACGTCTTTACCCAGAGAGTGGTGAGAATGTGGAACTCATAAGAACATAAGAAATAGGAGCAGGAGTAGGCCATACGGCCCTTCGAGCCTGCTCCGCCATTCAATAAGATCATGGCTGATCCGATCATGGACTCAGCTCCACTTCCCTGCCCGCTCCCAATAACCCCTTATTCCCTTATCGGTTAAGAAACTGTCTATTTCTGTCTTAAATTTATTCAATGTCCCAGCTTCCACAGCTCTCTGAGGCAGCGAATTCCACAGATTTACAACCCTCTGGGAGAAGAAATTTCTCCTCATCTCAGTTTTAAATGTGCGGCCCCTTATTCTAAGATCATGCCCTCTAGTTCTAGCCTCCCCCATCAGTGGAAACATCCTCTCTGCATCCACCTTGTCAAGCCCCCTCATAATCTTACACGTTTCGATAAGATCACCTCTCATTCTTCTGAATTCCAATGAGTATAGGCCCAACCTACTCAACCTTTCCTCATAAGTCAACCCCCTCATCCCCGGAATCAACCGAGTGGACCTTCTCTGAACTGCCTCCAAAGCAAGTATATCCTTTCGTAAATATGGAAACCAAAACTGCACGCAGTACTCCAGGTGTGGCCTCACCAATACCCTGTATAACTGTAGCAAGACTTCCCTGCTTTTATACTCCATCCCCTTTGCAATAAAGGCCAGGATTCCATTTGCCTTCCTGATCACTTGCTGTACCTGCATACTATTCTTTTATGTTTACCCCCAGGTCCCGCTGTACTGCAGCACTTTGCAATCTTTCTCCATTTAAATAATAACTTGCTCTTTGATTTTTTTTGCCAAAGTGCATGACCTCACACTTTCCAACATTATACTCCATCTGCCAAATTTTTGCCCACTCACTTAGCCTGTCTATGTTCTTTTGCAGATTTTTTTGTGTCCTCCTCACACATTGCTTTTCCTCCCATCTTTGTATCGTCAGCAAACTTGGCTACGTTACACTCAGTCCCTTCTTCCAAGTTGTTAATATAGGGAGTGGTTGAGACTAATAGTATAGATACATTTAAGGAGAAGTTAGATAAGCACACGAGGGAGAAGGAATAGAATATGCTGATGGGATGAGGCTCGTGTGGAGCATGGAGCAGTTGGGCTGAATGGCCTGTTTATGTGCTGTAGACACTCTAACATAATGTAAATATATTTGATAAATTTAATAGAGTACTGTGAGGAAATAATGGAGTGTATTAATGAAGAAAATGCAGTGGCGTTGTGTATATAGATTTTCGAGAAGTTGCAGCTTGGTTGTTGATGAAATAATGGCACACGGGTTGGAGGGTGGGGATAGGGAGTGGGTTAGAGACATGATATTGAGGGGAGGATGGATAGGGAGTGGGTTAGAGACACGGTATTGAGGAGTGGGAGGGTGGGGTAGGTGGTGGGTTAGAGACACGATATTGAGGGAGGGCGGATAGGGAGTGGGTTAGAGACACGGTATTGAGGAGTGGGAGGGTGGGGTAGGGAGTGGGTTAGAGACACGGTATTGAGGGGAGGGTGGATAGGGAGTGGGTTATCGACACGATATTGAGGGGAGGGCGGATAGGGAGTGGGTTAGAGACATGGTATTGAGGAGTGGGAGGGTGGGGTAGGGAGTGGGTTAGAGACACGATATTGAGGGGAGGGCGGGTAGGGAGTGGGTTAGAGACACGGTATTGAGGAGTGGGAGGGTGGGGTAGGGAGTGGGTTACAGATACGGTATTGAGGGAGGGCGGATAGGGAGTGGGTTAGAGACACGGTATTGAGGAGTGGGAGGGTGGGGTAGGGAGTGGGTTACAGATACGGTATTGAGGGAGGGCGGATAGGGAGTGGGTTAGAGACACGGTATTGAGGAGTGGGAGGGTGGGGTAGGGAGTGGGTTACAGATACGGTATTGAGGGGAGGGAGGGCGGATAGGGAGTGGGTTAGCAACACGGTATTGAGGGGAGGGCGGATAGGGAGTGGGTTAGAGATGGTATCGGATTAATGAAAACACTAGATGTCCATGTTGGGAGAAGATGCTGGTCTCCATGGTCTGGACCTCAGTAAGGTGGCACGATATTAACATTTGCAACAGACACAAATGTAGGTAGCAGTCAACTGGAAAGAGGACTCTAAATGAGTTCAGGAGGGCATGGGAGGTAGACATTGGATGAAATTTAATGTGGCAAAATGTACATTTTAGGAGAACAAAGAGATAAAATACACATGAAATTGTAAAACTTTTAAAGGAGTAGATACTTGGGTGAAATACAGAAATCTTTAAAAGTGAAAGGGCAAGTTAATAAAGTAGTTTTATTTAAAAAAAAAAGCAAATTTGGATTCTAGATTTTCGAAATAGAGATACAATGTCCAAAATCGAAGAGGCAATGCTAAACCCAATACAAATTATAGGTTAGGCCACAGGTAGAATATTGTGTCCCGTATTAGGTACCCTATTTTTAGGAAGTATTGTCAAGCCCCAATGTTGCCTTTTAATTTCTCTCGAGTGCACGTCCCCTATAACAGGCTGCGCTGCCCATTGAAATTTTCGCGCACGCGCGGTTTTCCATTCAAAAGCCGGTGAGCCAGCTGCACGAGATCTCCAGGCCACCGCTTGAACACGCAGCTTAAAGGGAACACTGGTCAAGGCAATGGAGAGATTTGTTCGGGTGTTACTAGGATGAGAGTTATGAGGAACACTGGTGAAACTCAGCTCTCTTTCAAACACAGGTTAACAGGAGATTGGATATGAGGGTTTTTTTGGAAGGTAAATCGGGAATAAACTCTTTTTCTACATGTCAGTGAGTCAGTCATGAAAAGAATGAAGGACGGGTAAGGAGATTGACTTTATCCAGAGGGTTTTTGAAAGACGAAACAGAATCCATCATAGCTTTTAAAAGGAAAGTGTCTTTATACTTGAAGTATTTAAGGGTAGGGGAATGGTGGAGAGCTCTTTCAGAGGATCAGTACAGCGTGATGGGCTGAATGGCCTTTTTCCGAGCTGTAAAATTCTATAATTCCAGGTGGTTTTGCACTCGCTATATTGCTGATCGCCGTTAATTTCCATATGTCCGTTGAAATGGTTCCCTGTAGTATTTGTGTGTGATTTATGCCGCGGAGTCTGTATAAATCCATGTATGGTTGTAGCTGCTGGTATCTTTTAAAGAACCATCGGAGCTTCAACTCTCTGCAGGAGTTCAATTAACAGAAAACTACAGGTGGTTCGCCACAAAAGTTCTGCTGTAATGCAATGATACAGCACAGCAGGAGGCCATTCGGCCCTTCGAGCCTGTGTTGGCTCTGAAAGACCAATTGGTCCCACTCCCCGCCCTTTCCCCACAGCCCTGAAAATTTTTCCCCTTCAAGTATTTATCCAATTTGAAAGTTACTATTGAATCTGCTCCCACCGCCCTTTCAGGCAGTGCGTTCCCGATCACAACAACTCGCTGCGTTTATATTTAAAAAAACATTCTCGTCTCGCCCTCTGGTTCTTTTGCCAATTATCTTCAATCTGTGTCCTCCGAGTGAAAATTTACATTCCAGCAGATGGTTTGTTGCAACATAGAAAAACATCCGAAGGCACATCACAGAAGCGTAATCAAACAAAAATCAACATTCAGCCAAAAGAGAAGGTGTTTAGGAGGGGGTGGAGGCGGGTGTTTAGGAGGGGGTGGAGGATGGGTATTTTGGAGGGGGGAGAGAGAGGTGGAACGGTTTAGAGTGGGAATTCCAGAATTTAGGGCCTAGGCAGCTGAAGGCCCCAATTGTGGGACAAAGGGATTTGGCGTGCACAAGAGGCCAGAATTGGAGGAACGCTGAGTTTGCGGAGAGAATGTTTCCAATGCAACATTAACTAGCGAGAGGGGCCAGAAGCCAAGTATTTATTCTGCTGATCGATTTTTGTGCTGAGTGAGCGGGCAGGCCCCAGCCAGTGTGGATTTGTAACTGGCTGCCAGGGAGAAGTGAAGGCAGCCTGGAGCATATCGTCACTTTATTTACTTGTGTATACTCTTTAAAAGTATATTTCATAGCTGCAGAACGGATCACGTAATATTCCCTCACCCAGTGTTGGCATCGAGCGCTCGCAGATCAGGCACAGCACGGTTAAATGCAGCATCAAGTGCTGCACCGTCGGGGGATCAGTACTGAGGGAGTGCTGCACTGTCGGAGGGGCAGTACTGAGGGAGTGCTGCACTGTCGGAGGGGTAGTACTGAGGGAGTGCTGCACTGTCGGAGGGGCAGTACTGAGGGAGTGCTGCACTGTCGGAGGGGCAGTACTGAGGGAGTGCTGCACTGTTGGAGGGACAGTACTGAGGGAGCGCTGCACTGTCGGAGGGGCAGTACTGAGGGAGTGTCGCACTGTCGAAGGGGCAGTACTGAGGGAGCATTGCACTGTTGGAGGGACAGTACTGAGGGAGTGCTGCACTGTTGGAGGGGCAGTACTGAGGGAATGCTGCACTGTTGGAGGGGCAGTACTGAGGGAGTGCTGCACTGTCGGAGGGGCAGTGCTGAGGGAGCATTGCAGTGTCGAAGGGGCAGTACTGAGGAAGCGCTGTACTGTTGGAGGGGGAGTACTGAGGGAGCGTTGCACTGTCGGAGGGGCAGTACTGAGGGAGTGCTGCACTGTCGGAGGGGCAGTACTGAGGGAGTGCTGCACTGTCGGAGGGGCAGTACTGAGGGAGTGCTGCACTGTCGGAGGGGCAGTGCTGAGGGAGCGCTGCACTGTCGGAGGGGCAGTGCTGAGGGAGCATTGCAGTGTCGAAGGGGCAGTACTGAGGGAGCGCTGTACTGTTGGAGGGGGAGTACTGAGGGAGCGTTGCACTGTTGGAGGTGTCATCTTTTAGATGAAGCTTTAACCAAGGCTCCGCCTGCTCTCTCGGGTGGATGTAAGAGATCTCAGGGCACTATTTGAAGGGAGTACTGAGGTGCCCTGGCCAATATTTATCCCTCGACCATCATCGCTAAAAATCGATTAACTGGTCATTATCGCATTGTATTTTTTTGTTGAAATTTGCTGTGCACAAATTGGCTGCTGCGTTTCCTATATTACAGCAGTGACTACACTTCAAAAAGTGCTTCACTGGCTGTAAAGCACTTTGGGACGTGCTGATGTGAAGGACACGGTGTAAACGCAAGTTGTTTTTACCAGCATTTTGGGATTAGCGAGCAGTAATTTTATGTGCAGTAGTGCTCAGCTTATCGCTAATCTGCATTTCTGCTCACGGGACAGCCTCCAAAAGAGTTCAAGATTTGGAAAAGCAATGCTGTGCCCCCGCCAGAGTCGTACGCGGTGGAGGAGAAGAAGCCGCCATTGGGTGTGGACATGGCGGTGAAGTGGTCCAGCATGTACCAGGACAATGGTGACGATGCTCCACAACAAAGCGCTGCCCTGCTTCCAGAAGAGCCGGAAGCCTCTGAGTCAGGTAGGTTTTATGCATCAGCGCAGGCTCCAGTCCCTTGGGCAACACTCAGTGTATTCTTGGTCAGCTTCAAATGGGGTTCACTTAAACATTGAATGCCGGCTTGCCTCAGCTTTTAAAAAAAAAAAATCATTCTTGGGGTGTGGGCGTCGCTGGCAATGCCGGCATTTATTGCCCGTCCCTAATTGTCCCTTGAGAAGGTGGTGGTGAGACAACGCAGTGTCTCGCTGGGCCAGAGGGCAGTTAAGAGTCAACCACATTGCTGTCACATATCGGCCAGACCGGGTAAGGGCGGCAGATTTCCTTCCCTAAAGGACATTAGTGAACCAGATGGGTTTTTACGACAATCTGGTAGTCTCATGGTCACCATAACTGACACTGCAGGTGCAGCGTCTCAAATCCCCTAGCTGCTGTGATGGGATTTGAACTGTCCCCAGAGCTGGTAGCTAACTTGCCCCTGAGTTATGAAGATTGCAGATATGACATAATGCAGCATTTTTGTCTCGCCTTGGCTTTGTAGCGCTTTCTTTAACTGGTCATAAGGCGTGAAGAATTGAGAACCAGTTGCAGCCAGAACTGTGCCCCCCCCCCTCCCCACCAACCTTACTCGGTGATGAATATCGTGGCTATTGGTTGCCTGTCTCCAACCCTCGTGGAAGAAGCCAAGCACAGTCGGCAGACGCACACTGATTTGCTCAGTTACATGCAAGAACGGAACCTGTATGAACAGACACTTTGAGACACCCGCATAAACTGCATGGGTAATTATACAAGCGGCACTCTGAATCCACGGACACTCGCACATTACAAACTGCGGACAGCATTCACTGCTCCAGGCTCTCTTTACTACTCAAACCACGGGACATGCAGGTCAGCACGAGGCGGCAGCGGGTTTGCTGAAAGAAATGGCTTTAGTAGAAAGTGGAGCTCTTTCCCCGGCATGCACAACAGCAGAGAACGTGCTCCATCTCTGGGATTGAATGCCTGCCCGGCTCTGTCCCAGGCATAGAGCGGTTTCTCTGCCACTGTGGATACTGGGTAAAGGACGCTCCATTGCACTGAAACTTTTTACAGTGCAGTCAACGAAAATAAACACTTGCAAAAATAGACAGCTGATGCCAGCCCCCTGGTGTCCGCAATTTACAGGTTTCACGTTCTTTGAAACCTGGATCACAAGCTTCGAGTGCAGATGATCGACTATTTTCCTTTTAAGAAGCTGATTATTATAATCTTTACTGTAAATGTTATATTATACACTCACTCGTTTATCTTTAGTTCAATAATTGTGCTTGTTGATCAAAGTCTGAAATGAGGTTTAATGTTGTGCAGCTCTAACTTGTTTTTGAAAGATGTGACAAAGGTCCTGTGGATCCAGTAATGAAAGCGATTCAGAGGAAGGTGGTCTGTATGGTGCTCTGGGGTTACCTAGATATCTAGGCCATCGAAGATGCTAGAGGCTGTCTGCTACTACGAGAGTAATCTTAACAGACAAGCCAAATTATCTCCGTAAACACTTGTGACCCAAAACTCGGCCACCCATGTCCTAACTCGCTCCGAGTCCCGCTCACCCCTCACCCCCTGTGCTCACTGCCCCGTGTCCTAACTCGCTCCGAGTCCCGCTCACCCATCACCCCCTGTGCTCGCTGCCCCGTGTCCTAACTCCCACCCAGTCCCGCTCACCCATCACCCCCTGTGCTCACTGCCCCGTGTCCTAACTCGCACCCAGACCCGCTCACCCATCACCCCCTGTGCTCACTGCCCCGTGTCCTAACTCACACCCAGTCCCGCTCACCCATCACCCCCTGTGCTCACTGACCCGTGTCCTAACTCACACCCAGTCCCGCTCACCCATCACCCCCTGTGCTCACTGCCCCGTGTCCTAACTCACACCCAGTCCCGCTCACCCATCAACACCTGTGCTCACTTGCCCCGTGTCCTAACTCGCACCCAGACCCGCTCACCCATCACCCCCTGTGCTCACTGCCCCGTGTCCTAACTCACACCCAGTCCCGCTCACCCATCACCCCCTGTGCTCACTGCCCCGTGTCCTAACTCGCACCCAGTCCCGCTCACCCATCACCCCCTGTGCTCACTTGCCCCGTGTCCTAACTCGCTCCGAGTCCCGCTCACCCATCACTCTCCCTGTGCTCACTGCCCCATGTCCTAACTCACACCTAGTCCCGCTCACCCATCACCCCCTGTGCTCACTTGCCCCGTGTCCTAACTCGCACCGAGTCCCACTCACCCATCACCCGCTGTGCTCACTGCCCCGTGTCCTAACTCACACCCAGTCCCGCTCACCCATCACTCTCCCTGTGCTCACTGCCCCCGTGTCCTAACTCACACCCAGTCCCGCTCACCCATCACCCACTGTGCTCGCTGCCCCGTGTCCTAACTCACACCTAATCCCGCTCACCCATCACTCTCCCTGTGCTCACTGCCCCCGTGTCCTAACTCGCACCGAGTCCCGCTCACCCATCACCCACTGTGCTCGCTGCCCCGTGTCCTAACTTACACCCGGTCCCGCTCACCCATCACCCACTGTGCTCGCTGCCCCGTGTCCTAACTCACACCCGGTCCCGCTCACCCATCACCCCCTGTGCACGCTGCCCCGTGTCCTCACTCGCACCCAGTCCCGCTCCCCCATTATCCCCTGTGCTCACTGCCCCGTGTCCTAACTCACACCCAGTCCCGCTTACCCATCACCCCCTGTGCTCGCTGACCTACATTGGCTCCTGGTTAAGCAACGTCTCAATTTTAAAATGTACATCCTTGTTTTCAAATCCCTCCATGGCCTCGCCCCTCCCTATCTCTGTAATCTCCTCCAGCCCCACAACCCCCCGAGATCTCTGTGCTCCTCTAATTCTGCCCTCTTGTGCAGCCCCGATTATAATCGCTCCACCATTGGAGGCCGTGCCTTCAGCTGCCAAGGCCCCAAGCTCTGGAATTCCCTCCCTAAACCTCTCCACCTCTCTCGCCACCTTTTAAGATGCTCCTTAAAACCGACCTCATTGACCAAACTTTTAGTCACTGGCCCTAATATCTCAAGTGGTTCAGTTTTAAAATGTTGTTTTAAAACGCTCCAGTGAAGTGCCTAGGGAAGTTTTAGGCACTATATAAATGCAAGTTATCTGTTAAGGAGGAGTCATCTATATTGGTGGCAGGTTATGGAGAGTCTATGGTATAGTGGAAAAATTAGCAGGATGTTTGCATTAACAGGTAGATTAATTCAGGTCAGTTACAATTGAGATGGCTATTTGAGTCCTCCGGTTCATGGGGTCAAAGCGAAGGGTTTTAAAGATTTCTGATGGCATATGCCGGCTGTTGAATATGTTTCAGATCCGTTTGTTATCTCATTTCAATTGGAACCAAATTCCAAAAGCTTGTCTTGGATTTTAGTTTGCTCTGCCATTTTCCTACTTGAATTTTGTGTTCTCGCCCTTGCCTGGATCAAAGTACAGATATAAGATAGAGGAGGCATGCTCCCTGTATTATAAGCACTTCCTGACATGGCATCCCATAGAACATAAGCATTAGAAGCAGGATTGGGCCACACACACCCTCGAGCCTACTCCGCCATTCAATAAGATCATGGCTGATCTTCAAACTCAACTCCACTTCCCCGCCCAATCTCCTTATCCCTGGATTCCCCTCGAGTCCAAAAGTCTATCTATCTCAGACTTGAATATACTCAACGACTGAGCCTCCACAGCTCTCTGGGGTAGATAATTCCAGAGATTCACCACCCTCGGTGAAGAAATTCCTCCTCAGCTCTGTCTTAAATGGCCGACCCCTGAGACTGTGCCCCCTAGTGCGGGCTGTTCTAGTTTAGGTAACTAGTTCCACCCCACTGCTACTGAGGGCAAGTCGGGTCTATTTAATGGAACCTATTGTAATTGGCATGAATGCAATCAATCGACGTGAAACCGATTTATTTATTGATGGGTATTTTCTCCTTTTCAGATGACGAGGATGCAGCGAACTCTTCTGCCAAAAAGCGCAAGATGGAAACTTTTCAGCAGAAGGAGAAGAGGAAACGCAATGAGGGACAGGCCAACAGGGAGAAAAGCTTTGTCGAAGAAGAGAAGAGAATTCTCAGGCAGGAGTTTTGCTTGAAAGATTGAAGAAAACGTTGTGTGGATAAACCCCCCTTCCCCCCCCCCCCCCCGAGCTCACTCTGTCCGTCCTGAACACGAGCTGCTTGCTTTCCGCAGCTTCGGACTCTGGAATCACACGCTCGCTTACGGCGGCAGAAACAAAACCGTTTAGCTGTGGATGCAGTGTGGAACATGCAGTGGGAAGCTCTTTAAAATAAAGCTGTATATATTGTTTACTGGTTCTTTTCAAAAGGAACAAGAGTGAGACGGTTTTTTTTGCAGAAAGTGACAAAGGAAACCAGTGGGAAACCTATTTAATTGTGCTGACGTTTTAGTGTGGACTTAACGTGGAATTTTTAAAAACAACCGTAAGATGTATTTTGATGTGCAGCCATGACAAATACTCCAAGTGGAAACTTTGCCAGTGTTCCAGTTTGGCTTATGAATCAATCAAACTGACATCTCCACATGCTGGCCCAAGTGTTGTAAAGTGGTTTTAATATGTCCCCTATTAGAGTTACTTGTTGCAGCACTCCTAGTTTGCAGCCCACTGAATGTGAAGACTGCAGGACCTGCGTAGACTTGTATTGTGGTGTTGTGGCCATATATTCTAGTGTTCTGTTGACTTTTTTCCAACTGTTCCATCATATTTGGCATTGAAAGTAAGTTGTCTACTATTGCGTATAGCTCTCGACCCAAGTAAGATAATATGGGCAGGGTGTATGAAATGTACAGTCAAGACAGACCAGAACTAGGGGTCATGAATATAAGACAGTCGTTAATAAATCCATTAGGTAATTCAGGAGAAACTTCTTTATCCACAAGGTGGTGAGAATGTGGAACTTGCTGCCACAGGGAGAGGGGTTGAGGCTAATAGTATCGATGCATTTAAGGGGAGGCTGGATAAACAAATGGGGGAGAAGGGGATAGGGTGAGATGGAGAGGGGTGGGAGGGGGCTGGTGTGGAGCATAAACCCCGGCACGGAGCGGTGGGACATAAACCCCGGCACGGAGCGGTGGGGCATAAACCCCGGCACGGAGCGGTGGGCCCAGTGGCCTGTTGCTGTGCTATGAATACTTTGTAATACTGGCTGATTCCTATATTTAGTTGAAGAAGCCAAGGCTTGGACCTTTTTTGGGTGAGTGAAGTACAGACTGGGAAGCTTTTCATACTGTACACCCGGACAGGTTAATTTTAATTAAACCCTTGTGCTACCTACATGAAAATGGCACTTCAAATGTACATGATAATCTGCTACATGGTCTATTAAAGTCATCACATGACTCTGTTACCGATGGTGGCCTCGGGGGCTCGGGGGCTCGGCTGGGCCTAGCTTGGGCACTCACCTTAGGGGCACAATAGATGGAATGGAATTGGCTATCTGCTGGTTGCAAGGTGTAGGCTTTCGGGGTAAGAGTAGGAAAAGGGCATGCGAGGATAACTTTGACTGAAGAAATCATCATGGGTTACTGAGTACAGATTGTGCAGCACTAAAATATCTCCAGAAAAAGCAGGGTATGACAGCTGATGTAAGAACTGACTGTTTTCCTGTAGACAATAGGCCCTAGTACCGTGTGACTTTAAGGGTGTTTACATTTCAAATAGTTTAAGCGAGGTTACCACAAATACGGAAGTATAAGGGAGAAAGTGCTGAAGAGATGAGACTTACGGTCTGAAATGCAGAACCGGTTCAAAACCAGATGGTTCCATTTTTCAAACAACCAGAGTATGGCACATGGTGCTGTGACCGAAGGCGGGGAGAGAAATATAAGGTTGGTGTGCTCTGGTGGGTACAGCTTGGACTTGGGACGCCAGAGGTAAAACCCGGAGCCTCTGAGGCCCCATACAGTGAGCTGGCCCAGTGTTGGGTGCTGTGGGTGTACGGGACGTGCGTGATTGAGATACCAATACCGAGGCCCAATCTTGTATTCCTCAAAGTATTCAAGTTGCTGACACTAAACTCTTGGACCGAGTGAATAATAAGATTAGCCAGAGAGGCAAAATCTAACACAAGGATCCTACATGAAGTGAATTTGGATGTTCTCAACCCAGTTCGTAGAGGACAACAAAAAAAAAAACTCATAATTTAAGCATGGGGTTAGAGAAGCCACAGGATCGCCGGTGTGGGAAATGAGTAAACATTTGGCTAAAAAACAGTATTGCAAGGATAAAATCAGAAAATGTTGGAGTTACGCAGCCGGGCAGGCAACACCGGTGGAGAGAAACGAGTTAACGTTTCAGCTCGATGTCCCTTCGTCAGAACTGGAAGAGATGTAATAGTTTTTAAGCAAGTACAGAGGCGGGGAGGGGAGGGAAGGTCTGTGCTCGGGTAGTGGGCAGGAGTGATCAAATGATAAAAGGGCCGATGGTGCAAGGCAAAAGGTAATGGGACCAGTAAAGAAACAAGGTGGGTTAGAGGAGCTGTAAATGGCAACAGCAGAACCATTACCAGCACTTGCTGTCCCGAGAAATTGGGAGTGGTGATTATGATCTGAAATTGTTGGAGAGTCCGGGAGGCTGTACAGCGTCTAATCGAAAGATGAGGTATTGTTCCTCGAGCTGTTGAGCTGAATTGGAACAGTGTACAAGACAGTGAGTATTCTGAGATGTAATAGTTTATAAGCAAGGACAGAGGCAGGGAAAGGAGAAGATATATTTTTGAGGCCTCTCACTGTACTGTAGCTAACCAAGGAGCACTTCATTCTGCAAACAGGGTTGTGAATCTTGGAATTCTCTACCCCCCAAAGAACTGTGGATGCTACAGTATATATTCAAGGCTAAGATCGATTAGATTTTTGGCCGCTAGGGAAATCAAGGGAATATGGGCATCGAGCGGGAAAGTGGAGTTGAGATAAAAGATCAGCGATGGTGATGAATGGCGGAGCAGACTCGAGGGGCCGTATGGCCTATTCCTTATGTTTGTTTTTTATTATTCGTTTATGGCCAGTATTTATTACTAATTGCCCTCGAGAAGGTAGTGAGCCACCTTGAACTGCAGAGGGCAGTTAAGAGTCAACCACATTGCTAATGGTTCTGGAGTCACATATCGGCCAGACCGGGTAAGGACGGCAGATTTCCTTCCCTAAAGGTGAGCCAGACGGGTTTTTACAACAATCCGGCAGTTACATGGTCACCATTACTGATACTAGCTTTTTATTCCAGATTTAGTAATGAACTGAATTTAAATTCCCCAGCTGCCATGGTGGGATTTGAACTCGTGTCTCTGGATCACCCAAATTGCATTAGATATTGTGATTACTGTATATGATAAAATTAAATATTTAAAATAATGAATTAAATGTTACATCAAAGTATATTTGCAATTGACGTTTTTTAAAAAAGCCAGTATTATACCGAGGATTCCAACTTTTAAATGCAGGAAATAAGAATTTATATGACGGATATCTGAACTTGCTGCATTCATTCCTTTTTGCCGCAACAGTTTATAAATGTGTAGTTTTGTGGATAGACGGGAGAAGCTGGGGTTGTTCTCCTTGGAGCAGTGAAGGCTAAGAGGAGATTTGATAGAGCTGTTCAAAATCCTGAAGGATTTAGATAAGAGTAATAGAGAGAAACTTTCCAGTGGCTGAAGGGGCAACACGAGACGGTGCAGATTTAAGGTGATTGGCAAAAGAACCAAAGGCGTCATGTGGAAAAGGTTTTTTGACGGCGAGTGGTTAGGATTTGGAGTGCACGGCCTGATGGTGGTGGATACAGATTCAATAGTAATCTTTAAAAGGAAATTGGATAAATATTTGAAGAAAAAATTGCAGGGATACGGGGAAAGAGCAGGGGAGTGAGACTGACTGGATTGCCCTTTGAAAGAGCCGGCGCGGACTCGAAGGGCCGAATGGCCACCACCTGTGCTGTAGTGGTGCAGGCTCGAAGGGCCGAATGGCCTACTCCTGCACCTATTTTCTTTTCTATGTACTATTATATGAATCTATTTCTAATCTATGTATTGTGCAGTGAAGATCACGTATATCACTATCACACCGATGATGACATTTGTGTGTCTTTTTCCCAGTTAAAGCCTATTAATTTGCCATTTTCAACAAATCTAGATGTTACAAGTGCCTAGGTGGCTCGCGCAGTGTTGCCAACTCTGGTTGGAGGTATTCCTGGAGGTTTGAACATGTGATGTTTGCCCATGTGACCTCTATTCATATAGTACTGGATCTGCAAGTTTACTTTTAACTGTTGGGTCCCCTGCAGTTGACCATTTTTGCTTGTGTTTTTGCGCAAGAAGTTCTGACAGTCAGGTGGCTGCCCGTGAGAAGGGGGACACCAGAGGTGGGTGGGGGGGAAAGGGGGGTAATCGAGTACATGGCTGTATTTCAACAGGGACACCAGAGGTGGGAGGAACATTGATTCTAGCAATAACAAATAGTAACTGACTGAAATTGGACCGATAACTAATAGTACCTGTAACACTCAGATTCACCTTTAACCAAAACATAGAAACATAGGAAATAGGTGCAGGAGTAGGCCATTCGGCCCTTCGAGCCTGCACCCCCATTCAATATGATCATGGCTGATCATGCACTTCAGTACCCCATTCCTGCTTTCTCTCCATACCCCTTGATCTCTTTAGCCGTAAGGGCCACATCTAACTCCCTTTGAATATATCCAACGAACTGGCCTCAACAACTTTCTGTGGTAGAGAATTCCACAGGTTCACAATTCTCTGTGTGAGGAAGTTTCTCATCTCGGTCCTAAATGGCTTACCCCTTATCCTTAGACTGTGACCCCTGGTTCTGGACTTCCCCAACATCGGGAACATTCTTCCTGCATTTAACCTGTCCAATCCTGTTTCTATGTTTCTATTGAGCTCCCCTTTCTTCTAAATTCCATTGAATATAAGCCTAGTCAATCCAGTCTTCATATGTCAGTCCTGCCATCCCAGCAATCAGTCTGGTGAACCTTCGCTGCACTCCCTCAATAGCAAGAATGTCCTTCCTCAGATTAGGAGACCAAAACTGTACACAATATTCCAGGTGTGGCCTCCCCAAGGCCCTGTAATACAATAACTCAGTCTATCAATAGGCGTAACACTCCAGTGTCCCACCTGTAACTAGTAATCCTATAACCTGCTGATAACCACCCTGAAACTACAGCCAGAATTCCACTGCTGTGCCCCAGGTCCACCCCATTGCCTCATCGCTCTCTTTCCCCATCCCCCACCTCCCCTGCCAATGTTCCCTCTAGTTTTGTTTGGCACCATGCAGCCCTTTTAAGGGACTGCGCAGGCCATTCAAAATACCGCACATACTCGGTTTTTGTATTGAAAAGCCGGCTACGTGGATTCCCTGGAGCGCTGTCTGAGGCTGAACCAGACTGTTGGCAATCTTGGTGTCATATTTGACCCTGAAATGAGCTTTTGACCACATATCCACAGCATAACTGAGACGGCCTATTTCCACCTCCGTAACATCACCCGTCTCCGCCCCTGGCTCAGCTCATCTGCTGAAACTCTCATCCGTGTCTTTGTTACCTCTAGACTTGACTATTCCATCGCAGTCCTGGCTGGCCTCCCACATTCTACCCTCTGTAAACTTGTGCTCATCCAAAGCTCTGCTTCCCGTCTCCTAACTCGCACCAACTCCCATTCACCCATCACCCCCTGTGCTCGCTGACCTACATTGGCTCCCAGTTAAGCAACGCCTCGATTTTAACATTCTCATCTTTGTTTTCAAATCCCTCCATGGCCTCGTTCCTCCCTATCTTTGTAATCTTCTCCAGCCCCACAACCCCCTGAGAATTCTGCTCTCCTCGAATTCTGGCCTCTTGAGCATCCCCGATTGTAATTGCTGCTTTTGTATGGTAGTAGCGAAGCAAATCAAATGTTAATATCTAAGTCAGATATCCAGGCCCAAGCTCCCGGTGTACCAGGGTGGATATCCTGTGGGCTGCCTGTGAATTCCCTCTGAGGGCAGTGCTTCATGATGTGCTCCAGGGTCTGATCAGGAGCTCAACAGTCGCATGATGGGGAGGCTTTAGTCTTCCATCTATGGAGAAGGTGGCAGCATCGACCGTGACTGGTTCTGAGGCGGTCGATGGTTGCCAATGTTTGTGGGGAAGGTTTGAACCTTCAGGTTGTACTTGGGGTCCTCTATAAGGAATCCATTCTGTATGTCACAGTTCAAGTATTTTGCCATCGGTCATCAAGGCTAAGGGGAGATCGCTGAAGGGCTTTGGCAACCGTCCAAAATGACCTTCTAGATTTGAGACAGGATGGTGGTAGATTGTCCAAATCGGCCTGGATCGGCCTGTCTTCATTGGTATTCTCTGGAGACTCTATATTCATGGTGTAGGTGTGGTTGTGCGATGTTTGAAAGCACGGGCAGCCATTGTGTTGGTGTCGATGAAAGTGTACTGGTGATAATTCTCATAGTAGAATTATGCTGGACATCAACAGACTTAACTTGTGGAGCTGATAGCCACGCCGGAGAGCAGTACTCCGCTATAGCGTACACCAGGGCAAGAGCTGCCATATTGAGGGTTTGAGCGTCTGCGCCCCATGTGGATCCGGCCAGTTTCTGAATCAAGTTGACCCGACTCTTTAGTTTCTTCCCAAGGTTCTGGAGATGTTGTCTATACGACCAGGTGCTAGCGAGCGTGGCTCCTAAATAAGAGGTTTTTTGGCATGGTTTACCTCTGCGCCGCAAAATGAGACTTTCAAAGCTGGGTTTGCTTGATGGAACGTAGGAAATAGGAGTAGGCCATTCAGCCCCTCGAGTCTGCTCCACCATTCTGTAAGATCATGGCTGATCTGATCTTGGGCTCAGCTCCACTTCCCCGCCTGCTCCCCATAATCCTTGCCTCCTTATCTTTCAAAAATCTGTCTATCTCCATCTGAATTATATTCAATGTGCCAGCCTCCACAGCTCTCTGGGGCAGAGAATTCCACAGATTTAAGACCCTCAGAGAAGAAATTCCTCCTCATCTCAGTCCTAAATGAGTAACCCCTTATTCTTAACCTATGCCCTCTAGTTCTAGATTTCTCCACGAGTGGAAATATCTTCTCTGCAGCTACTTTTCGAGCCCCTTCATTATCTTATATGTTTCAATAAGATCACCTCTCATTCTTCTAAACTCCAATGAGTAGAGGCCCAACCTACTCAGCCTTTCTTCATAAGTCAACCCCCTCATCTCAGGAATCAACCTAGTGAACCTTCTTTGAACTACCGCCAATGCAAGTATATCCCTCCTTAAATGAGACCAAAACTGCACGCAGTACTCTAGGTGTGGCCTCACTAATACCCTGTACAGTTGTAGCAGGACTTCCCTGTTTTTATATTCCATCCCCCTTACAATAAAGGGCAATATTCCATTTGCCTTCCTGATTACTTACTGTACCTGCATACTAACTTTTTGTGTTTCATGCGCAAGGACCCCCAGGTCCCTCTTTGAAGAATTCTGTAAATACCACCTGAACCAGCAGGTTTTCCAGATTTGGTTGTCGACAGGCCTGCGTTTAGATCGTCCAAGATGAATGGATCAGACACAGTTAATGATCTTGGTGCCGCCATCAGGTTTGTCGAAAACTGCCGCTTCACCTGGCGTCAAAATTCTTTGTCCACCGGAGCCTTTGATGTTTGTATCAAGTGGGATGTAATGGTGCCCGCTCTGATGGTCGTCCTGTGTCTGTAGGTGGGGTTTGTCTGGGAAATTGATGGAGCAGGGTCCATGCTTTCCTGCTGGAGTGAGTGAAGTTAGTCTTCTCCACAAGGCTCCTCCACTTTTCATGTCTCGCCGAGTTCAACGAATCCAGCATTGGTGTGGTTGTAGCTGGTTTCTTGTTCAGCGACTACTCATGGTAGAGAGCCTCGCTTTCTTCCCTCCAACAAGGAATATATGCCTTTCTAAACCTGCGAGGTACACTGCGTTTTGCGGCAGCTTTAATAATTCCTATTAATCTGTTGAAGGCATTGGTGGTTGGTGGAATCCAGCTGATGTTGATGTCAACTGAACTTTGGAAGGTTTCCCAGTCTGCTTTTCTGAAGTTCCATCGTGGTTAGCCTGACATCAGTAGTGGGGAAAATGTTGGAATCAATTATTAAAGATGAAATAGCAGCACTTTGGAAAGCAGTGACAGGATTGGTCCAAGTCGGCATGGATTTATGAAAGGGAAATCATGCTTGACAAATCTAGAATTTTTTGAGGATGTAACTGTTAGGGTGGACAAGGGAGAACCAGTGGATGTGGTGTATTTGGATTTTCAAAAGGCTTTTGACAAGGTCCCACACAAGAGATTGTTGTGCAAAATTAAAGCACATGGTATTGGTGGTAATATACTGACGTGGATCGAGAACTTGTTGGCAGGTACCAGAGATTCGGGATAAATGGGTCCTTTTCTGAATGGCAGGTAGTGACTAGTGGGGTGCCGCAGGGCTCAGTGCTGGGACCCCAGCTATTTACGATATACATTAATGATTTAGACGAAGGAATTGAATGTAATATCTCCAAGTTTGCAGATGACACTAAGCTGGATGGCAGTGTGAGCTGTGAGGAGGACGCTAAGAGGTTGCAGGGTGACTTGGACAGGTTAGGTGAGTGGGCAAATGCGTGGCAGATGCAGTATAATGTGGATAAGTGTGAGGTTATCCACTTTGGTGGCAAAAACATGAAGGCAGAATATTATCTGAAGGGGAGGTGCAACGAGACCTGGGTGTCATGGTACATCAGTCATTGAAAGTTGACATGCAGGTACAGCAGGCGGTGAAGAAGGCAAATGGAATGTTGGCCTTCATAGCTAGGGGATTTGAGTATAGGAGCAGGGAGGTCTTACTGCAGTTATACAGGGCCTTGGTGAGACCTCACCTTGAATATTGTGTTCAGTTTTGGTGTCCTAATCTGAAGAAGGATGTTCTTGCTATTGAGGGAGTGCAGCGAAGGTTCACCAGACTGATTCCCGGGATGGCGGGACTGACATATGAGGAGAGACTGGATCGACTGGGCCTGTATCCACTGGAGTTTAGAAGGATGAGAGGGGATCTCATAGAAACATATAAAATTCTGACGGGACTGGACAGGTTAGATGCAGGAAGAATGTTCCCAATGTTGGGGAAGTCCAGAACCAGGGGACACAGTCTTAGGATAAGGGGTAAGCCATTTAGGACCGAAATGAGGAGAAACTTCTTCACTCAGAGTTGTTAACCTGTGGAATTCCCGACCGCAGAGAGTTGTTGATGCCAGTTCATTGGATATATTCAAGAGGGAGTTAGATGTGGCCCTTACGGCTAAAGGGATCAAGGGGTATGGAGAGAATGCAGGAAGGTGGTACTGAGGGAGTGATCAGCCATGATCTTATTAAATGGTGGTGCAGGCTCGAAGGACCGAATGGTCTACTCCTGCACCTATTTTCTATGTTCCGATGTTGATGTAATGAAAGAAATTTCTATGCCAATGTTGATGATTGAGGGCCTGTGTCGACTGTTAGGGATGTCGTCAAGAACGGTTCTGGAGGCGATGATTGGGTTTCCTTTGCTGTCTTTAGAGAGGGACCATAGGTCTGGGTTATATGCTCTCTGCCACCTTGACGAATGAAACGTACCTTGAACTTTGGCATCAAAAAAGAGGAATTTATTACCCAGTGTAGAGAAAACTCTGGCAATACTGGTCTGCTTGTGTTTGGTGCAGCCTTCGATGCCTTGTTTAACATAGCACATCAAGCCGTATTTGGGATGGTTGTTGAAAGCGATTAGGTCAATTGTATTGATATTTGTAGAAATTATGTTTAATTCATGGCAGAGAAAACCACGCCTCAACTGGGCTGGAGGGTGCCATGAAAGCTGGTATAAAGAATATAGGTCCCTAAAGACAGCTTACTTCCAGCACCGTAACATCGCCCATCTCCACCCCTGCCTCAGCTCATCCGCTGCTGAAACCCTCATCCGTGCCTTTGTTATCTCCAGATTCAACTATTCTCCGGCACTCCGGCTGACCTTCCATCTTCCACTCTCCATAAACTTGAGGTGATCCAAATCTCGGCTGCCGTGTCCTAACTCGCACCAAGTCCCGCTCACACATCACCCTCTGAGCTCGCTGACCTATCTTGGCTCTCGGTCTGGCAACACCTTGATTTTAAAATCCTCATCCTTGTTTTCAAATCCCTCCATGGCTTCACCCCTCCTTATCTCTGTAACCTCCTCCGACCCTCCGACTCTGAGATCTCTGCGCTCTTCTGGCCTCTTGCACATCCCTGATTTTCATCGCTCCACCATTGGTGGCCGTGCCTTCAGCTGCCTGGGCCCTAAGCTCTGGCATTCTCTCTCTAAACATCTCTGCCTCTCTCTCCTCCTTTAAGACGCTCCTTAAAATCTACCTCTTTGACCAAGCTTTTGGTCATCTGCGCTAACATCTCCTTGTGTGTCAAATTTTGTTCTATAATGCTTCTGTGAAGTGCCTTGGGACATTTTACTACATTAAAGGCGCTATATAAATAGCAGTTGTTTGTGTTGTAAAGTCAGGAAGTTTCAGATGATGTTGGAATCAGCCCCATCCTCATATTTAGATGAATGTATAAAATGCTAGTTCGATCAACCTGTTAATCTACTGAAATTAGTGTCACTTTTGCTCGACGTTAGAAAAGGCAAGAATTGATTGGATCCCCAACTGAGCTAAAATGAATTACTCTTACAAATAGACTATTCATAGAATCTTACAATGAAACAGCACAGCAGGAGGCCATTCGGCCCATCGTGCCTGTGCTGGCTCTGTGACAGAGCGATCCAATCAGTCCCACTCTCCGCTCTTTCCCCACAGCCCGGTAAATTTTTCCCCTTCCAGTATTTATCCAAATCCCGTTTGAAAGTCACTATTGAATCTGCTCCCACCGCCCTTTCAGGCAGCGCGTTCCCGATCACAACAACTCGCTGCGTAAAAACATTCTCCTCCTCTCCCCCTCAGGTTCTTTTGCAGATTATCGTCAATCTGTGTCGCTCTGGTTACTGACCATCCTGCCCCTGGGAACAGTGTCTCCTTATTTACTCTATCGAAACCATTCATAAATTTGAGCACCTTTATCAAATCTCTTCTGTACCTTCTCTGCTCTGAGGAGAACCCTAGGTCCTCCAGGCTATCCACATAACTGAAGCCCCTCATACCATAAATTGTGCTGTTAATTCGCCGCTGGAGGATTGGGACGTACATTTTTTTTTAAAAAATCTTCGTTGCCAATCTTTCCAATTCTTTGTCAAATCACAAACGCCAGAGGTCACCTTGCACACATCAAGGATCACTCTGCGCCAATGCTCTTAGCCAAAAGGCCGAGAGCCACTGCACCGTTTCTGGAAGTACTGCAATACCAGGTTCGTGCCATGGAGGTGGATGGGTCAGGCCCCCCACACACCTCCGTGGAGGTGGATGGGTCAAGCCACCCCACTCACCTCCTATTTCGGATGTACATTTTTTTTTGAAATTCGTAGCCAATCGTTCCAATTCTTTGTCAAATCACAAACGCCAGAGGTCACCTTGCACACGCCAAGGATCACTCTGCGCCAATGCTCTTAGCCAAAAGGCCTAGAGCCACTGCACCGTTCCTGGAAGTACTGCAATACCAGGTTCGTGCCATGGAGGTGGATGGGTCAGGTCCCCCACACACCTCCGTGGAGGTGGATGGGTCAAGTCAAGCCACCCCACCCACCTCCTGTTTCCAAAAAAGCAAGCATATACCTTCCTGATCCAGGGAGAACCACCCGGAGGTCATGGTGGCTACTCCCCTGTCAGGTCAGTTACGCATGATCTTAGCCAAAATTCGGACGTACATTGGCCCAACTGATGGCACCCTTTGCCAATATTGCAGGAAATTCCAGGCCAATTATTTTCTGACACTTAAACTTAATGGATTCATTTCTGGGTCACACATGGCTGAATTTCAGATATGCCTGAGCGGTGGGTGTGATTCCCATCAGAAGCATGAAGTCAGAAAAGGATTTCTCGCCTGCTTGGCCATTGGGAAACAGGAGGGCTGGTCTTCCTATGCTAAATGGTATACACTTTAATGCAAGGAGTATAGCGAATAAGGCGGATGAGCTAAGCGCACAGGTAGACGCTTGGGAGTATGACATTATAGCCATTACAGAGACATGGCTGAAAGAGGGGCAGGTTTGGCAGCTCAATATTCCTGGTTACAGGGTTTTTAGACAAGACAGCGAAGGGGGTAAAAATGAGAGGGAGGGGTCGCGCTATTGATTAAATAAAAGAATACAGCTGTGAGGAGGGATGATATGTTAGAGGGATCATCAAATGAGGCCACATGGGTTGAATTGAAAAATATAAAAGGGGCGATCACACTGGTGGGCATGTATTATAGACCCCCAAACAGTGAGAGGGAGATAAAGGAGCAAATATGTAGGCAAATTTCTGTGAAATCTAAAAACCATAGGGTAGTAATAGTCAGGGGATTTCAACTAACCTAATATTGATTGGGACAAATATAGTGTGAAGGATATAAAGGGTGCGGAATTCTTAAAATGCATTCAACTGTATGTAACAAGCCCAACACGGGAGGGGGCGGTCTTGGATTTAGTTTTGGGGAATGAAGCTGGGCAGGTAGAAGGGGTATCAGTGGGAGAGCACTTGGGTGCCAGTGACCATAATTCAGTCAGATTCAAGGTAGTTATGAATAAGGACAAGGATAGACCAGGAATAAAAATCCCAAATTGGGGAAAAGCTAACTTTGCTAAGTAGAGAAGTGATTCGGCCACAGTGGACTGAAACAACTACTTGTAGGTAAATCAGTGTCGGAACAATGGGAGGCATTGAAGGAGGAGATCTGGAGGGCTCAGGCCAAACATGTGCCCTTAAAGAAAAAGGGCGTGAATAACAATTCTAGAGCCCCCTGTAGGTCTAGGGAATAACAGTGGAGGAAAAAGGGAAGTTTATGTCATATACCGACGGCTAAATACTGTAGAATCTTTGGAGGAGTATAGAAAGTTCAGAGGTAAAATTAAAAGGATATTGGGAATGCCCAAGGAAAACCCAAAGATGTTCTATAAATATATTAAGAGTAAGAGGGTAACTAAAGAAAGGGTAGAGCCTATTAGAGACCATGAGGGTAATCTGTGTGTGGAGGCAGAAGATGTTGGTAGGGTTTTTAATGAATACTTTGCATCTGTTTTCACAAAGGAAAGGGGCAATGCATATACTGCTATTGAGGAGGATTGTGAAATTTTGGATGAAATAAACATAATGAGAGAGGAAGTATTAAGGGGTTTAGCAGCTTTGAAAGTGGATAAGTCCCCAGGCCCGAATGAAATGCATCCCAGGCTGTTGAGCGAAGTAAAAGAGGAAATAGCAAAGGACTTGACCATTATTTTTCAGTCCTCTTTGGATCTGGGCATGGTGCCGGAGGATTGGAGGACTGCTAATGTGGTACCCTTGTTTAAGAAGGGAGAAAGGGATAGGCCGAGTAATTACAGGCCTGTCAGCCTAACCTCAGTGATGGGAAAATTATTGGGAAAAATCCTAAAAGACAGGATAAATCTATATTTGGAAAGGCAAGGATTAATTCGGGACAGTCAACACGGATTTGTTAAGGGAAGATCGTGTTTGACTAACCTGATTGAATTTTTTGAGGAGGTAACCAAGAGGGTCGATGAGAGTAGTGCGTACGATGTAGTGTATATGGACTTTAGCAAAGCTTTTGACTGGTCACGAAGGTTAAAGCCCATGGGATCCAGGGCGAAGTGGCAAGTTGGATCCAAAATTGGCTTAGAGGTAGGAAGCAAAGGATAATGATTGATGGATGTTTTTGTGACTGAAAGGATGTTTCCAGTGGGGTTCCGCAGGGCTCAGTACTGGGTCCCTTGCTTTTTGTGGTATATATCAATGATTTAGATTTGAATATCGAGAGTATGATTAAGAAGTTTGCAGATGACACTAAAATTGGCTGTGTGGTTGATAATGAAGAGGAAAGTCATGGGCTGCAGGACGATATCAACCTACTGGTCAGGTGGGCAGAGCAGTGGCAAATGGAATTTAATTCAGAGAAGTGTGAGGTGATGCACTTTGGGAGGGCTAATAAGAAAAGGGTATACACATTAAGCGGTAGGCCACTTAATAGTGTAGATGAACAAAGGGACCTTGGAGTGCTTGTCCACAGATCCCTGAAAGTAGCAGGCCAGGTGGATAAGGTGGTTAAGGCGGCATACGGAATGCTTGCCTTTATTGGCCGAGCCATAGAATATAAGAGCAGGGAGGTTATGCTTAAATTGTTTAATACTCTGGTTAGGTCGCAGCTGAAATACTGCGTACAGTTCTGGTCACCATGGGGGAAGAAAAAGATACTTAAGATAGATGAATGAATGACTTCCAAGTATGCAGAGTGCAGGATGTAATATATTGTCAGGTTACACAGGATGTTTAAGTAATTGTGCTGACTGTTTACACTGTGATATGGAATAATATCCTCATGGATTTCTGTTTCCCTGAATCCCATGAGTCACAGTTCAGTGTTTGCTTTCGGAGACCACAGTGTAGCCTAGAAACGGCTTGCTGGCCCGAAACATTATCGTACAGGTTACCATTGAGCGCAGAGTCACTTATCAGTAACTCCCTGTCCAAATTATGGGACAGTGATTCAACGTGAATCAAAACAGAATCCCAAAATATTAACCTGTGTCTTCTCTGTTTCACATTCCTTACAATTGCAAGTTTATAATTTTTATTCCAATGTGAATTGGAATTACTGCTCATGTGGAGGATAAACACAGCAACAACAACAACTTGCATTGCTATACCAGCTTTAACATAACGTCCCAAGATGCTTCACAGGAGCGATTATCAAACAAAACCCGATACCAAGCCACATAAGGAGATATTAGGACAGCTGATCCAAAAGTTTGGTCAAAGATGTAGGTTTTAAGAGCGTCTTAAAGGAGGCGAGAGAGGTAGCGAGCTGGAGATATTTAGGGAGGGAATTTCAGAGCTTAGGAGATGAAGGCACGGCCACCAATGGTGGAGCGATTAGAATAAGGGATGTGCAAGAGGCCAGAATTGGAGGAGTGCAGAGATCTTGGGGGTTGTAGGGCTGGAGGGGATTACAGAGATGGGGAGGGGCGAGGCCATAGAGGGATTTGAAAGATCCATGCCTTTGCTAGGATAGGGCCACAGAGTTTTGGATGGGCTCAGGTTTATGGAGGGTGGAAGATGAGAGGCCAGCCTGGAGAACATTGGAATGGTCAAGTCTGGAGGTAACAAAGGCATGGATGAGGGTTTCCGCACCAGATGAGCTGAGGCAGGGGTGGAGTCAAGTGATGTTCCTGATGATGGTGACAATTATGGGGTCAGAAGCTCATCGCAGGGTCAGATAGGATGCCAAGGTTGGGAACGGTCTGGTTCAGCCTCAGACCGATCAGGCAGAGGGATGGTGTCGGGGGTCAGGGAGAGGGATGGTGTCGGGGGTCAGGGAGAGGGGTGGAGTCGGTGGTCAGGGAGAGGGATGGAGTCGGGGGTCAGGGAGAGGGATGGGTTCGGGGGTCAGGGAGAGGGATGGAGTCGGGGGCCAGGGAGAGGGATGGAGTTGGGGGTCAGGGAGAGGGGTGGAGTCGGGGGCCAGGGAGAGGGATGAGGTCGGGGGCCAGGGAGAGGGATGGAGTCGGGGGTCAGGGAGAGGGATGGAGTTGGGGGCCAGGGAGAGGGATGGAGTCGGGGGCCAGGGAGAGGGATGAGGTCGGGAGTCAGGGATGAGGTCGGGGGTCAGGGAGAGGGATGGAGTCGGGGGCCAGGGAGAGGGATGGAGTCGGGGGTCAGGGAGAGGGATGAGGTCGGGGGTCAGGGAGAGGGATGGAGTCGGGGGTCAGGGAGAGGGATGAGGTCGGGGGTCAGGGAGAGGGATGGGTTCGGGGGTCAGGGAGAGGGATGAGGTCGGGGGCCAGGGAGAGGGATGGAGTCGGGGGCCAGGGAGAGGGATGAGGTCGGGGGCCAGGGAGAGGGATGAGGTCGGGGGCCAGGGAGAGGGATGGAGTCGGGGGTCAGGGAGAGGGATGAGGTCGGGGGTCAGGGAGAGGGATGGGTTCGGGGGTCAGGGAGAGGGATGGAGTCGGGGGTCAGGGAGAGGGATGGAGTCGGGGGTCAGGGAGAGGGATGAGGTCGGGGGTCAGGGAGAGGGATGGAGTTGGTGGTCAGGGAGAGGGATGGAGTCGGGGGTCAGGGAGAGGGATGGAGTCGGGGGTCAGGGAGAGGGATGAGGTCGGGGGCCAGGGAGAGGGATGAGGTCGGGGGTCAGGGAGAGGGATGAGGTCGGGAGTCAGGGATGAGGTCGGGGGTCAGGGAGAGGGATGGAGTCGGGGGTCAGGGAGAGGGATGAGGTCGGGGGTCAGGGAGAGGGATGGGTTCGGGGGTCAGGGAGAGGGATGGAGCTGGGGGTCAGGGAGAGGGATGGGTTCGGGAGTCAGGGAGAGGGATGAGGTCGGGGGCCAGGGAGAGGGATGGAGTCGGGGGCCAGGGAGAGGGATGAGGTCGGGGGTCAGGGAGAGGGATGGAGTCGGGAGTCAGGGAGAGGGATGGAGTCGGTGGTCAGGGAGAGGGATGAGGTCGGGAGTCAGGGAGAGGGATGAGGTCGGGGGTCAGGGAGAGGGATGGGTTCGGGAGTCAGGGAGAGGGATGAGGTCGGGGGCCAGGGAGAGGGATGAGGTCGGGGGCCAGGGAGAGGGATGAGGTCGGGGGCCAGGGAGAGGGATGAGGTCGGGGGCCAGGGAGAGGGATGAGGTCGGGGGCCAGGGAGAGGGATGAGGTCGGGGGCCAGGGAGAGGGATGAGGTCGGGGGCCAGGGAGAGGGATGAGGTCGGGGGCCAGGGAGAGGGATGAGGTCGGGGGCCAGGGAGAGGGATGAGGTCGGGGGTCAGGGAGAGGGATGAGGTCGGGAGTCAGGCAGAGGGATGAGGTCGGGAGTCAGGGAGAGGGATGAGGTCGGGGGATGGAGTCGGTGGTCAGGGAACGGAGTTTGTGGGGGACTGAAGACAATGTCTTCAAATACTGAAGATGTTGGATCTCTTTTCTCTAGAACAGAGAAAGCCGAGGAGTGACCTGATAGACTAAGACTATGAAAAGGTTTGATAGGGTAGACATAGAGAAGATGTTTCCACTTGTGGGGGAGACCAGAACGAGGGGCCATCAATATCAGACAGTCACCAATAAATCCAATGGGGAATTCAGGAGAAACTTCTTTACCCAGAGAGCGGTGAGAATGTGGAACTCGCTGCCACAGGGAGGGGTTGAGGAGAAAAGTATAGATGCATTTAAGGGGGTGCACACAGGGGAGAAACACTGCAGCACTCCCTCAGTATTGCCCCTCCGACAATGCGGCGCTCCCTCAGTACTGCCCCTCCGACAGTGCAGCGCTCCCTCAGTACTGCCCCTCCGACAATGCGGCGCTCCCTCAGTACTGCCCCTCTGACAGTGCGGCACTCCCTCAGTATTGCCCCTCCGACAATGCGGTGCTCCCTCAGTACTGCCCCTCTGACAGTGCGGCACTCCCTCAGTACTGCCCCTCTGACAGTGCGGCACTCCCTCAGTACTGCCCCTCTGACAGTGCGGCACTCCCTCAGTACTGCCCCTCCGACAGTGCGGCACTCCCTCAGTACTGCACTGGAGCGTCGGCCTTGATTTTAATCTCTGGAGTGAGACATGAACCTACAACCTGCTTTCTCAGAGGTGAGAGTGTTACCCCCTGAGCCAGGTATTAGTCGAATCCCACACCTGCTCACATGATATTAATAGTCCTCTTTTTCATGCAATTACTTAGTTCCATTTTAAAATAAATTATGGACTACATAGTCTAAGCACCCTCTGTATAAAAGAACTTTTTACTTCCCAGGAGTGTTTGAAAAATCAGTTGAGGCTAACCAAAAGTGGTACTCGATCCGCAAATCTGGAATTCCCTCCCAAAACCTCTCCACTTTGCTTTCATCCTTAAAGATGCTCCTTAAAACCTACCTCTTTGACCAAGCTTTTGGTCATCTGTCCTCATGGGCCAAAATTTGCTCAAGCAGTGCATCGAATTGCATTGGCCAAAGTTCGACTTTTCCTTTGATTGTTCAAATTTTGAATGTTTTTGCGTGGCATGTTGCTGATAACTGAAGTTGCCAGCTGATAACGGTGCAGTGAGGGAAACGATGTCTCCCCAAGATCCTACAAATCCCCTGGGAGGACAGACGCACCAATGTTAGGTCCTCGACCAGGCCAACGTCCCCAGCATTGAAGCACTGACCACACTCGATCAGCTCTGCTGGGCAGGCCACATTGTTCGCATGCCCGACACGAGACTCCCAAAGCAAGCGCTCTACTCGGAACTCCTTCATGGCAAACGAGCCAAAGGTGGGCAGAGGAAACGTTACAGGGACACCCTCAAAGCCTCCCTGATAAAGTACGGCATCCCCCCCCGACACCTGGGAGTCCCTGGTCAAAGACCGCCCTCAGTAGAGGAAGTGCATCCGGGAGGGCGCTGAGCACCTCGAGTCTTGTCGCCGAGAGCATGCAGAAATCAAGCGCAGGCAGCAGAAGGAGCGTGCGGCAAACCAGTCCCACCCTCCCTTTCCCTCAACCACTGTCTGTCCCACCTGTGACAGAAACTATGGTTCTTATATTGGACTGTTCAGTCACCTAAGGACTCATGTTAAGAGTGAAAGCAAGTCTTCCTCGATTCCGAGGGACTGCCGATGATGAGGGAAACTGGGCATCTGGGACCGGATTGAGCAGGACAAGCAACAGTGCATTTCTGTAATCAATCTGACTGAGGGATTGTGAAATAAACAGCACAGGAACTGAGAAGGAAGTGTAAATTAGAGAGGGTGAATTCAATGTCAAATAAAGAGAGGGGAAGAAAGACTGGATTAAGATAGAGAGAAAAAAAGAGACAGAAAGGAAATGTAAAAATGATTTTAAAAATTTTTACATTTTAAAATCTCCAACAACAATTAAAAGCTGAAGGAATGAGATGCTACACCTGTAATAGTTAGTTTTCAGTGCCAGAGTTTGACTGGCAGTGATTAACACTCATGTCGTTAAATGGGTACTTAGTCTGGAATAAATAAGACCTGACTTCCTGTGGTGAGTTTAGTTCGTATCTACCGCGCAAATACAGAACTTCACATTGTTTGATGCATTTCAATGGAGAGGCAGACACTGAGATGCCGTCTTCGCGAAGCTAATGGCAAAGTGGCGTAACTTGGGGATGTCCACGTTTAACCGTGCATCTACCCCCTTGCCTGGAGTTGCTGCTCTATTTACCCGGAAGATAACATGAGGCTCGCCATCATTTTGACCAAATATCTCCTTTATGTGGCAAATGTTATCTGATAACGATCCTGTGAAGAACATTGGGATGTTTTTCTACATTAAAGGCGCTGTATAAATATAAATTATTGTTGTTGTAGGCAAAGCAAGGGGGCGATAGGCAGGCCACAACAGGACCAGGAATATCTCTACACAGACTGAGATTGTGATCAGCTGCAAAAACTCTTCAGTGTCTCTGAGGTCAGGTCAATTATCCCGCAGAAAAACAATCCTGCCTCACACTCTTGGCACCTCGCGTGCCCTGCAGGAGCTAACTTTCAAGGTAAGTTTCGTGATAAAGCTTAGCAAGATGTAGTTTACCCAGCACGAAGAAGAATCTACCGCCCCCAGCCCCAACAGCCCCAACACTGTTTCATTAAAAGGTGACCTTTCGCTTGAGGCAATGCCTTATTAGCAATCTCCATTTGTGCCTGACACAATCTACAAACACACGCAGTGGCCTCTGTTGTTGCAAGTCTCTCTGTCCCTTCAGGCTACAGTGCTGCCAGACTAAAGGGTATCGTGAGAAGTGTACATGCTCTCTGCCCAGCTATCGCTCTTTTACATCTCTTCTGTGATGGAGTTATTTAGCTTTCAATGTGTTGTTCTGCATGCCTTCAGAAGAAAAATACCTTCTTGGGTTTAGTGGGGCCAGAGTTGGTGGTAGAGATTCCCAGAAACACTAGGTGGCAGTCGGATACAAGAGGCAGGCCCAGCCTGCGAGCATAGCTTTGAACCAGCTGAGCCACGCCAGCTGCTGGTTGCTGATAAGCCCAAAGCTACCAGAGGGGTCAGAGGGGTCACATTCGGCAGGCAGAAGGAGTGAGTTTGACAGCTTATGTTCATTGGCCCCACACAGCCAGCACCACCATGCCCCACGCACTGTCGCGGTATTAGTGCTGGAGAATGAGCCAATGCCAAGTGTTAGTAAGCTTGGATAAAAGGGGGTACAGTCAGAAGCACTGGGGAAAAGTGCACTGAAAGATTTACAATAGCAAAACTGAGCAGGTACAACTATCGGGAAAGGCTGAGCAGGCCGGGGCTCTTCTCTCTAGAAAACAGAAGATTGAGGGGTGACCTGATAGAGGTTGTTAAGGTTATGAAAGGTTTCGGTAGGGTAGATGTAGAGATGATGGGGTGGTATAGGTACCAATAATATAGGTAAAAAAACAGGATGAGGTCCTACAAGCTGAATTTAGGGAGCTAGGAGTTAAATTAAAAAGTAGGACCTCAAAGGTAGTAATCTCGGGATTTCTACCAGTGCCACGTGCGAGTCAGAGTAGGAATCGCAGGATAGCTCAGATGAATACGTGGCTTGAGGAGTGGTGCAGCAGGGAGGGATTCAAATTCCTGGGACATTGGAACCGGTTCTGGGGGAGGTGGGACCAGTACAAACCGGACGGTCTGCACCTGGGCAGGACCGGAACCAATGTCCTAGGGGGAGTGTTTGCTAGTGCTGTTGGGGAGGGTTTAAACTAATATGGCAGGGGGATGGGAATCTATGCAGGGAGACAGAGGGAAGTAGAATGGGGGCAGAAGCAAAAGATAGAATGGAGAATAGTAAAAGTGGAGGGCAGAGAAACCTAAGGCAAAAATCAAAAAGGGCCACATTACAGCAAAATTCTAAAGGGACAAAGTGTGTTAAAAAGACAAGCCTGAAGGCTCTGTGCCTCAATGTGAGGAGTATTCTTAATAAGGTGGGCGAATTAACTGCGCAGGCAGCTATTAACGAATATGATATAATTGGGATTACGGAGACATGGCTCCAGTGTGACCAAGGCTGGGAACTCAACATCCAGGGGTATTCAATATTCAGGAAGGAAAAGGAGATGGGGTAGTGTTGCTGGTTAAAGAGGAAATTAGCGCAATAGTAAGGAAGGACATTAGCTTGGATGATGTGGAATCGCTATGGGTAGAGCTGCAGAAGACCAAAGGGCAGAAAACGCTAGTGGGAGTTGTGTACAGACCACCAAACAGTAGTAGTGAGGTTGGGGACAGCATCAAACAAGAAATTAGGGATGCATGCAATATAGGTACAGCAGTTATCATGGGCGATTTTAATCTACATATAGATTGGGCTAACCAAACTGGTAGCAATACGGTGGAGGAGGATTTCCTGGAGTGTATTAGGGATGGTTTTCTCGACCAATGTGTCGAGGAACCAACTAGAGGGCTGGCCATCCTAGACTGGGTGATGTGTAATGAGAAAGGACTAATTAATAATCTTGTTGTGCGAGGCCCCTTGGGGACGAGTGACCATAATATGGTAGAATTCTTTATTAAGGTGGAAAGTGACACAGTTAATTCAGAGACAAGGATCCTGAACTTAAGGAAAAGTAACTTCGCTGGTATGAGACGTGGATTGGCTAGAATAGACTGGCGAGTGATACTTAAATGGTTGACGCTGGATAGGCAATAGCAAACATTTAAAGATCACATGGATGAACTTCAATAATTGTACATCCCTGTCTGGAGTAAAAATAAAACGGGGAAGGTGG
Source organism: Pristiophorus japonicus (assembly GCF_044704955.1). Classification (NCBI taxonomy): domain Eukaryota; kingdom Metazoa; phylum Chordata; class Chondrichthyes; family Pristiophoridae; genus Pristiophorus; species Pristiophorus japonicus. The sequence goes on along the minus strand of NC_091984.1, from coordinate 1,614,088 downwards.
CTCAACCATGGGTAACAATGGAAATTAGCAATAGCGTTAAATCCAAGGAAGAGGCATTTAAATTGGCCAGACAAAGCAGCAAACCTGATGACTGGGAGAAACTTAGAATTCAGCAGAGGAGGACAAAGGGTTTAATTAGGAGGGGGGAAATAGAGTATGAGAGGAAGCTTGCTGGGAACATAAAAACTGACTGCAAAAGCTTTGATAGATATGTGAAGAGAAAAAGATTATTGAAGACAAACGTAGGTCCCTTGCAGTCGGATTCGGGTGAATTTATAATGGGGAACAAAGAAATGGCAGACCAATTGAACAAATACTTTGGTTCTGTCTTCACGAAGGAAGCCACAAATAACCTTCCGGAAATACTAGGGGACCAAGGGTCTAGTGAGAAGGAGGAACTGAAGGAAATCCTTATTAGGCGGGAAATTGTGTTAGGGAAATTGATGGGATTGAAGGCCGATAAATCCCCGGGTCCTGATAGTCTGCATCCCAGAGTACTTAAGGAAGTGGTCCTAGAAATTGTGGAGGCATTGGTGATCATTTTCCAACAGTCTATTGACTCTGGATCAGTTCCTATGGACTGGAGGGTAGCTACTGTAACACCACTTTTTAAAAAAAAGGAGGGAGAGAGAAAACGTGGAATTATAGACCAGTTAGCCTGACATCAGTAGTGGGGAAAATGTTGGAATCAATTATTAAAGATAAAATAGCAGCGCATTTGGAAAGCTGTGACAGGATCGGTCCAAGTCAGCATGGATTTATGAAAGGGAAATCATGCTTGACAAATCTTCAAGAATTTTTTGAGGATGTAACTAGTAGAGTGGACACGGGAGTGGATGTGATGTATTTAGACTTTCAAAAGGCTTTTGACAAGGTCCCACACAAGAGATTGGTGTGCAAAATTAAAGCACATGGTATTGGGGGTAATGTATTGATGTGGATAGAGAACTGGTTGGCAGACAGGAAGCAGAGAGTCGGAATAAATGGCTCCTTTTCAGAATGGCAGGCAGTGACTAGTGGAGTGCCGCAGGGTTCAGTGCTGGGACCCCAGCTCTTTACAATATACATCAATGATTTAGATGAAGGAATTGAGTGTAATATCTCCAAGTTTGCAGATGACACTCAGCTGAGTGGCGGTGTGAGCTGTGAGGAGGATGCAAAGAGGCTATAGGGTGACTTGGTTAGGTGAGTGGGTAAATGTATGGCAGATGCAGTATAATGTGGATAAATGTGAGGTTATCCACTTTGGTGGCAAAAACATGAAGGCAGAATATTATCTGAATGGTGACAGATTAGGAAAAGGGGAGGTACAATGAGACCTGGGTGTCATGGTTCATCAGTAATTGAAAGTTGGCATGCAGGTACAGCAGGCGGTGAAGAAGGCAAATGGTATGTTGGCCTTCATAGCTAGGGGATTTGAGTACAGGAGCAGGGAGGTCTTGCTGCAGTTGTACAGGGCCTTGGTGAGACCTCACCTGGAATATTGTGTTCAGTTTTGGTGTCCTAATCTGAGGAAGGACATTCTTGCTATTGAGGAAGTGCAGCGAAGGTTCACCAGACTGATTCCTGGGATGGCAGGACTGACATATGAGGAGAGACTGGATCGACTGGGCGTGTATTCACTGGAGTTTAGAAGAATGAGAGGGGATCTCATAGAAACATATAAAATTCTGACGGGTTTAGACAGGTTAGATGCAGGAAGAATGTTCCCAATGTTGGGGAAGTCCAGAACCAGGGGTCACAGTCTAAGGATAAGGGGAAAGCCATTTAGGACCGAGATGAGGAGAAACTTCTTCACCCAGAGAGTGGTTAAACTGTGGAATTCCCTGCCGCAGAGAGTTGTTGATGCCAGTTCGTTGGATATATTCAAGAGGGAGTTAGATATGGCCCTTACGGCTAAAGGGATCAAGGGGTATGGAGAGAAAGCAGGAAATGAGCAGCCACGATCTTATTGAATGGCGGTGCAGGCTTGAAGGGCTGAATGGCCTACTCCTGCACCTATTTTCTATGTTTCTATGAATTTGGTACTGCGCTGTGACGGGAATTCCTGCGGCAGCCGCGGACGTCCGGCCCCACGAGCTATATTGGGCACACGGCCCTCGAGAGGAACTGCAGCGCAAAATCTCGCGCTTTACTTCCTCTCTGGGGCACAAAGGCACATAAAGTTTCCATCGCTAGGCGGTGAGATGCACAGCGATGCCGCGTATACAAGTCCCTCCCTTTCCAGTAAAGGGGAGGGCCAAGCTGCTGACTGTGGGAAGGGAATGGGGCCATCGCTGATCCACAGGGGAGCAAGTCACCATGGCAGCAGCCCGACACACAAGCGAAGTGGCAGGCAGCACGAGCACCGCACGGACCCCGCGATCTACAATCGAGAAGGCCACAGACCGGTAAGTTGGCCTATTTTTTAGTGTTTCACCTCCCCTTTCATTTTCGCCCTGCGAGCGCCCTACAGCCCCGTGAAGGGCACGACCGAATTTTCGTCCCGGGGCGAAAGCGGGTCTCTGTGCACGGTGATGGGCGCTACCAATTACCGCTGCCGCTAAACTCCTGGAATTTCACGAGAGTCGGTAGCGGTGCCGCGCACGGGTGTTTTTGTGACTGGAAGGCTGTGGGGTTCCGCAGGGCTCAGTGCTGGGTCCCTTGCCTTCTGTGGTATTTCTATCAATGACTCCCTGGGAGGAATGATGCACCAACGTTAGTGTCCTCGACCAGGCCAACATCCCCAGCATTGAAACACTGACCACACTCGGTCAGCTCCGCTGGGCAGGGCCACATTGTCCGCATGTCAGACACGAGACTCCCAAAGCAAGCGTTCTACTCGGATCTCCTTCACGGCAAACGAGCCAAAGGTGGGCAGAGGAAACGTTACAAGGCCACCCTCAAAGCTTCCCTGATAAAGTGCAACATCCCCACCGAAACCTGGGCCAAAGACTGCCCTAAGTGGAGGAAGTGCATCCGGGAGGGCGCTGAGCACCTCGAGTCTCATCGCAAGATGATGCAGAAAGCAAGCGCAGGCAGCGGAAGGAGCGTGCGGCAAACCAGTCCCACCCACCCCTTCCCTCAACCACTGTCTGTCCCACTTGTGACAGGGACTGAGGTTCTCGTATTGGACTGTTCAGCCACCTAAGAACTCATGTTAAGAGTGGAAGCAAGTCTTCCTCAATTCTGAGGGACTGCCTATGATGATGATGATGATGGTGGGATTTGAATGTTGGGGTATGATTAAGAAGTTTGCAGATGACACTAAAATCGGCCGTTTGGTTGATAATGAAGAAGAAAGCTGCGGACTGCAGGAAGATATCAATGAACTGGTCAGGGGGGCAGAACAGGGGCAAATGGGATTCAATCTGGATAAGTGTGAGGTAATGCATTTAGGGAGGGCTAACAAGGCAAGGGAATATACATTAAATGGTAGGACACTGAGAAGTGTAGAGGAACAGAGTGACCTGGGAGTGCAGGTCCACAGATCCCTGAAGGTAGCAGGCCAGGTAGATAAGGTGGTTAAGAAGGCATACGGAATTCTTGCCTTTATTAGTCGAGGCATGGAATACCGGAAAGATTTTTTCTGCACTGGAAAGGGTGCAGAGAAGATTTACAAGAATGTTGCCTGAACTGGAGAATTTTGGCAATGAGGAAAAATTGGAGATGCTGGGTCTGTTTTCTATGGAACAGAGGAGTCTGAGGGGAGATCTGATTGGGGTGTATAAAATTATGAGGGGCCTGGATAGAGTGGATAGGAAGGATCTGTTTCCCTTGACAGAGGGATCAACAACCAGGGGGCATAGATTTAAAATAATTGGGGGGAGGTTTAGAGGAGATATGAGGGAAAATTTCTTCCCCCAGAGGGTGGTGGGGGTCTGGAACTCACGGCCTGAAAGGGTGGTAGAGGCAGAAACCCTCACCACATTTTAAAAATACTTGGATGTGCACCTGAAGTGCCGTAACCTACAGGGCTACGGACTGAGAGATGGAAAGTGGGATTAGGCTGGGTAGCTCTTGGTCGGCCGGCACGGACATGATGGGCCGAAATGGCTACCTTCCATGCTGAAAATTGTTATGATTCTATGAAAAAGTCGTTTGTGCAAATGACCCGAATTTACCCCCGATGTTTCCACTTACGCAGGAGACCAAAACTAGGGGCTGTAAGCAATGTTGTTTTATTAAAATTCGGATCCAGAAGTCGCTCTTAATGGAGGCGTTGACTACACATAAGAACATAAAATAAGAAATAGGAGCAGGAGTCGGCCATACAGCCCCTCGAGCCTGCTCCACCATTCAATAAGATCATGGCTGATCTGATCATGGACTCAGCTCCACTTCCCTGCCCACTCCCCATAACCCTTTATTCCCTTATTGCTCAAAAATCTGTCTATCTCCGCCTTAAATATATTCAATGACCCAGCTTCCACAGCTCTCTGAGGCAGAGAATTCCACAGATTTACAACCCTCTGAGAGAAGAAATTCCTCCTCATCTCAGTTTTAAATGGGCGGCCCCTTATTCTAAGACTATGTCCCCTAGTTTTAGTTTCCCCCATCAGTGGAAATATCCTCTCTGCATCCACCTTGTCGAGCCCCCTCATTATCTTATAAGTTTCGATAAGATCACCTCCCATTCTTCCGAACGCCAATGAGTATAGTCTCAACCTATCCTCATAAGTCAACCCCCTCATCTCCAGAATCAACCGAGTCAACCTTCTCTGAACAGCCTCCAATGCAAATATATCCCTCCTTAAATACAGAAGACCAAAACTGTACGCTGCACTCCAGGTGTGGCCTCACCAATACCCTGTACAGTTGTAGCAGGACTTCTCTGCTTTTATACTCTATCCCCCTTGCAATAAAGGCCCACATTCCATTGGCCTCCCTGATCACTTGCTGTACCTGCAGACTATTTGTGTTTCATTCACAAGGACATCACGAGAGGAGCGGCCACGGGACGGTGGCAACACCTCAGGGGCGGAAGTTGAGGGCGGTGTGGAGTGACCGCCGTGATGATGTCACTTAAAGGGGAGAGCCTGCGCGATTTGAAAGCTTCAGCCCACTGGACCACCAGGGAGGGTTTCGGCCGGACCAGCACCCTGGCACCCAGTAGGGGATGCCAGGCTGCCTGTTGGTGGCCCGGCCGAACACGGGGGCATAATTGTCGGGCCGACATGGCAGTCGGCTAACAAAAACCAACACACGGCGGCAGCTGCAGTGCATCCTCCCCTCTGAGGAAAGCCGCACCGCCATTGCAGAAGGCCACAGGCGAACCGGACCAGGTTTTGGCACCGCTGGGCGGGCCGAGGATTTTCCGAGGGGGATGTCACCACCGGCGGTGTGCACGGTGACGATGCACTTAGCACGGATCGGCAGCGTTGGGGTTGTGGGGGAGATCGGGGCACCGGGAGGGCAATTGGCCTATCAGCAGCGTGGCCGCTGATTTGCGGTGGCAACAGGCCTTAAGGAAAGGTGCAATTTTGGCCCCCTTACTCTTGTACTGCAACCCCCTTACAATAAAGCCATTTACCTTCCTAACTGCTTGCTGTACCTGCATGTTGACATTCTCTGTTTCCTGTATAAAGACACCTAAATCTCTCTGAACACCAACATGTCATAGTTTCTCAGCATTTTAAAAAATATTCTGTTTTTCTATTCTTCCTACTAAATTGAATAACCTCACAATCAGGCTGGAGGAAAGGGGCAGTTTTATGGGTTGAAGCATTCGACTATTCCAACTGACTGCTGACTGGCTTCCCACCTGTCACCCTGCAAACCTCTGCTACCTGTATAATACCTCGCACCCAGTCCCGCTCACCCATCACCCCCTGTGCTCGCTGAGCTACATTGGCTCCCGGCTAAGTAAAGCCTCCATTTTAAAATTATCATCCTTGTTTTCAAATCCCTCCATGGCTTCGCCCCTCCCTATCTCTGTAATCTCCTCCAGCCCTACAACCCCCCCCCGAGATATCTGCACTCCTCTAATTCAGGCCTCTTGAGCATCCTGATTATAATCTCTGCACCATTGCCTTCTGTTGCCTGGGCCCCAAGCTCTGGAACTCCCTCCCTAAACCTCTCCGCCTCGCTATCTCTCTCCTCCTTTAAGACTGCCCTAATATCTGCTTTGGTGACTTGGTGTCAAATTTAATTTGATAAAGCTCCTTGGGATGTTTTGCTACGTTAAAGGTGCTATATAAATGCAAGCTGTTGTTGAAGTAGCTGTATCAGATACACAAGGCCAAAGGCACAAGGCAATGTCGCAGTGTAATGCAAATGTTTACAACAAAATCAATGGGCTGTGATCGATCAAGAGCTACCGACAGTGTAACTGACATTGGAGACTTTTCATTAATATTATATATTTCAATATACTTTCCATCAACCTTCCAGTATTATTACTACAACTATAAGTGCCCTTGATGTAGAAAAACCTCCTTGCGTTACAACGCCCCAAACCACTCACATTATGACAGATGTGGTGGTACTAATGCCTTGACCAGCCTCGGTCACCTGGGAATTGACTTTAAAACCTACCTCTTTGACCAACCTTTTAGTCACCTGTCCTACTATCTTCTAATGCGGCGTCAAATTTTGTTAAATAATCGCTCCAGTGAAGCTCCAGTGGGACGTTTTACTACATTAAAGGTTCTGTATAAATACAATATCCCGAAACCAGAAACCTTATCGCTGACCCTCATCAGTTCCCAGATCCCCGACTCCTCAATAAAAATCTTGCCCGTGTTTTTAACCCCTCCAGCTCTACAACCCTTCCTCTGCTGGAGTATCTGTTTCTGTGATTCAATCCTCTTGTGCATCACCTCCATCTTCACACCACCATCGGCATCTTAAGTCCAAGAAACAGATCTAGCCTGAATGGATGGCCTGAGACAGCAGAAAGTATCAGCCGTGGCTCAGTGTGTTGCACTCTTGCTCTCTGGAATCAGAAGGTTGTGGGTTCAAGTCCCCCTCCATCAACTGGAGCACAAAAATCGAGGCTGACACTCCAGTGCGGTACTGAGGGAGCGCCGCACTGTCAGAGGTGCCATCTTTCGGATGAGACGTTAAACCGAGGCCCCATCTGCTCTGTCAGGTGAATGTAAAAGATCCCATGGCACTAATCAAAGAAGAGCAGGGGAGTTCTCCTCGATGTCTTGGCTGATATTTGTCCCTCAACCAACATAACAAAAAACAGATTATCTGGTCATTATCACATCGCTGTGTGTGGGATCTTGCTGTGCGCTAATTGGCTGTCCCATCTCCCACATTACAACAGTGACTACACTCCAAAAGTACTTCATTGGCTGTAAAGCGCTTTGAGACGTCCGGTGGTCGTGAAAGGCGCTATAGAAATGCATGTCTTTCTTTTTCTATTGTGGTGTAAGCCCAGGATTAAAAGTGGCCTGCAGTCTGCATTCAGGTTCCGTCCCACCCTCACAGACCGATACTCCTCGAGTCCATTGCCAGAGGACTTCTCCAAACTAGTACAAAGAGTTTCCACATGCTCGAGCTCATTTTGGATGCGACGAGGCATAAATTGTATGAGCAGCGCTTTAGTTAACAGTGTATTGCAGATCAGGAAATATAAAAAACAGTCTGTCAACAAAGTTTCTCTGAGCAGAGAATTTTTGCCACAGTCATAACTGTTGGGGAGGGGGGCGTAGAAATCTGACCATCTGGTGAGAAAAATCGGGAGGTCACATATTACTTGGAAAATACGAATCTAAGTGGGGTAGAAGAGCAAAGGGATCTCGGAGTACAAACACACAAATCACTGAAAGTAGCGACACGGGTTAGCAAGGCCATAAAAAGGCAAACCGAGAAGTAGGGTTCATTTCTAGAGGAGTAGAATTGAAAAGTAGGGAGGTTATGCAAATCTTTTTTCGAACTTGGTTAGACCACACACGGAGCACTGCGTACAGTTCTGGTCGCCATATTATAAAAAGGATATGGAGGCACTGGAGAGGGTGCAGAGAAGATTTGCAAGGTGATACCAGAAATGTGAGGTATACCTATCAGGAAAGGATGAACAGGCTGGGTCTCTTTTCTCTTGATAAAAGACGGCTGAGGGGTGACCTAATCGAGGTCTTTAAAATGATTAAAGGTTTTGATAGAGTGGATACAGAGAGAATGTTTCCACTTGTGGGGGAGACCAGAACTCGGGGCCATCAATATAAGACAATCGCGAATAAATCCAATGGGGAATTCAGGAGAAACTTCTTTACCCAGAGAGCGGTGAGAATGTGGAACTCGCTGCCACAGGGAGGGGTTGAGGTGAATAGTATTGATGCATTTAAGGGGAGGCCAGACAAGCATACGAGGGAGAAGGGAATCGAGGATTATGCTGATAGATTTAGATGGGGAAAGACGGGAGGAGGCTCGAGTGGAGCATAAACACCGGCACGGACTGGTTGGGCCGAACGGCCTGTTTCTGTGCCGTATATCCAGTGTAATCCTATGTAAGCTTGTGTGGAGATTAGTTTTTAAGTGAAGTAGTGGATGGTTAAGATATTGATTACACTTGGCTACTGAGAGTTTCTGCATGATGACTGTAAAATCCATCATCAGTTTTCACATCAGAAAGACTGATGGGGTTGAAATTGGACCCCCTGCTGCATAATATTGGTGTACAAGGGCCGCAATGAAGTTTCAGGGATACAACGTCTTATGCCCTCCCCAGAAGAGCGTGTGAAAATCATCCGAGCCGAAAGTAGGTCAGCCAATTTTTCAGGCCACCCTGAAGGCCCCCTAAATCAGATGATAGGTCCCTTAGGTCGGTAAACGAGGGGCTGAATGTCTCGATTTAGGTCTGCTCACCAGAAACTGGGCAGCGCTGAGCGAGGCAGGCCTGCTCCGCCCAGGTTTCTTCAGCAGTCTACAACAGGCCCAGACCTATACCTGCCCCTATGTGTCGTCTGTCAGCACCATTCCAGGTGAATTGAGACCGAGAATCCATTTGATGCATCCAGTCATTCGAAGGATAAAGCTGGCCAGTGCACGGTACATGCATGGGCGTGGATTTCTTGTTTTATCTTTGTACCGTGCATGCGGTCAGAAAAGCAATTTTCCACATCTTAGTGGTTGCTGTCACTCATTCTTAGCTTAGACGAGGTTCACTGACAGTGAAAATACCAAGGACCAGCAGAAGTAGGGATGAAACGAGACAGAAAAACACAGTAACTTAAATCAAGCAAAGGGTATGATTACCAGTAATGAATGGGACAGGATAGCAATTGAATTGTGAAACATTGATCTGACTCAACATCCCCTTTCTAACTACCTAACTACCCAAGGGTTTAAAGTAATCAGCGTGCGAATGTAGCATATCCGTAGGAGCGACTTTTGTACTGCGACCATGGCATTGGAGTTGAATGTAATTGAATTTGCTGATTCAATTCGCTACGGTCAAAACCAATGCCATGGTCGCAGTACAAATACCGGTTCTACAGATGCCTTAATATTCGCACTCTTCTGAATTTGCTGAATTGAAAAACGTGAGGGCCATTTGACACTTGGCTTTAATTGTAAGAGCTTTTCATTTTCTGTGCCATGATCACTTGGGGTGGGGAATCACCTTGCACAAGAGTAAGGCACCCTGTAACATGAATCAGGTTAATGTGATCTGGACTAGTTTCGAGCACTTCAATTCGATCATGGCAGATCTGCATAATATTTAATCGACCCGCCTTGGTTCCGTAATCCTTTACGGAAATCCATCAACCTCGCTTTTGAAATGTTCAATTGACCCCCCCAGGCTCAATGGCTTTTTGGGGGAGAGAGTTCCCGATTCCCACTGCCCTGTGTGTGAAGAAGTGTTTCCCGACATCACCCCTGGCTTGGCTCTGATTTTAAGGTTCATAAAAACACAAGAACATAAGAAATAGGAACAGGAGTAGGCCATACAGCCCCTCGAGCCTGCTCAGTCATTTAATACGATCATGGCTGATCCGATCATGGACTCAGCTCCACTTCCCCGCCCGCTCCCCATAACCCCTTATCTCTTTATCATTTAAGAAACTGTCAGTTTCTGTCTTAAATTTATTCAATGTCCCAGCTTCCACAGCTCTCTGAGGCAGCGAATTCCACAGATTCACAACCCTCTGAGAGAAGAAATTTCTCCTCATCTCAGTTTTAAATGGGCGGCCCCTTATTCTAAGATTATGTCCTCTAGTTCTAGTCTCCCCCATCAGTGGGAACATCCTCTCTGCATCCACCTTGTCAAGCCCCCTAATAATCTTAAACATTTCGATAAGATCACCTCTCATTCTTCTGAATAGAAACATAGAAACATAGAAAATAGGTGCAGGAGTAGGCCATTCGGCCCTTCTAGCCTGCACCGCCATTCAATGAGTTCATGGCTGAACATGCAACTTCAGTACCCCATTCCTGCTTTCTCAACATACCCCTTGATTCCCCTAGTAGTAAGGACTTCATCTAACTCCTTTTTGAATATATTTAGTGAATTGGCCTCAACAACTTTCTGTGGTAGAGAATTCCACAGGTTCACCACTCTCTGGGTGAAGAAATTCCTCCTCATCTCGGTCCTAAATGGCTTCCCCCTTATCCTTAGACTGTGTCCCCTGGTTCTGGACTTCCCCAACATTGGGAACATTCTTCCTGCATCTAACCTGTCTAACCCCGTCAGAATTTTAAACGTTTCTATGAGGTCCCCTCTCATTCTTCTGAACTCCAGTGAATACAAGCCCAGTTGATCCAGTCTTTCTTGATATGTCAGTCCCGCCATCCCGGGAATCAGTCTGGTGAACCTTCGCTGCACTCCCTCAATAGCAAGAATGTCCTTCCTCAGGTTAGGAGACCAAAACTGTACACAATACTCCAGGTGTGGCCTCACCAAGGCCCTGTACAATTGTAGCAACACCTCCCTGCCCTTGTACTCAAATCCCCTCGCTATGAAGGCCAACATGCCATTTGCTTTCTTAACCGCCTGCTGTACCTGCATGCCAACCTTCAATGACTGATGTACCATGACACCCAGGTCTCTTTGCACCTGCCCTTTTCCTAATCTGTCACCATTCAGATAATAGTCTGTCTCTCTGTTTTTACCACCAAAGTGGATAACCTCACATTTATCCACATTATACTTCATCTGCCATGCATTTGCCCAATCACCTAACCTATCCAAGTCGCTCTGCAGCCTCATAGAATCCTCCTTGCAGCTCACACTGCCACCCAACTTAGTGTCATCCGCAAATTTGGAGATACTACATTTAATCCCCTCGTCTAAATCATTAATGTACAGTGTAAACAGCTGGGGCCCCAGCACAGAACCTTGCGGTACCCCACTAGTCACTGCCTGCCATTCTGAAAAGTCCCCATTTACTCCTACTCTTTGCTTCCTGTCTGACAACCAGTTCTCAATCCATGTCAGCACACTACCCCCAATCCCATGTGCTTTAACTTTGCACATTAATCTCTTGTGTGGGACCTTGTCGAAAGCCTTCTGAAAGTCCAAATATACCACATCAACTGGTTCTCCCTTGTCCACTCTACTGGAAACATCCTCAAAAAATTCCAGAAGATTTGTCAAGCATGATTTCCCTTTCACAAATCCATGCTGACTTGGACCTATCATATTACCTCTTTCCAAATGCACTGCGATGACATCCTTAATAATTGATTCCATCATTTTACCCACTACCGATGTCAGGCTGACCGGTCTGTAATTCCCTGTTTTCTCTCTCCCTCCTTTTTTAAAAAGTGGGGTTACATTGGCTACCCTCCACTCCATAGGAACTGATCCAGAGTCAATGGAGTGTTGGAAAATGACTGTCAATGCATCCACTATTTCCAAGGCCACCTCCTTAAGTACTCTGGGATGCAGTCCATCAGGCCCTGGGGATTTATCGGCCTTCAATCCCATCAATTTCCCCAACACAATTTCCCGACTAATAAGGATTTCCCTCAGTTCCTCCTCCTTACTAGACCCTCCGACCCCTTTTATATTCGGAAGGTTGTTTGTGTCCTCCTCAGTGAATACCGAACCAAAGTACTTGTTCAATTGGTCCGCCATTTCTTTGTTCCCCGTTATGACTTCCCCTGATTCTGACTGCAGGGGACCTACATTTGTCTTTACTAACCTTTTTCTCTTTACATATCTATAGAAACTTTTGCAATCCGTCTTAATGTTCCCTGAAGCTTCTTCTCGTACTCCATTTTCCCTGCCCTAATCAAACCCTTTGTCCTCCTCTGCTGAGTTCTAAATTTCTCCCAGTCCCCGGGTTCGCTGCTATTTCTGGCCAATTTGTATGCCACTTCCTTGGCTTTAATGCTATCCCTGATTTCCCTTGATAGCCACGGTTGAGCCACCTTCCCTTTTTTATTTTTACGCCAGACAGGAATGTACAATTGTTGTAATTCATCCATGCGGTCTCTAAATGTCTGTCATTGCCCATCCACAGTCAACCCCTTAAGTATCATTCGCCAATCTATCCTAGCCAATTCACGCCTCATACCTTCAAAGTTACCCTTCTTTAAGTTCTGGACCATGGTCTCTGAATTAACTGTTTCATTCTCCATCCTAATGCAGAATTCCACCATATTATGGTCACTCTTCCCCAAGGGGCCTCGCACAACGAGATTGCTAATTAATCCTCTCTCATTACACAACACCCAGTCTAAGATGGCCTCCCCCCTAGTTGGTTCCTCGACATATTGGTCTAAAAAACCATCCCTTATGCATTCCAGGAAATCCTCCTCTACCGTATTGCTTCCAGTTTGGTTAACCCAATCTATGTGCATATTAAAGTCACCCATTATAACTGCTGCACCTTTATTGCACGCACCCCTAATTTCATGTTTGATGCCCTCCCCAACATCACTACTACTGTTTGGAGGTCTGTACACAACTCCCACTAACGTTTTTTGTCCTTTGGTATTCTGCAGCTCTACCCATATAGATTCCACATCATCCAAGCTAATGTCCTTCCGAACTATTGCCTTAATTTGCTCCTTAACCAGCAATGCTACCCCACCTCCTTTTCGTTTTATTCTATCTTTCCTGAATGTTGAATACCCCTGGATGTTGAGTTCCCAGCCTTGATCATCCTGGAGCCACGTCTCCGTAATCCCAATCACATCATATTTGTTAACATCTATTTGCACAGTTAATTCATCCACTTTATTGCGGAATTCCAATGAATAGAGGCCCAACCTACTCAACCTTTCCTCATAAGTCCACCCCCTCATCCCCGGAATCAACCGAGTGAACCTTCTCTGAACTGCCTCCAAAGCAAGTATATCTTTTCGTAAATACGGAAACCAAAACTGCACGCAGTACTCCAGGTGTGGCCTCACCAATACCGTATATAGCTGTAGCAAGACTTCCCTGCTTTTATACTCCATCCCCTTTGCAATAAAGGCCAAGATTCCATTGGCCTTCCTGATTACTTGATGTACCTGCATACTAACCTTTTGTGTTTCATGCACAAGTAGCCCCAGCCTGTCTATGTCCTTTTGCAGATTTTTTGTGACCTTCTCACACATTGCTTTTCCTCCCATCTTTGTATCATCAGCAAACTTGGCTACGTTACACTCAGTCCCTTCTTCCAAGTCGGTAATATAGATTCTAAATAGTTGGAGTCCCAGCACTGATCCCTGCGGCACTCCACTGGTTACTGTTTGCCAACCAGAGAATTAACCATTTATCCCGACTCACTGTTCTCTGTTAGTTAGCCAATCCTCTATCCATGCTAATATATTACCCCCAACCCCGTGATCTTTTATCTTGTGCAGTAACCTTTTATGCGGCACTTTGTCAAATGCCTTCTGGAAGTCCAAATACACCACATCCACTGGTTCCCCTTTATCCATCCTGTTCATTACATCCTCAAAGAATTCCAGCCCCCTTGTTCTGGACTCCCTCACCAGAGGAAATCGTTTCTCTCTATCTACCCTATCAACTCCTTTAATCACCTTCGACACTTTAGTTAGATCACCATTTAAATTTCTATAGTTAGGGAATACAAGCTGAGTCGATCGTTCCTGAGTTGTGGTGCCCAGAACTGATCGCAGGTGGGGTCTAACCAGAGCTCCATACACTTATAACGTTTATGGAAAAACGTGAGCCCTGCATTAATTGTTTCGTTTTAGTCTCTCACTGGATGCCATTGTCTCCAAGCTTTTCTTTTGCTGGTAGGAGCCGGGGGAGGGGATGAAATGGAACGAGCTGCGCCATTGGACAATACGCAAAGTTATTGTATGAAACGTCGTAATTAACTGTGAACAGAACCTTTTGTTTCATGTTGTAAATATTATTGAAGCGCCTGGTATCCGGACCCGTGTGTGTTTCCAGCAATTCCACTATTTTTATTTCTGAAACTTCCGATTTCTAACGTTCCTTTATCCGCTGGTACTTTTTGCTGTTGGAGTGGCTCGGAGTTGTTGCCATGGGTCTGATCCCAAAGTGTGCTTAAGGATTGCTTACACCCTCTTGTCGTAAATTACTTGGCTGATGACTTGCTGAGATCTCGCCCAGCGACTGTGTCTGCTCCCACGCGCAATGTGCTCTGCCTAGTGTGTGGCAGATGTTCTTTTGGACTGCTTTATGGGAGGCTGTAACCGTTAGGAACAAGCCAAGGGTGGAATGCGTAGTGTGCATGATGCAAAACAGATGCTGTAAATCATAGAAATTCCTTTGTCCATTTATCTGACAACACAGCACCATTGAGAAATTACAATACATGTTATTTCAGCAACTAGTTTCCCTAAAAAAAACATTTTATTTCTCCGTCCTTTTTTTTAACGTGTTCTGAACATGCGATCCAGCAATATATTTCCTACGGACGATAGGAATGAATTGTGTTAGATAAAAACCACCCTCTTAACCTTTTGGTGTACCAACAGAACATTTCAGGTTTTAAAAATTCAGGCAAAAGAACCAGAGGTTGAGATGAAGAAGATTTAAAAAAATTAACGCAGCGAGTTGTTGTGATCGGGAACGCGCTGCCTGAAAGGGCGGTGGGAGCAGATTCAATAGTAACTTTCAAAAGGGAATTGGATAAATACTCGAAGGGGAAAAAAATTACAGGGCTACGGGGAAGAGCGGGGCGGGTGGGACTAATTGCTCTTTCAAAGAGCGGGCACAGGCACGATGGGCCGAATGGCCTCCATCGGTGCTGTAACATTCTATGTGATTCTATGAAAATCGCAGTATTTTGCACTCATTTTATTGTGTGGTTCAACTGTAAGGTGGGGGAGAGGTCGAGAGAGGTAACTCAAGAAGCAGGACAAATCCAATCCGGCCAATTACCGCCCCATCACTAACCTGCTCACCGATGCTCTGTTTGGGTTCCACAAGGACCACTCGGCTCTAGACTTCATTAGGTGAGGTGAGAGTGACTGCCCTCGACATCAAGGCAGCATTTGATCGAGTGTGGCATCAAGGAGCCCGAGTAGAACTGAAGTCAATGGGAATCAGGGGAAAACTCTCCACTGGATGGAGTCATACCCAGCGCAAAGGAAGATGGTTGTGGTGGTTGGAGGTCAATCATCACAGCCCCAGGACATCGCTGCAGGAGTTCCTCAGGGCAGTGTCCTCGGCCCAACCATCTTCAGCTGTTTCATCAATGACCTTCCCTCCATCATAGGTGTTATGTCTGTAATGCACTTATGAATGACTCCACGAGGCAATGTGTTGTACTCAAACTGTAGTGACCTTTATTGTGTTCCTAACACAGATGAGGCTGCACACAGGATGGTTAAAGTAACAGTGATCTCAGTCTTTAATAAGACACTCCAGAGTGAGGAACAGGCCTTAGGGGCCGGCTTATATACAGTGCTCCCAAGAAATGCTGGAATCCCTTGGGACTTCAGGGGATGAGCTCCCTGGTGGCGGAACATGGGAGTGCATGCTTTACAGATACACAACATCACTCCCCCCCCCCACCAAAGTCAAAGTGAAAACTATTTACAAGGGAGCCTTTCTTTCTTTGGTGGATCGCCTCGGTACAAATGTCTGTTCTGGTGTGTTGGCTGTGCCCTCGCTGGGCTGGCGTATTATTGGCCCTGCAGGGCTGCTGGGTGAGCCTGGCCTTGCTGGGCTGTTGGGCATGATGGGTTCGATTTCCTGGTCCGGCATGGTGTCATTGATCCTTTGGGTGTGTGTTGTGGGCTCGATAAAAGTGGTGTCTGCTGTGGGTTGTTCAGGGCAGTCTGAACCGCAGCCTCGTTTGGTCCAGATGCTTTCTGCAAATTTGTCCATTGTCTAGTTTGACTACAAACACCCTACTCCCTTCTTTAGCTATCACCGTGCCCACGATCCACTTGGGACCATGTCCATAGTTTAGCACATACACAGGGTAATTCACATCAATTTCTCGTGACACAGTGGCGCGACCATCGTTTACAATTTGTTGCTGCCGCCTGCTCTCTACCTGATCATGCAGGTTGGGGTGAACCAGCGAGAGTCTGGTTTTAAGTGTCCTTTTCATGAGTAGCTCAGCCGGGGGCACCCCTGTGAGCGAGTGGGGTCTCATGCGGTAGCTGAGCAGTACTCGGGACAGGCGGGTTTGGAGTGAGCCTTCTGTGACTTGTTTGAGGCTCTGTTTGATGGTTTGTACTGCCCGCTCTGCCTGCCCATTGGAGGCTGGTTTCAACGGGGCCGAGGTGACATGTTTGATCCCATTGCAGGTCATGAATTCTTTAAATTCGGCACTGGTGAAACATGGCTCGTTGTCACTGACCAGTATGTCAGGCAGGCTGTGGGTGGCAAACATGGCCCTCAGGCTTTCAATGGTGGCGGTGGCGATGCTTCCCGACATTATTTCACATTCAATCCATTTTGAAAAAGCATCCACCACCACCAGGTACATTTTACCGACAACGGGCCCGCATAGTCGACATGGATCCTCGAACATGGTTTGGAGGGCCAGGACCACAAACTTAGTGGTGCCTCTCTGGGCGCGTTGCTCAACTGAGCACATACGCTGCATTGCCGTACACAGGACTCTAAGTCAGAGTCGATACCGGGCCACCACACGTGGGATCTGGCTATCACTTTCATCATTACTATACCCAGGTGTGTGCTGTGGAGATCCAAGATGAACGTCTCCCTGCCCTTTTTGGGTAGCACTACGTGGTTACCCCACAACAGGCAGTCTGCCTGAATGGACAGCTCGTCCTTTCGCTGCTGGAACGGCTTGATTAGCTCTTGCATTTCAACGGGGATGCTGGCCCAGCTCTCATGCAGTATACAGTTTTTTACTCGGGACAGCAGAGGATCTTGGCTGGTCCAAGTCCTGATCTGGTGGGCCGTGACAGGTGATTTATCATTTTCAAACGCTTCCTTGACCATCAACAAGTCTGCGGGCTGCGCCACCATCAAAAAGTTTGCAGGCTGCGCCATTTCCACCCCCGTGGTGGGCAATGGTAGCCGACTGAGAGCATCCGCACAGTTCTCGGTGCCGGCCTGTGGTGGATGGTATAGTTATACGCTGATAGCATGAGTGCCCACCTTTGTATGCGGGCTGAGGCATTAGTATTTATCCCCTTGTTTTCAACGAACAGGGATATGAGGGGCTTGTGATCGGTTTCCAGCTCAAATTTGAGGCCAAACAGGTACTGATACATTTTCTTTCCCCCGAACACACACGCTAATGCCTCTTTCTCAATCATGCAGTAGGCCCTCTCGGCCTTAGACAAGCTCCTGGAAGCATAGGCGACAGGTTGCAACTTCCCCGCAACGTTAGCTTGTTGTAATACACACCCGTTCTCCATACGACGACGTGTCACATGCTACCACAAGTCTTTTACACGGGTTATACAATACAAGCAGCTTGTTGGAGCATAAAATGTTTCTGGCTTTCTCAAAAGCAATTACTTGTTTTTTTCCCCATACCCAGTTCTCACCTTTGTGCAATAACACATGTAGGGGCTCTAAAAGGGTGCTTAACCCCGGTAGGAAGTTACCAAAATAGTTGAGGAGTCCCATGAACGACCGCAGCTCCGTGACGTTCTGCGGCCTGGGCACGTTCCTGATAGCCTCTGTCTTGGCGTCTGTGGGCTGAATGCCGTCCGCCGCGATCTTTCTCCCCAAAAACTCCACTTCTATTGCCATGAAGATGCATTTCAACCTCTTCAGCCGCAGCCCTACGCGATCCAGTCGCTGGAGGACCTCCTCCAGGTTTTGTAGGTGCTTGGTGGTGTCCCGACCCGTGAACAATATGTCGTCCTAAAAGACCACCGTGTGTGGTACCGACTTGTTTCTCCATGTTTCTCTGGAAGAACGCTGCAGCCGACCGAATTCCAAACGGGCATCTGTTGTAGATGAACAGTCCCTTGTGCATGTTGATGCAGGTGAGGCCCTTTGAAAACCCCTCCAGCTCCTGCGTCATGTAGGCCGAAGTCACATCGAGCTTGGTGAACGTCTTGCATCCTGTCGCAAATAGGTCATCTGCCTTAGGTAGCGGGTATTGGTCCTGTAGCAAGAAACAATTAATAGTTACTTGATAATCGCCACAAATCCTGACCGTGCCATCACTTTTGAGTACTGGAACAATTGGGCTGGCCTATTCGCTGAATTCCACGGGGGAGATGATGCCCTCGCATTGCAGCCTGTCCAGCTCAATTTCCACTCTCTCCCTCATCATGTGAGGTACCGCTCGCACCTTGTGGTGAATGGGTCGTGCCTCTGGGACCAAGTGGATCCGCACCTTCGCCCTGGAAAAGTTTCCAATGCCTGGCTCAAAAAGAGAAGGAAATTTGTTAAGAACCTGGGTACATGAGGCCTCATCGACATGTGATAGCGCTCGGATGTTATCCCAGTTCCAGCGGATTTTGCCCAGCCAGCTCCTTCCAAGCAGTGTGGGGCCATCGCCTGGGACAATCCAGAGGGGCAGTTCATGCACCGTGCCCTCGTAGGTGACCTTGACCATGGCACTACCCAGGACAGTGATAAGCTCTTTGGTGTACGTTCTCAGTTTTGTGTGGATAAGACTCAGGGCTGGTCTGAATGCCTTGTTGCACCACAGTCTCTCAAATATCTTTTTACTCATGATGGATTGGCTAGCGCCAGTGTCCAGTTCCATGGCTACGGGTAAGCCATTCAATTTTACGTTTAGCATTATAGGTGGACATTTCGTCAAAAATGTGTGCACCCCGTGTACTTCAGCTTCTGCCTCCTCTCTCTAAGGCTCGAAATTGCTTTGATCCACCATGGACCGATCTTCCTCTGCCACGAGGTGGTTAGCAGGTTTTGCAGAGCTTGCAGCTCGTTTGCAAGCTCGTTGGAGGTGCCCCATTGTTCCACAGCTGTTGCAAACATTCCCTTTGAAGCGGCATGAATAGGCTCCACAACGCCAACAAGGTGTGAATTGTCTTGCATTCATCCTTTGTTGGGGACTCTGAGTCATCTGGGTCACCTGAGGCCTGCTGGCAGTTGCAGGCTCATGGGTTCTGCCCTGTACATTTCTGCTCACAAACACAGTTCCAATTAATTTATGAACATTGCTAGCACTTGTGTGCTAAGAGATTTGTTTGGTGTTATCACCGGTGGACATAAACGCCTGTGCTATCGCATTGGCCTTACTGAGGGTCGGTATCTCTACAGTCAGAAGTTTTCATAGGATGGTCTCGTGGCCAGTGCCCAGTACAAAAACGTCTATGAGCATCTGCTCCAGGTAGCCATCAAACTCACATTGTCCTGCAAGTTGCCTTAGCTCGGCGACGTAGCTCACCACTTCCTGACCCATCAGATCGCTGGCACATGTAGAACCACTACCTCACCATCAGTACGCTCTCCCTCGGGTTAAGATGCTCCTGAACCAGTGCACACAGCTCATCATACGACTTATCTGTGGGTTTCACTGGAGCCAGAAGATTCTTCATGAGGCTGTAGGTCGGTGCCCCGCAGACTGTGAGGAGGACCGCTCTCCTTTTTGCAACGCTTCCTTCACCGTCCAGCTCGTTGGCTACAAAGTACTGGTCTAGCCGTTCGACATAGGCCTCACCCTCTGAGAACTTCTCCAGAATGCCCACAGTTTGCTGCATCTTTGCGTTGGGTTAATATTCTTGTCTCCAGTTATTATGTTCCTAACACAGATGAGGCTGCACACAGGGAGGTTAAAGTAACAGTGACCTCAGTCTTTAATAAGACACTCCAGTGTGAGGAACAGGCCTTAGGGGCCGGCTTATATACAGTGCTCCCAAGGGATGCTGGGATCCCTTGGGACTTCAGGGGATGAGCTCCCTGGTGGCGGAACATGGGAGTGCATGCTTTACAGATGCACAACAACCTTGGTCCTTTATTCGTAACTCCAGAGTGAGGCACAAGCATGGTGAGCAGCCTTTTATACTGGGCCCTGCACACCTATGCAGTTGACCCTCAGGTCTCCCACCGCAGTGCCCTCTGGTGGACAGCCTCTGCCACAGGGGCAGGAAACCCCTGGTCTCCACCAGTTATACCCTCTAGTGGTACCAGCATAGTATATACACAGTGTAAACCTTATTGATAGTACATCAGGTAACAAGTCTCCATCTTATGCAACTATATAGTGACTACACAGAGAGTATATCTATAGTCTGTATATATAACATCACTCTCCCCCAAGTCCTTTGTGCCAATTACCTTTGCACTATGTGCTCTGGCTTAGCTCTCCCCAGACTTAGGTGCCAATAGCCCTTGCACCTTGCTGTGCTTTGGCTTGGCTCTCTCCCTGTTAACCCCCAGGTCCTTTTGCCACAACGTTGGGTAGTGGTTACCAGTTTGGATGGTTCGATGATGCAGTGGAGGTTCCAGTGGGTTCTGGGTGTGATCCATGTGTGTGTCCACGGCTACACACATCCATTCCTCCACCCCTCCCCCGCCCACCCCCACAGTGAGATCATGCAGCAGGCCCATTACATTAACATACAGGATCAGACACAGTGCAAGTACAAAGAAAGGATGTTATAGTTTGTATCATGACACCTTGGTTTAGTGACTTACATTCGTTACGTTTTGCGGTCGTACACCAGGATTGGGTAAATTGCATTCATGGTTCAGTCATGGTCAGTACTGAGGTAGCAGTAGAGGTATGCGAGGACACAGGTTCCAGAGCAACCGGACGGGGTCCTAGTCGTCTGATGGCGGCGCTGTGCCCTCTGCTAGCGGGGTGGGCTTGGATCGCTCACCTAGCCAGGACTCAGGCCCTTTGCCGTTGCCTAGTGGTGGGCAGAGCCACAGATGTGTGTGGCCTCCCTGACCTCCTTTGAGGGCTGCAGAATCTTCTGCCTGTTCTCTAACGGTGTTGGGAACCTGGATGTTTTAGGTCCTGTTTGGGGAATTCGTTGATTCTGATCTTTCGCTCCCGGACATGGCCGAGGTAGCGACTGGGTCTGGGGGCTGTACCGTCTCCACCCGGGTGTTGGGCAACGGCGGCTGACTGCGCGTATTGGCGCTGTTTTCGTTTCCAGGTCCGTGGGGAATAGTGCCATCGGGTGCCTGCAGCGTGGGATAGACCTGGGGCAGGGTATCAGGATCAGTGCCTTCACCCTCCTGAGGTCACTGACCTATAACTTGTGGGGACACCTGGGGCAGGGTATCAGGATCAGTGTCTTCACCCTCCCGAATTCGCTCACTTGCTACTTTTGGGGAAACTCTATTCCCGACATCTCGCAACAACATTTTGTTCTTTACATTAGGACTAGTACCCTCCCAAGGTGCTTCACAGCAGTGTTACAAGACAAAAGCGATAAAATTTGACATCGAGCCACATAAGAAGACGTAACAGCAGGTGACCAAAAGCTTGGTTAAAGAGGTCGGTTTTAAGGAGTGTCTTGAAGGAGGAAAGAGAGGTAGAGAGGCGGAGAGGTTTAGGGAGGGAGTTCCAGAGCTTGGGGCCCAGGTAACAGAGGGCACGGCCACCAATGTTTAATCAGGCATGTTCAAGAGGGCAGAATTAGAGGAGCGCAGAGATCTTGCGGGGTTGTGGGACTGGAGGAGATTACAGAGATAGGGAGAGGCGAGGGCCATGTTGGGATTTGAAAATAATGATGAGGAGTTTGAATGTTTAACCGGGAGCCAGTGTAGGTCAGCGAACACAAGGGTGACGGGTGAGTAGGACTTGGTGCGAGTGAAGTGTTTGTTAAATTTTTGTTTGTGTTTTATTTGATTTTAGGGGGATTCTCATTAATAGTAAGCATGGAGCACCCATTACTATGAATGAGAATATTACATTGTGATTTGTGGTCCAGGCCCATGTGATCCCAGGATGCCCATGCGTTCCTTGAATACGTGGGCCTCTGTGCTGGGCTGTGCATCTAGGCCTTGGAGGGCAAGTCTTCGTTCCTCCGGGACCACCAGGAATTTTCGAAAAAACTTATTCGGTCGGAGGCATCCGCCCGTGGGAAGTGTCCGACCGCATACATGCTAAGCAGAGCAGGTCTCCAGTCGTCCTGGGTAACCCTTGCCACTGGACCAAGACCTCGCTCTGTCAAGCCCATGGGGTGGCTGGTGTGCAACGGTCACCACACGTTAAATAATCCACGCACAGGCATCTTCCACCCCTGGAGTTCAGGACTGGAATATTGGGTCCACCTGTGAACTCATCCCTTTTGGCGTGGGAGCAAGTCATCCTCATTCGAGGGATCGCCTATGATGATGATGAGTACCGACATCTTGCAACAACATTTTGTTCACAATCTTAATTGGTTCGTTACATTGATTGCCATGCCAAGTTCAGTTGGTTGCAGGTGTCCTTTAAGAGAACCCTGCCGGCTTTACCAATCAAATCCTTTGTTAGACATCACGTGTTGCACCTCGTGATATCGCCACAGACATCTTTTATTTCAGCCACGCTGCACCTCGCTGCAGCAGGGACTCCATCTTGCCTCTGTCTTCGGGGTCGACTGCCTTGATACTTCTCTCCCGCGATTCTGCCACAAAAGTTGGAAGAGTGCCTGTGAATTCGATTTTCCTCCCCCGGAGTCCTGCCACTGGAGCCGGGAAGGTACTTTTAGGTCATTCTGGTCGGATCATTGCCATGCAGTCGATGGACGGTCTGTGCCTCCGGTGTTGCACTGGTCTGTTCTCTGGTGCCTGGCCCAAGCGAAGGTGAGGTTTTGCTCTGCCTCTGAGCATGGGGGACATCGATTGCTGGAGTGAAGATATCTTCCCATTTCCACTGGATCTTCCCCATCCACCTTCTTCCAAGTAGCGTTGGACCATCACCTGCAACAATCCACAGAGGTAACTTGTGCACCACGCCATTATGGATTACACTTACATCCACACTACCAAGGACTGGGATCAGCTCCTTGGTGTAGGTGCGCAACTTTTCCTGTACTGGAACCAGCTCGGATCGTTTTTCGTTCCATAGCCTCTCAAAGGCATCCTGGCTCATCACTGACCGGTTCGCTCCCGTGTCCACTTCCATGAAGACTGGAACACCATTTATCTCGACTTCCATCTTCACTGGAGGACAATCGGTGGTGCAGGTATACACTCCATACACTTCTTCTTGGGGCTGAGCTGCCTCTCTGGCCAAATCATCATACTCCCCGCTGGATTCAAAGTCATCTACCGACTCCTCTGCTAGACGGTGAGTCTTATTTCTTTTACACATACGCTGGAGGTGGCCCTTCGTGTTACAGGCTTTGCATACGTACTCAGCAAACCGACACTGGTGAGCCCTGTGGTTTCCTCCGCAACACCAGCATGGTGCTACTCGATTAGCACCACTCAGCGGACTCTGAGTTCTGGAACCCTGAGGTCTGTGCTCTCTGCCCTGGGCAGAGCCACGTTCTACAGTCTTGCCTGTGAAAGGCACCATTCTGTGTACAGTACCTGCCGGGTTTGAGTCCACAGGATGAATAATTTGCTTGGTGCCGCAGGTCGAGGTCATGAACACTGACTGATGCTGATGGCCTTCTGTAGGTTGACTGTGGTGTCGGCAGGTAATAGCTTGTGAAGGAGGCCCTCGTGGCTAATTTCCATAACGAAGATGTCTCGCAATGCTTCGTTGAGGTGTGTGCTGAAATCACATGGTGCCACAAGTCTCCTGAGGTCGGCAGCATATTTTGCAATCTCCTGGCCCTCAGGTGAGTGTAGAATCTGTGCCTGGCTGTGAGGATGCTTTGTTTTGGTTTTAGTTGGTCGCAAATTAGTTCAGTTAGCTCATTGTATGTCTTATCCTTGGCCTTTGTGGGTGCAGCAAGTCCCTGACGAGGCGCTAGACCTCGGGCCCACAACTGGTCAGCAGTATAGCCTTGTGCTTCTCCTCCAATGTGTCCGTCTCCCCTGCCAGGTCGTTTGCCACCAAACATTGCTCCAGCCTTTCTGTGAAGGCATCCCAATCATCACCCTCTGCTAAGGTAGCCATAATCGCGAGAAAGTCCATATCGCCAGTTGTTATGTCTGTAATGCACTTATAAATGACTCCACGAGGCAATGTGTTGTACACAAACTGTCGTGACCTTGGTCCTTTATTCGTAACTCCAGAGTGAGGCACAAGCATGGTGAGCAGCCTTTTATACTGGGCCCTGCACACCTATGCAGGTGACCCGCAGGTCTCCCACCGCAGTGCCCTCTGGTGGACAGCCTCCTGCCACAGGAAACCCCGGTCTCCACCAGTTGCACCCTCTAGTGGTGCCAGCATAGTATATACACAGTGTAAACATTATTGATACTACATCAGGTAATAAGTCTCCATCTTATGCAACTATACAGTGACTACACATAGTGTATATCTATAGTCTGCATATATAACATCACTCTCCCCCAAGTCCTTTGTGCCAATTACCTTTGCATTATGTGCTCTGGCTTAGTTCTCCCCAGACTTAAGTGCCAATAGCCCTTGCACCTTGGCTGTGCTTTGGCTTGGCTCTCTCCCTTGTTAACCCCCAGGTCTTTTTGCCACAATGTTGGGTGGTGGTTACCAGTTTGGATGGTTTGATGATGCAGTGGAGGTTCCAGTGGGTTCTGGGTGGGATCCATGTGTTGTCCAATCCATTTCTCCCCACCCCCCCCCCCAGTGAGATCGTGCACAGGCCCGAGTTCGAATGGTGTGTTGGGCCCAGCTGGATACAAAAACAAAAATAGTTTATTAAGACACAAGAAGAGCAGGTTATTTAAACAGTTCCAGCCCAGGCCGCATACCATGGTGATGAGTTGCGATTTAGCATGATGGACGCCAGTTCAACAGTGCACATAATCAGGCCTAATTCAATCGGCTCCACTCTCTATCCAGCAAAGCAAGTCAGTTGTTCCTACACTGCAAGAGTGACTACTCTTCAAAAGCACTTAGGGACATCATGAGGTCATGAAAGGCGCTTTATTAATGCAAGTAGTCTTTCTTTCGTGCGCAAGTACAAGAGAGACTACTCATTGCTGAGCCTGATATCTATGTACATTTTATGGCCTGAAATGCCACTGTAGGTCTCAAGGTGTTGCATTCTCTTAAAACCTGTTATCAACTAGGGTGAGATGGAGAGGGGTAGGAGGAGGCTCGTGTGGAGCATAAACACCGGCACGGACCTGTTGGGCCCAATTGGCCTGTTTCTGTGCTGTACAGGAACTAGATTGCCAGGAGTGGAGCAGAAGACAGTGGGGCAGGCTACAGTTAAGCAATCAAAATTTTAGAACGGCTTGTAGATGGGTGGAGAATAAATCCTGAGAGCGTGAAAAAAGGACAAAATTGGGCTGTTATTTGAAAAGGTGAGACACTGTCAGAGTAGAATTGATTTGCAAGCACAGTATGCTAAAGGAATGCATTATTGTGAAACCAAATGATAATCTATCTGATGGTCTTTATCTCATTTTCAACGGTTGCAAAACCTTAACGAGGGAGTGGTAGACTGTTAGGAATGTCAGGCTGTCAAGTGTTGCTAGTTTTGTCCTGGAAATTATCAATCAAACTCAATCAGAAAGCACCTCCAATCAAAGTCCTTCCTCCATCTCAAAGCTACGAAATCTTCACATTGCTGCCAGGGGAACGTCAGAACCTCCTCAAATTGAGATAAAAACCATCAGATAGTTTATCATCTAGTTACACAATAATGCATTCCTTTAGAACACTGCACTTGTAAATGAATTCTCCTCGGGTGATATCTCACCTCTTTAAATTGCAATCAAATGTTATCCTGTTATGTTCAGTGCTCTGAGGATTTATTCCACACCTATCTGCAATCCGATCTAGTGCCCCTATGGCTAAGTCTCAAGGCAATGTTTGAAAGTTCCCAGAGGGGAAAGCGAAAGCGAAGTATCTGAAATCTCGGAACGTGAAGATTTGGAACAGGGGCTACTTGCAATTAGACAATAGGCGATGTTAACTGAGCAACCACATCTCTAACTCAACAGCTTAGATTATGAGATAGGTGTCCTGTTTAATAAGACAAGCAGTTTGAGCCAAGTCAACCAGACAGGAACATGTGTGCAGGGCTGGGGCTGACACTTCTGCTAATGTATTGTCGGGATGAGGGAATTCAAGCCAAGAAGGAGCTTGAAGTCTACGTGAAGCTGCAGATAGCTTACAAGTTCCTTGAAAGATGGATGCTCAGAATATATTAGCCCAATGTTCCTCTTAGTTATCCACCCTCAGAAACAGAACAGGAGGTAGATAAACAAAGGTCGGTAACCCACCACACAACCATCCGCTTCATCTCCAGCAATATTTACATTTTTTATTTATTCCTTCACAGGATGTCGGTGTCGCTGGCAAGGCTGGCATTTATTGCCCATCCCTAATTGCCCCTTGAGAAAGTGCTGGTGAGCCGCCTTCTTGAACCGCTGCAGTCCGTGTGGTGAAGGTGCTCCCACAGTGCTGTTCGGGAGGGAGTTCCAGGATTTTGACCCAGCGACGGTGAAGGAATGGCCGATATATTTCCAAGTCAGGATGGTGTGTGACTTGGAGGGTAACTTGGAGGTGGTGGTGTTCCCATGCGCTTGCTGCCCTTGTCCTTCTAGGTGGTAGAGGCAGAGAAATGGGGAAGGACCATTTGAAATTCTGCAACCTGTAGTACTGAAAGTGATTTAAGTGATTCCTAAAGTAGGAGGTGGCACGAAGGGGTATACTCATTGTCATGTATCCTACATGGCTACTGTTGCTATAATCACAAGGTGTGCTACCAGAGGGCACAGCAGTGGGAGGCTTGTAGGTTACCTGTACAGGTGTGCCTAGCCTAGTATAAAAGGCAGGCCACCAGGTGTGATCCTCACTCTGGAGTTAACCAATAAAGAACTAAGGTCATTACAGTTCAAATACAACACATTGCCTCGTGGAGTCATTATCAGAGCATCTAAGGACACAACAATTGGCGACAAGGTTATGAACTTTCACGCGGAAATGGCTACCCTTGGTACGTTGCAGCAGTTCGCCGATGGTGATGATTGGACGCCTTTGTGGATAGGCTAGAACATTTCTTCACAGCAAACGACCTGGCAGAAGATGACCCGGCCACACTGGCTGATAGGCGCCGAGCTATCCTGCTAACCAGTTTGGGCCCACCGTCTATGGCCTCGTCAGGGAATTTCTGGCACCAGCGAAGACAACGACCAAGTCGTACAAGGAGCTCGTAACCCTGATCCATGAGCAACTCAAGCCCAAGGAGAGCATCCTCACAGCGAGACACCGGTTCTATACCCACCGACGGCCCGAAGACCAGGAAATCGCGAAATATGCTGCAGACCTCAGGAGACTGGCGGCACCGTGCGAGTTCAGCACCCACCTCAACGAAGCGCTGCGGGACATTTTTGTCATTGCAATTGGCCACGAGGGCCTTCTTCATAAGCTGCTGTCAACAGATACCACAGTCACACTGCAGAAGGCCATTTCTGTGAGCCAGGTATTCATGACCTCGACCTGCGGCTCTAGGCAGATGTCTCACCCTCAGGACTCAAACCCGACAGGTACTGTGCACAGAGTGGCGCCGTTTAGAGGTTGGACTGTAGAGCGCGAACCCTCTCAGGGAAGAGAGAACAGGCCCCCGAGTCCCTTAACTCAGGGTCCGCTGAGGGGGGCTAATCGAGTAGCACCATGCTGGCGTTGCAGAGGGAATCACAGGGCTCACCAGTGCCGCTTTAAAGACAATGTTTGTAAAGGCTGCAGCACAAAGGGCCACCTCCAGCGAATGTGTAAGAGAAACATGACTCACTGTGTCGATGAAGAGTCTGCAGGCGGCCAGGAATCCAGCGGGGATTATGAAGCGATAGGCAGAGAGGCAGCTCAGCCCCACGATGAGGTATATAGCATGTTTACCTGCACCACCGAGTGTTCCCCCTTGAGGATGGAAGTCGAGATAGATGGTGTTCCAGTCTTCACGGAAGTGGACACGGGGGCGAGCCAGTCAGTGATGAATCAAGAAGCCTTTGAGAGGCTATGGGGCAATCAAGCTGAACGACCCAACTCAACAAAAATATATTCCAGTGAAAAAGAAGGGCGGTAAGAGAAGGGATAACCAGCCGTGGATAACCAAGGAAATAAAGGAGAGTATCAAATTAAAAACCAATGCGTATAAGGTGGCCAAGGTTAGCGGGAAACTAGAAGATTGGAAAAATTTTAAACGACAGCAAAGAATGACTAAGAAAGCAATAAAGAAAGGAAAGATAGATTACGAAAGTAAACTTGCGCAAAACATAAAAACAGATAGTAAAAGCTTTTACAGATATATAAAACGGAAAAGAGTGACTAAAGTAAATGTTGGTCCCTTAGAAGATGAGAAGGGGGATTTAATAATGGGAAATGTGGAAATGGCTGAGACCTTAAACAATTATTTTGCTTTGGTCTTCACAGTGGAAGATACAAAAACCATGCCAAAAATTGCTGGTCACGGGAATGTGGGAAGGGAGGACCTGGAGACAATCACTATCACTAGGGAGGTAGTGCTGGACAGGCTAATGGGACTCAAGGTAGACAAGTCCCTTGGTCCTGATGAAATGCATCCCAGGGTATTAAAAGAGATGGCGGAAGTTATAGCAGATGCATTCTTTATAATCTACCAAAATTCTCTGGACTCTGGGGAGGTACCAGCGGATTGGAAAGCAGCTAATGTAACGCCTCTGTTTAAAAAAGGGGGCAGACAAAAGGCAGGTAACTATAGGCCGCTTATTTTAACATCTGTAGTGGGAAAAATGCTTGAAGCTATCATTAAGGAAGAAATAGCGGGACATCTAGATAGGAATAGTGCAATCAAGCAGACACAACATGGATTCATGAAGGCGAAATCATGTTTAACTAATTTACTGGAATTCTTTGAGGATATAACGAGCATGGTGGATAGAGGTGTACCAATGGATGTGGTGTATTTAGATTTCCAAAATGCATTCGATAAGGTGCCACACAAAAGGTTACTGCAGAAGATAAAGGTACGCAGAGTCAGAGGAAATGTATTAGCATGGATAGAGAATTGGCTGGCTAACAGAAAGCAGAGAGTCGGGATAAATGGTCCTTTTCGGGTTGGAAATCGGTGGTTAGTGGTGTGCCACAGGGATCGGTGCTGGGACCACAACTGTTTACAATATACATAGATGACCTGGAAGAGGGGACAGAGTGTAGTGTAACAAAATTTGCAGATGACACAAAGATTAGTGGGAAAGCGGGTTGTGTAGAGGACACAGAGAGGCTGCAAAGAGATTTGGATAGGTTAAGCGAATGGGCTAAGGTTTGGCAGATGGAATACAATGTCGGAAAGTGTGAGGTCATCCACCTTGGGAAAAAAAACAGTAACAGGGAATATTATTTGAATGGGGAGAAATTACAACATGCTGCGGTGCAGAGGGACCTGGGGGTCCTTGTGCATGAATCCCAAAAAGTTAGTTTGCAGGTGCAGCAGGTAATCAGGAAGGCGAATGGAATGTTGGCCTTCATTGCGAGAGGGATGGAGTACAAAAGCAGGGAGGTCCTGCTGCAACTGTATAGGGTATTGGTAAGGCCGCACCTGGAGTACTGCGTGCAGTTTTGGTCACCTTACTTAAGGAAGGATATACTAGCTTTGGAGGGGGTACAGAGACGATTCACTAGGCTGATTCCGGAGATGAGGGGGCTTCCGGAGATCACCTTATGATAATAGATTGAGTAGACTAGGTCTTTACTCGTTGGAGTTCAGAAGGATGAGGGGTGATCTTATAGAAACATTTAAAATAATTAAAGGGATAGACAAGATAGAGGCAGAGAGGTTGTTTCCACTGGTCAGGGAGACTAGAACTAGGGGGCATAGCCTCAAAATACGGGGGAGCCAATTTAAAACCGAGTTGAGAAGTAATTTCTTCTCCCAGAGGGTTGTGAATCTGTGGAATTCTCTGCCCAAGGAAGCAGTTGAGGCTAGCTCATTGAATGTATTCAAGTCACAGATAGATAGATTTTTAACCAATAAGGGAATTAAGGGTTACGGGGAGTGGGCGGGTAAGTGGAGCTGAGTCCACGGCCAGATCAGGCATGATCTTGTTGAATGGCGGAGCAGGCTCGAGGGGCTAGATGGTCTACTCCTGTTCCTAATTCTTATGTTCTTATATTCTTATGACCCGAGTTGGTCCCGGTTCAGGCAAAGCTGCGCACCTACACCGATGAACTTATCCCAGTCGTTGGTAGCATGAATGTAAAGGTACTCCATGATGGCGCAATGCACAAGTTATCTCTGTGGATTGTTGCAGGTGATGGACCAACGCAGCGCGGCAGAAGGTGGATGGAGAAGATCCATTGGAAATGGGAAGACTTCACCCCTCCAGCGATCGAAGCCCCCTGCGCTCAGAGGCAAAGCAAGCCCCCACCTGAGGTTGGATCCGGCGCCAAAGAGTAGACCAGCACAGCACCCAAGGCACAGACCGCTCAGCACGACTGCGTGGAGATGATCCAGCTGAGACAACCCGAACGCACCTTCCAGGCTCCAGTGGCAGGACTCCAAAAATCGGATCCAAAGGCGACTTCCCAGCTTCGGAGGCAGAACCTGAGGAGAAGAGGATCATCGCAGTCGATATTGTGGATGCAGGAAAGATGGCACCCAAACCACGAGGTGAGGCGCTGAAGACAAAGATGGCCGCAGCCAGACCACAAGGTGCAGCGCTGATGGAGCAACATGTGGCACCAAACGGAGAAGCTGATTGGGGTAAAGATAGCAAGGCTCTCTTAAAGGAGGCCTGCAACCCACTACAATTAAAGGGACAGTTGCTCACACTTAAGCAATGTAACAGTAATTGTAAGTCAGAGGAAAAAGTGTAATTGATCATGTAAAATGTGCAACTGATAATCTGAATTGTATATACGCAACCAGCGAGGAAAAGTCACGCGGTTATGTAAAATTTGTAATTGATGACCTGAACTGTGCACATACAACCAGCGAGGAAAAGTCACGCGATCGCAATCAGACCCACAGAGTATCCACCATAAGTAATGTAAAGTTGTGGGATGCAGGGTTTCAACTGCATGCAGCCAATGCAGCGGGCAGACAGCCATCGGGAGCACACAGGCCCAGCGAGCTACCCAATGCTGTAGTCTGTGTCCCGGGGACCAGAGTCATGCAACACGGAGTGTGGCCACAAGCAGCCAACGCACACGAGCTGCAGAGCAAGTGACCTCAGCAGGGTAACGGCAGCGGTATCGATACCCTGCCCCTGATCGGTTCCACCTCTCAGGCACCCGATAGCACAACTGCCATGAGCCTGAAGGAGCAGACTGCACTCGGGCGCAGTCCCCAGATCCCATCGCCACCAAGGCCCTACCCATAAACGAAGGGTCAGCCGCCACAGTTTCCCCAAAGGAAACAGGCACCCAAACCAAACAACGCTCAGACTAGTGAGTCAGCAGTTCTCTGTGCACTGCCAGACGACAGCTCCTCAGGGACCAGCAGCTACCCAGGGCGTAAACAAAGGACAGAGAGGTCACAGGCATCTGTGAACCGGCCCAAGGCTAGGGACCACGGCAACAGCCCCGAGAGCTACGCAAGCCAACCGGGTTCCCACTGCCAGCACCGGGCACTGAGCCACCACCAGACGGCAGGGACATAACCCAGAGCAGCTCCAGAACTAGCTTGTCCTCACACACTGGTCACTGCATCGATAAGGCATCTAACGTACTTGTTGCACCATGGAACCACAAAAATAATGCAAAACCCACTTTCCTGAACTTGAATACATGAATGCTAGGAGCCCCCGCCATAATCAATGTGGCGGTGGAGGGGGGGGGGGGGAGAATGGAGTGGTCAGGGACACACACACACACACACACACAAACAGCAACCACCAGCACGCTACTGCACCAACCACTCACCCAAGGGTCACATAGAGCTAAGCCCAGAGCACAGTCAATGCACAGGCGATTTGCACTAAAGGCTTGGGGGAGAGTGATGTCATGTATCCTACATGGCTACTGTTGGTACAATCACAAGGTGTGCCACCAGAGGGCACAGCAGTGGGAGACTTGTAGGTTACCTGTACAGGTGTGCCTGGCCTAGTATAAAAGGCAGGCCACCAGGTGTGATCCTCACTCTGGAGTTAACCAATAAAGGACTAAGGTCATCACAGTTCAAGTACAACACACTGCCTCGTGGAGTCATTATCAGAGCATCCAAGGACATAACACTCATGGCCACTGAACTGTTGCTCTCCACAGCTGAGAATTATGTTAGAATGCTTTATTATTAACCGATTAACGAAAATAAAAGTTCTCCTGTAATATAATCAGCACTGGGTCAATGATGCAGTACAGACAACTGACTTAGTTGTTGCAGCCAGCAGCAGAATTTCTTGTTTTTTTAATGAATCTTCTCCGTTAAACGGTTTGTGAGAAGATGAAAAGGTGGCTACAAAACCGCTAATGAGAAGCTACTGAGGGTGAATGACCAATCAGGACTACCGATTACTATATATGTAAACGAGAAATAAAAAAAACACAGTAAACCAATCAAATCACTTTTAGAAAATGTACGGCCACCATTTTTTCCAAGTGGCTGAAATTTCTACTCAAAATTACACATTTCACAATAAATAATGAAATGGCCCAATGAACTGATCTTTGTGTCTTTTAATACTTGTACAATCAGAGGGGCCAGCATCGCGAGAGGAGCGGGCTCGGGACTACAAAGGACGGTGGCAGCGAGTGGGAGCGGTGGGCTGGTGCAGAGGCCTAAGGTAAAACAAAGAAGTAGAAAGAAATCGAAGGGTGACGTCCCTTACCTGCACAGCCAAGCAGGCAAGTGATTGGCTGATGGATTGGTAAGTATTTCATCTTTTTTTTCTTCTTTTTATTTCCTCATCAGTAGGTAACCTTTGACATTGTAGCCAAATTAAGTTAATCTAAGGGTTAAGTCATGGCAGGAGAGCCCAGACCCGTGTTATGCTCCTCCTGTACTATGTGGGAACTCAGGGACGCTCCCAGTGTCCCTGACGACTACATGTGTGGGAAATGTATAAAGCAGCAGCTCCTGACAGACCGCATTGCGGCACTGGAGCTGCGCATGGATTCACTTTGGAGCATCCGCGATGCTGAGCATGCCGTGAATAGCACGTTTAGTGAGTTGGTCACACTGCAGGTAAAGGTTACTCAGGCAGATAGGGAATGGGTGACCATCAGGCAGAGCAGCGGAAAGAAGGTAGTGCAGGGGTCCCCTGTGGTCATCCTCCTCCGAAACAGATACACCGTTTTGGGTACTGCTGGGGGGGATGACTCATCAGGGGAGGGCAGCAGCAGCCAAGTCTATGGCACCATGGGTAGCTCTGCTACACAGGAGGGCAGGAAAAAGAGTGTGAGAGCTATAGTGGTGATGGATTCTATTGTAAGGGGAATAGATAGGTGTTTCTGCGGTCGCAATCGAGACTCCAGGATGGTATGTTGTCTCCCTGGTGCAAGGGTCAAGGATGTCTCGGAAAGGGTGCAGGACATTTTGGAGAGGGAGGGTGAACAGCCAGTTGTCGTGGTGCATATAGGTACCAACAATGTAGGTAAAAAACGGGATGAGGTCCTACAAGCTGAATTTAGGGAGCTAGGAGTTAAATTAAAAAGTAGGACCTCAAAGGTACTAATCTCAGGATTGCTACCAGTGCCATGTGATCTGTCAGAGTAGAAATAGCAGGATAGCTAAGATGAATATGTGGCTTGAGGAGTGGTGCAGGAGGGAGGGATTCAAATTCCTGGGACATTGGAACCGGTTCTGGGGGAGGTGGGACCAGTACAAACCGGATGGTCTGCACCTGGGCAGGACCGAAACCAATGTCCTAGGGGGAGTGTTTGCTAGTGCTGTTGGGGAGGGGTTAAACTAATATGGCAGGGGGATGGGAACCTATGCAGGGAGACAGAGGGAAGTAAAATGGGGGCAGAAGCAAAAGACAGAAAGAAGAAAAGTAAAAGTGGAGGGCAGAGAAACCCAAGGCAAAAATCAAAAAGGGCCACATTACTGCAAAATTCTAAAGGGGCCAAGTGTGTTAAAAAGACAAGCCTGAAGGCTCTGTGCCTCAATGCGAGGAATATTCGTAATAAGGTGGATGAATTAACTGTGCAGGCAGCTATTAACGAATATGATATAATTGGGATTACGGAGACATGGCTCCAGGGTGACCAAGGCTGGGAACTCAACATCCAGGGGTATTCAACA
Source organism: Pristiophorus japonicus (assembly GCF_044704955.1). Taxonomy (NCBI): domain Eukaryota; kingdom Metazoa; phylum Chordata; class Chondrichthyes; family Pristiophoridae; genus Pristiophorus; species Pristiophorus japonicus. The sequence continues at coordinate 1,579,600 of NC_091984.1, read as the reverse complement.
TTCAGGAAGGATAGACAGAAAGGAAAAGGAGGTGGGGTAGCGTTGCTGGTTAAAGAGGAAATTAATGCAATAGTAAGTAAGGACATTAGCTTGGATGATGTGGAATCTGTATGGGTGGAGCTGCGGAATACCAAAGGGCAGAAAACGCTAGTGGGAGTTGTGTACAGACCACCAAACAGTAGTAGTGAGGTTGGGGACAGCATCAAACAAGAAATTACGGATGCGTGCAATAAAGGTACAGCAGTTATCATGGATGACTTTAATCTACATATAGATTGGGCTAACCAAACTGGTAGCAATGCAGTGGAGGAGGATTTCCAGGAGTGTATTAGGGATAGCTTTCTAGACCAATATGTCGAGGAACCAAACTAGAGAGCTAGCCATCCTAGACTGGGTGATGTGTAATGAGAAAGGACTAATTAGTAATCTTGTTGTGTGAGGCCCCTTGGGGAAGAGTGACCATAATATGGTAGAATTCTTTATTAAGATGGAGAGTGACACAGTTAATTCAGAGACAAGAGTCCTGAACTTAAGGAAAGGTAACTTCAATGGTATGAGATGTGAATTGGCTAGAATAGACTGGAGAATGATACATAAAGGGTTGACGGTGGAGAGGTAATAGCAGACATTTAAAGATCACATGGATGAATTTCAACAATTGTACATCGCTGTCTGGAGTAAAAATATACTGGGGAAGGTGGCTCAACTGTGGCTAACAATGGAATTTAGGGATAATGTTAAATCCAAGGAAGAGGCATATACATTGGCCAGAAAAAGCAGCAAACCTGAGGACTGGGAGAAATTTAGAATTCAGCAGAGGAGGACAAAGGGTTTAATTAGGAGGGGGAAAATAGAATATGAGAGTAAGCTTGCAGGGAACATAAAAACTGACTGCAAAAGCTTCTATAGATATGTGAAGAGAAAAAGATTAGTGAAGACAAGCGTAGGTCCTTTGTAGTCAGAATCAGGTGAATTTATAATGGGGAACAAAGAAATGGCAGACTAATTGAACAAATACTTTGGTTCTGTCTTCACGAAGAAAGACACAAATAACCTTCTGGAAATACTAGGGGACCGAGGTTCTAGCGAGAAGGAGGAACTGAAGGAAATCCTTATTAGTCAGCAAATTATGTTCGGGAAATTGATGGGATTGAAGGCCGATAAATCCCCGGGGCCTGATAGTCTGCATCCCAGAGTATTTAAGGAAGTGGCCCTAGAAATAGTGGATGCATTGGTGATCATTTTCCAACAGTCTATCGACTCTGGATCAGTTCCTATGGACTGGAGGGTAGCGAATGTAACATCACTTTTTAAAAAAGGGAGGGAGAGAGAAAACGGGGAATTATAGACCAGTTAGCCTGACATCAGTAGTGGGGAAAATGTTGGAATCAATTATTAAAGATGAAATAGCAGCGCATTTGGAAAGCAGTGACAGGATCGGTCCAAGTCAGCATGGATTTATGAAAGGGAAATCATGCTTGACAAATCTTCTAGAATATTTTGATGATGTAACCAATAGAGTGGACAAGGGAGAACCAGTGGATGTGGTGTATTTGGACTTTCAAAAGGCTTTTGACAAGGTCCCACACAAGAAATTGTTGTGCAAAATTAAAGCACATAGTATTGGGAGTAATGTATTGACATAGATAGAGAACTGGTTGTCAGACAGGAAGCTGAGAGTCGGGATAAATGGGTCCTTTTCAGAATGGCAAGTAGTGACTAGTGGGGTGCCGCAGGGCTCAGTACTGGGACCCCAGCTATTTACAATATACACCAATGATTTAGATGAAGGAATTGAGTGTAATATCTCCAAGTTTGCAGATGACACTAAGCTGGGTGGCGGTGTGAGCTGTGAGGAGGATGCAAAGAGGCTGCAGGGTGACTTGGACAGGTTAGGTGAGTGGGCAAATGCATGGCAGATGCAGTATAATGCGTATAAATGTGAGGTTATCCACTTTGGTGGCAAAAACTGGAAGGCAGAATATTATCTGAATGGCGACAGATTAGGGAAAGGGGAGGTGCAACGAGACCTGGGTGTCATGGTACATCAGTCATTGAAAGTTGGCATGCAGGTACAGCAGGCGGTGAAGAAGGCAAATGGCATGTTGGCCTTCATAGCTAGGAGATTTGAGTACAGGGGCAGGGAGGTCTTACTGCAGTTGTACAGGGCCTTGGTGAGACCTCACCTGGAATATTGTGTTCAGTTTTGGTCTCCTAACCTGAGGAAGGACGTTCTTGCTATTGAGGGAGTGCAGCGAAGGTTCACCAGACTGATTCCCAGGATGGCAGGACTGACATATGAGGAGAGACTGGATCAACTGGGCCTGTATTCACTGGAATTTAGAAGGATGAGAGGGGATCTCATAGAAACATATAAAATCCTGACGGGATTGGACAGGTTAGGTGCGGGAAGAATGTTCCCGATGTTGGGGAAGTCCAGAACCAGGGGTCACAGTCTAAGGATAAGGGGTAAGCCATTTAGGACCGAGATGAGGAGAAACTTCTTCACTCAGACAATTATGAACCTGTGGAATTCTCTACCACAGAAAGTTGTTGAGGCCAGTTCGTTGAATATATTCAAAAGGGAAAGGGAAAGGGGTACTGAGGGAATGATCAGCCATGATCTTATTGAATGGCGGTGCAGGCTCGAAAGACCCAGTGGCCTACTCCTGCACCTATTTTCTATGTTGCTGTGTCTCTGTTTCTATTAAATGCTTTTATTTGAAGGCCTCAGTTTCACCTAAATGTCTGGGCTTGGAATTAATATTTTTGAAAGAAAAAGGAAGACCTACATTTTTATAGCACCTTTCCCAACAACCAGACGTCCCAAAGCGCTGTATGGAGTACAGTCACTGTGAGAAACGCGGCAGCCAATTTGCAACCTTCCACAAACAGCAATGTGATAATGACCAGATAATCTGTTTCGTCATGTTGACTGAGGGATAAATATTGGCCAGGACACCGGGGATAACTCCCCTGCTCCTCTATCTAAATAGTGCCGTGGGATCTTTTACGTCCACCTGAGAGACCAGAAGGAGCAACACTTTAACATCTCATCCTCAGTACTGCCCCTCCGACAGTGCAGTGCTCCCTCAGTACGGCACTCCCTTAGTACTGCCCCTCCGACAGTGCGGCGCTCCCTCAGTACTGCCCCTCCGACAGTGTAGCGCTCCCTCAGCACTGACCCTCCAACAGTGCAGCACTCACTCAGTACTGCCCCTCCGACAGTGCAGCGCTCACTCAGTACTGCCCCTCCGACAGTGCAGCGCTCACTCAGTACTGCCCCTCCGACAGTGCAGCGCTCACTCAGTACTGCCCCTCCGACAGTGCATCGCTCACTCAGTACTGCCCCTCCGACAGTGCAATGCTCACTCAGTACTGCCCCTCCGACAGTGCAGCGCTCCCTCAACACTGCCCCTCCGACAGTGCAGCACTCACTCAGTACTGCCCCTCCGACAGTGCAGCGCTCACTCAGTACTGCCCCTCCGACAGTGCAATGCTCACTCAGTACTGCCCCTCCGACAGTGCAGCGCTCACTCAGTACTGCACTGGAGTGTCAGCCTAGATTTTAGTCTCTGGAGAGGGATTTAAACTCACAACCTTCTGACTCAGAGGCGAGCGTGCTGCCCACAGAGCCACGGCTTATGGTTGCCCAACGATATCTCTGTGTCAGCTGAGGGTTACAATCTGTGTATACAATTTGCACAGATTTTCAGCATGCATCAATAGGCTTCTCTCTACCTGCTCATAGTAGAAAAGTATTTCTGTATATTTCCCAAGTAATTTGGAAACGAGCACTGAATCAACTTTTCAAGTAAAGTTTAAATTAAGGGAGGGCATGATCATAACATGACATGTTTACAATGGCAGGTTCCATTATAAAATGGCCGCAGATATTTATAATGGAATGTGTCGACTGGAAGTGCAAGCAGATGTAAGATTTGTAATTTGATACAAGATTATATCAATAAAATGTGGGTCTGAAACCCATAGCGGGTGGGGGGAGCGGGGGCAGGGATCGCGACGCATCTACCCAGGAGCTACACTGCTGATCGTGCCAAAGTTTTCCGTCTCAGGGGAAATCTAACTGGTGGGTGTCTACCCCTCGAGGGGGGCATCTGGGGGTCCCAGCCAGTGCCAGGTATCCCAGTGGGAGTCAGTCCACTGAGGTGATGCTCAGGGCACCCATGGAAAACAGTGGATGGAGCTTCTTTTGTGATGGGGTTAAAATATTGTTGCCAATTTTCTTCTGTCTCCAGGGGGCCCAGATCATGGTCCAGGTCTAGATCCCCAAGTGGGTCCCACCTCCATCATTTGATAGGCTGGCACCAGGCATACCAATCGCCAAGAGCAGGCGAAGTCCCTGCTCTTTATTGTCTAACCTTCATAATCTAACCGCCCCAAGACCAAGAGCCTCAGGAAGCTACAATTATCGCCGAGGTCCCAGTGTCAGCCGTGGCTCAGTGGGTAGCCCTCTTGGCTCTGAGTCAATAGTATGTAAATAGACAACGAGTGTTGATCTATAAGACCAATTGTCCTCGTGTGGTGACCCTGCCCTTGTACCTGTTCCTGCTGCCATCCATCTTAATTTAGCTGCAGTAAAACAAAGTGGAGGAAAAGGATATCGGATTATGCTCCAAGCAAGGGGCGAGCTGAGCACTCAAACATCAACGGGCAAAGCACAAGTGAGTGAGGGCCTCGGGAGTCCGGGGGAAGAGAGGAAGGATTGGAGGGGGAGACTGGGAACTCGGGGGGGAGAGGGGCAATGGGGGTTGGTGGATGGGGAGACTGGGGAATGGGGGTCAGAGAAAGAGGAGAAATGGGGGTTAGGGAGAGAGAGGGGGAATGGGGGTCAGGGAGAGAGGGGGGGATGGGGGTGAGGGGGAGAGAGGGGAAATGGGGGTCAGGGAGAGAGAGGGGGAATGGGGGTCAGGGAGAGAGAGGGGGAATGGGGGTCTGGGAGAGAGAGGGGGAATGGGGGTCAGGGAGAGAGAGGGGAATGGGGGTCAGGGAGAGAGGGGAAATGGGGGTCAGGGAGAGAGGGGAAATGGGGGTCAGGGAGAGAGGGGGAATGGGGGTTAGGAAGAGACAGGGGGAATGGGGGTCAGGGAGAGAGAGGGGTAATGGGGGTCAGGGGCAGAGAGGGGGAATGGGGGTCAGGGGGAGAGAGTGAAAATGGGGGTCAGGGAGAGAGGGGGTGAGGGAGAGAGAGGGGGAATGGGAGTGAGGGAGAGAGAGGGGGAATGGGGGTCAGGGAGAGAGGGGGTAAATAGGGATCAGGGAGAGAGAGGGGGAATGGGGGTCAGGGAGAGAGGGGGGAATGGGGGTCAGGGGGAGAGAAGGGAAATAGGGATCAGGGAGAGAGAGGGGGAATGGGGGTGAGGGAGAGAGAGGGGGATGGGGTCAGGGAGAGAGAGGGGGAATGGGGATCAGGGAGAGAGAGGGGGAATGGAGATCAGGGAGAGAGAGGGGGAATGGGGGTCAGGGAGAGAGAGGGGAGAATGGGGGTCATGGAGAGAGGGGGGGAATGGGGGTCAGAGGGAGAGAGGGGGAATGGGGGTCAGAGGGAGAGAGGGGGAATAGGGGTCAGGGAGAGAGAGGGAATGGGGGTCAGAGGGAGAGAGGGGGAATAGGGGTCAGGGAGAGAGAGGGAATGGGGGTCAGGGGGAGAGAGGGAATGGGGGTCAGGGGGAGAGGAGCAGTGGGGGTCAGAGAGAGAGAAGGGAAATGGGGATCAGGGAGAGAGAGGGGAAATGGGGGTCAGGGAGAGAGAGGGGGAATGGGGGTCAGGGAGAGAGAGAGGGAATGGGGGTTAGGGAGAGAGGGGGGGTGGGGGTCAGGGAGAGAGAAGGGAAATGGGGATCATGGAGAGAGAGGGGAAATGGGGGTCAGGGAGAGAGAGGGGGAATGGGGGTCAGGGGGAGAGAGAGGGAATGGGGATCAGGGAGAGAGAGGGAATGAGGGTCAGGGGGAGAGAGGGGGAATGGGGGTCAGGGAGAGAGAGGGAATGGGGTCAGGAAGAGGGAAATCACAGAATGATAGAAATTTACAGCACAGAAGGAGGCCATTCGGCCCATCGTGTCCGTGCCGGCCGACCAAGACCTATCCAGCCTAATCCCACTTTCCAGCTCTCGGTCCGTAGCCCTGTAGGTTACGGCACTTCAGGTGCACATCCAAGTACTTTTTAAATGTGGTGAGGGTTTTTGCCTCTACCACCCTTTCAGGCCGTGAGTTCCAGACCCCCACCACCCTCTGGGTGAAGATATTTGCCTCATCACTCATCTAAACTTCTCCCCAATTACTTTAAATATATCCCCCCTGGTTGTTGACCCCTCTGCCAAGGGAAACAGGTCCTTCCTATCCACTCTATCCAGGCCCCTCATAATTTTATACAACCCCAATCAGGTCTCCCCTCAGCCTCCTCTGTTCCAAAGAAAACAAACCCAGCCTAACCAATCTTTCCTCATAGTCAAAATTCTCCAGTCCAGGCAACATTCTTGTAAATCTCCTCTGTACCCTCTCCAGTGCAATCACATCTTTCCTGTAATGTGGTGACCAGAACTGCACGCAGTACTCCAGCTGTAACTTAACCAGTGTTTTATACAGTTCAAGCATAACCTCCCTGCTCTTGTATTCCATGCCTCGACTAATTAAGGCAAGTATTCCGTATGCCTTCTTCACCAACTTACCTACCTGAGCTGCTACCTTCAGGGATCTGTGGACCTGCACTCCAAGGTCCCTCTGTTCATCTACACTTCTCAGTGTTGTACCATTTAATGTGTATTCCCTTGCCTTGTTAGACCTCTCACACTTATCCAGATTGAATTCCATTTAAGAACATAAGAACACAAAAAATAGGAGCAGGAGTAGGCCATTTGGCCCCTCGAGCCTGCTCCGCCATTCAATACGATCATGGCTGATCTGATCATGGACTCAGCTCCACTTCCCTGCCCGCCCCCCATAACCATTTACTCCCTTATCGCTCAAAAATCTGTCTATCTCCGCCTTAAACATATTCAAAGACCCAGCCTCCACAGCTCTCTGGGGCAGAGAATTCCACAGATTTACAACTCTCTGAGAGAAGAAATTTCTCCTCATCTCAGTTTTAAATGGGTGGCCCTTTATTCTGAGACTATGTCCCCTAGTTTTAGTTTCCCCTATGAGTGGAAATATCCTCTCTGCACCTTGTCGAGAGCCCTCTCATTATCTTATATGTTTCAATAATTGTACACCCTGTCTAGCGTAAAAATAAAACGGGGAGGGTGGCTCAACCGTGGCTAACAAGGGAAATTAGTGTTAAATCTAAGGAAGAGGCATATAAATTGGCCAGCAAAAGCAGCAAATCTGTGGACTGGGAGAAATTTAGAATTCAGCAGAGAAGGACAAAAGGTTTAATTAGGAGGGGGAAAATAGAGTATGAGAGTAAGCTTGCAGGGAACATAAAAACTGACTGTAAAAGCTTCTATAGATATGTGAAGAGAAAAAGATTAGTGAAGACAAATATAGATCCCTCTCAGTCAGAATCAGGTGAATTTATAATGGGGAACAAAGAAATGGCAGACCAATTGAAAAAATACTTTGGTTCTATCTTCACGAAGGAAGACACAAATAACCTTTTGGAAATACTAGGGGATCGAGGGTCTAGCGAGAAGGAGGAACTGAAGGAAATCCTTATTAGTCAGGAAATGGTGTTAGCGAAATTGATGGGATTGAAGGCCGATAAATCCCCGGGGCCTGATAGTCTGCATCGCAGAGTACTTAAGGAAGTGGCCCTAGAAATAGTGGATGCATTGGTGATCATTTTCCAACAGTCTATCGACTCTGGATCAGTTCCTATGGACTGGAGGGTTGCTAATGTAACACCACTTTTTAAAAAAGGAAGGAGAGACCTAAGAGGGAATTATAGACCGGTTAGCCTGACATCGGTAGTGGGGAAAATGTTGGAATCAATTATTAAAGATGAAATAGCAGCGCATTTGGAAAGCAGTGACAGGATCGGTCCAAGTCAGCATGGATTTATGAAAGGGAAATCATGCTTGACAAATCTTCTAGAATATTTTGAGGATGTAACTAGTAGAGTGGACAAGGGAGAACCAGTGGATGTGGTGTATTTGAACTTTCAAAGGGCTTTTGACAAGGTCCCACACAAGAGATTGGTGTGCAAAATTAAAGCACATGATATTGGGGGTTATGTATTGATGTGGATAGAGAACTGGTTGGCAGACAGGAAGCAGAGAGTCGGGATAAACGGGACCTTTTTAGAATGGCAGACAGTGACTAGTGGGGTGCCGCAAGGTTCAGTGCTGGGACCCCAGCTATTTACAGTATACATTAATGATTTAGACGAAGGAATTGAATGTAATATCTCCAAGTTTGCAGATGACACTAAGCTGGGTGGCAGTGTGAACTGTGAGGAGGATGCTAAGAGACTACAGGGTGACTTGGACAGGTTAGGTGAGTGGGCAAATGCATGGCAGATGTCCTATAATGTAGATAAATGTGAGATTATCCACTTTGGTGGCAAAAACAGGAAGACAGATTATTATCTGAATGGTGACAGATTAGTAAAAGGGGAGGTGCAATGAGACCTGGGTGTCATGGTACATCAGTCATTGAAAGTTAGCATGCAGGTACAGCAGGCGGTGAAGAAGGCAAATGGCATGTTGGCCTTCTTAGCGAGAGGAATTGAGTATAGGAGCAGGGAGGTCTTACTGCAGTTGTACAGGGCCTTGGTGAGGCCTCACCTGGAATATTGTGTTCAGTTTTGGTCTCCTAATTTGAGGAAGGACATTCTTGCTATTGAGGGAGTGCAGCGAAGGTTCACCAGACTGATTCCCGGGATGGCAGGACTGACATATGAAAAAAGACTGGATCGACTAGACTTATATTCACTGGAATTTAGAAGAATGAGAGGGGATCTCATAGAAACATATAAAATTCTGACGGGATTGGACAGGTTAGATGCAGGAAGAAAGTTCCCGATGTTGGGGAAGTCCAGAACCAGGGGTCACAGTCTAAGGATAAGGGATAAGCCATTTAGGACCGAGATGAGGAGAAACTTCTTCACCCAGAGAGTGGGGAACCTGTGGAATTCTCTACCACAAGAAAGTTGTTGAGGCCAGTTCGTTCGATATATTCAAAAGGCAATTCGATGTGGCCCTTGCGGCTAAAGGGATCAAGAGGTATGAAGAGAAATCAGGAATGGGGTACTGAAGTTGCATGATCAGCCATGATCATATTGAATGGTGGTGCAGGCTCGAAGGGCCGAATCTATTCAACCTTTCCTCATAAGTTAACCCCCTCATATCCGGAATCAACCGAGTGAACCTTCTCTGAACAGCCTCCAATGCAAATATATCCTTCCTTAAATATTGAGACCAAAACTGCACGCAGTATTCCAGGTGTGGCCTCATCAATACCCTGTACAGTTGTAGCAGGACTTCTCTGCTTTTATACTCTATCCCCCTTGCAATAAAGGCCAACATTCCATTTGCCTTCCTGATCACTTGCTGTACCTGCATACTAACTGTTTGTGTTTCATGCACAAGGATCCCCAGGTCCCTCTGCACTGCAGCACTTTGCAATTTTTCTCCATTTAAATTGTAATTTGCTTTTCTATTATTTCTGTCAAAGTGGATAACCTCACATTTTCCCACATTATACTCCATCTGCCAAATGTTTGCCCACTCACTTAGCCTGTCTATATCCCTTTGCAGATTTTTTGTGTCCTCTTCACATAATAAAACGTCCCAAGGCTCTCACTGGAGTATTATAAAACAAAACATTTAACACAGAACAATGTAAGGAGAAATTAGGGTGGATGACCAAAAGCTTGGTCAGAGAGGTAGGTTTTAACAAGTGTCTTAAAGGAGCAGATAGAGAGGTGAAGAGGTTTAGGGAGGGAGTTCCAGAGCTTGGGGCCCAGGCAACAGAAGGCACGGCCACCAATGGTTGAGCGATTGTAATCAGGGATGCTCAAAAGGGCAGAATTTGAGGAGCATAGATATTTCAGGGGGTGTGGGGCTGGAGGAGATTACAGAGAGAGGGAGGGGCGAGGCCATGGAGAGATTTGAGAACAAGGATGAGTATTTTGAAATTGAGGCGTTGCTTAAACGGGGGGCTATAAGAGGAATGCTGTCCCTCTGACACAGATCCAGAGTTACTGAGAGAGGGAGTTCCAGATTTTTGTCCCAGTGACAAAGAAGGTAAGATAGCAAGTTGCCAAAGGTCAGGTGCGCCAAGGGAGCGGAGAGGGGAACTGTCATGTATGCGAACTCTTTGTATTCACTATGTAACTATGTATGAGGGCGCTGCTGTTGGAGACCCCAGGGGTTACCTGCCTAGGTGTGCAGGGGCATATAAAAGGTGGTCAGCCATGCTGCCCCTCACTTTACAGTCATTAAATGGACTGAAGTCACACAGCTCTTACTCACAGTACAAGGCCTCGTGGAGTTATTTGATGGTAATTGTAGACATAACAACTGGCGACGAGTTACAGATCACGAACTTTTACGCAGTCATGGCTGCCGTTGGTGTTTTATAAAAGTATGCAGAGGGTGAAGGTTGGGAAGCCTTTATCGAGCGGCTTGACCAGCACTTCGTGGCCAATGACCTGGACAGCGAGACACTGGAAGGAAAACACAGGGCGATTCTTTTGACCAGCTGCAGGTCCATGGTCTACGGCCTCATCAGGGATCTGCTTCCACCAGTGAAACCAACGGAGAAGTCATATGCAGAGCTACACATGCTGATTCGGGAACATCTCAAACCAACGGAGAGCATCTTAACGGCCAGGTATCGCTTCTATACACACCGCCGCCCGTAGGGCCAGGGCGTGGCGAAGTATGTCGCCGGCTCACAGCACCGTGTCAATTTGCGGGATCTTTGAACGATGCATTACGAGACGCTTTTGTGATGGGCATAGGCCACGAGGATATCCTTCACAAGCTACTAGCTGCCGAAACTGTTGACCTGAAGAAGGCCATCACCATAAGCCAGGCGTTCATGTCCTCGAGTTGCGATACCATACAGATGACTTCCTACCAGAATCGGAGCTCACTGGTAAGTACTGTATGTAAAATAACGGCGATTGCAGGCAGAACTGTTGAACTAATAAGAACTGTACAGAGCAGAACCTACATGCCTGCTGCTGTGAGGCCACCAAGGGGTGTAAATGTGAAATCATTAACACAATGCTGGCGTTGCGGGGGTAATCATGGGGCCCATCAATGTCGATTTAAAGGC